>NC_137273.1:23142199-23742199 GCF_053477335.1 Acartia tonsa | reverse complement strand
ATTAACCTCTCACCCCCTTTGTACCTTCCTTTTCCCTATATTTCCCTTTCATTCTGATCCCTCTATTTTTTCTCTCTATTCTCTTTTCTATATTAGAGGTATATAGGAGCGAATATCTAAATTATTGTCTTATTCATCATCATTCTAACACGAAAACAATTAAAGTCGAAATCATATTCTCTATACTAATGGTCAGATATTTTTTAAATTGAATTTCTACACAAAGTTTAAAAACTTTATTGGTTATAGACTGACTTTGAAAATTTTAAAGCATTAAACTTTTTAAAACTATCAAAAATTATAATAGTTCTATTTTTTCCTGTCAGAAATAAATGATTCTAAAACTATTTTGTCTATTGTATTGTATATTGTTGTTTGGACCTTTCCATATTTATTCATTATTCCCTTCCTTCCCCATATTACATTCTTTCTATTTCTTCCGTTAACAAGATTAATATTGTACAAAGTAATTTAGCCATTCAATACGTGAAAACAACAACAATGCGCCCTATATTTATATTTTACATTCTTTTCTTTATAATATAGCTCTTCTATTAACTTGATTTATCAAGCTGCTGTATTAGATGGACTTCTTAATATCTTGTTAAAATAAAGGTTTAAATTTAATCACACGACCTTTGTCTGTAACTATTAATGTTGAAAAATGGTACAATTTTTAATGTCTATGATAATGCCAAGTTTTCAGTAGAGACCCCTAGCAATCACAATTTTCATGTAAATTGTTCATTATAGCTTTAGTTGTATTTTTTTGGTGTGGAACCAAGATACGAGAAGTAGAAGTAGAGGAAAAGCTTTTCCAATTTTAATTACCAAGAAAGAAAGATTGAGAAAAGGGAACATTTGGAATATTTTTTGGGATAGAGATGGTTTTAAATAAAGTTTTTCATATTTGTTTCCCTTATACAAACCTCTATTCTGTTGTATCGAAACTCGTAGTGTCTAATAAAAACGCTTAAGAAAAACCATGGTTTTCTGGGCTGTTGTTTAAGGTAGATGTATAAAATTTCTTGTGTAATATCCCAATACAACTTAGCATCTGCTATATGAATATGTTGTCTTTTGTGGTTTGGTCGAGATAAGTATTCCTACGTAGAAACTAATTTAGTGCTTTTCTTAAATTACTTGGGCACTGATCCTCTCTTCTCTTAAATTATAAAATTTAAATCAAAATAAGAGGAGGGGTAGTTTTTTCCTATGCCTAACCACTGCAGGGGCCATAACTCTGCGGGGCCTATATCTGCGAGGCTAACCATTACCCAATATAATCTAACCCAACCTGACATAAAGTAATAAACAATCTAATGAAAAACTAACCTAATTTCCTCTTTATTTCCAATTTATCTTAAATCTACTCTGGGAGGGTGTGGGAAACTGACGGACAGAATACAATCATAGAAAAGTTTCATTTTTAAAAAGTAAGAAGTAAAGAGGCATACATGTTTTTAAGTTATATATATTTGGGTTGAATTTTAAGAATACCTCTTACAAATTTGGCCCGTAACAAAAATTTTATTTAAAACTGTGACTGATCTGATAGTTTCTAACAGAATAAAAAAAAGGGAATAAATTCCTTTTTTATTCCTCGCCAATTTAGAGGGAAAATGTTAAGATGGGGAATTTCAAGTTTTATACACAAATGATGCATAGTATAGTAAAGTCTATAATTATTGATCACACTTGTTTTAGATTAATTATTTATCAATAACGTTTTTGTTACAATGAGTTTTCGTGACTTTCCTCAAAAAAGTAAACCCCACTCTCTAACTTTGAAATATATTGAAAATAAGGTAGGGGGATAGTTTTTCGTGTGTTAGTGTTTTACTTTCAAATAAAGGGGAGAGATTCTGTGATCGCAATGAACTTTTAGGGAAAGCACCGAGTTTTCTATTCCTATAGATTTTAATATCAAAGTTTTAATCACCACGCCTCTAATAAAACAAAAATTAACATAATTACAAAACATTAACTATATTAGATTTGGACCATTTTAATTAATTAGATGCAAATTTTAATGAACTATCAGGGGGAAACAGATTGATATAGACAATCCGAAAATTTATCATATGATCCTTTCTTGAAATTAATACCAAACACCATTATTTATCTATGGTTTTATTAAACTTTTTCCCTTTGTGCTATAAACCTAGAAAAAAAATAAAGCCAGACCTAGACAAATACCAATCATCATGCAGTATTGTATATAAATTCTCTAGAATCTGCATTAACCTTTTTTTTGCTTTTTTGAAAAAACAATGGATTAATTGGATAATTGAGAGAATTTCCTTGAAATAGTTTACATTCACTACAAATTCTACTAAGAATTCATAGATTAGTATTCTGAAAAACAAATAATAGTTCAAAGATTTGGTAGTGCGAATGGGGCGTTTGTCCAATAATATGGTATGGAGACCGCTCTTCTATGAGTACTACAAAAAAACCTACTTTTACTGCAATACACATAGACATTCTCATCGTCGGTTCGTCTATTTAGAATGCTTATCCCTCTATTCCCACAAGTATAATACGAATTTGGTTGAGCTGGTGGAGGCTCAACAAAAGACCCACGCGAAGTATTATATTGCTTTAATCTAAGAATAAATGGTTGGTTTTGATATTCGATCGGAATTATATAAGTATATTAAGTATTAAGGAAGGAAAATGTTTTTATAAAGTGTATTTATATTACAAGTGAATAAGTTAAGTATGAAAATATTTACAGGATAAGTGTTAAAATCATAAGTAGTGTAGGACAGAAAAGTGCCCTAAGTCCCAAGCAGTGAATTGTGCTAAGTGTTAGAATTCTAACATAAGGCCTAAGCTCAATTCATGCTAAGTACTAAGGGTCCTAAATTTAAACTACAATGCATGCCAAACAACTAAGTCATTACCTTTTAAAGCCAGAAGAGAACTTGATGGTAGGAGAGTCAATAAATAACTAACTTATTTTAAGAGATACATGCTATAACATCAGCTTATAATAAGGATCTTAGTGTTTGTCTGTTCAATAAAGTGTCTGTATGTTAACTTGTGACGTAAATCAGACATGGTTGTAGGCATACATACTTGTACTGATTGGTTACATGATTACTTTAACAATAAACATAATGTCTTTAATAAACATATAATATTAACGAATCACATACAAATTACCATGAATAGGCTAGCGTTACCCATATATGGTGTTATATTGGTAAAGGTAGGCCTATGAATGCATAAAAGGATACAAATAATGCCTTGGGCCTAGCTAAAGTAATTGTGTCTCGTGCCTGAATGTTACTTGATAATTACAGAGGCACGTCAATCAAATATTTAGATTCTACTCCTATATAGTGTTAACTTTATATCAAACATAGATAGATAGTCTGGATGCGAAGCATTTTCTGTAAAAGTCTTATATGTATGTTCAAAGAATTTGAAAATTGGGGATCGCATCTCCAGATTTGCCTAAGTTAAGAAATTTATCTTGCATTTGTTTTATATTTACATGGGGTTAGGTGTGCAGCTGCTGTAAAACAAGTTGTTGTCTATTTGTTTTTAAAACAATGTTATCATAACCAAAAAATCTCAAACTTTGAAACTATATCTTCTCAGTGTTTAATTATTTTTGAAAGTTAATGATTTGCTAACTCTTACAGGGTGACCTGATCCAAACTGGTAGTCCAGCAATCCTGTGCACACCCCTACCCAATCACTGGCGTAGCAACAAGTCTCTTCCAGTGGCTTTCAAGGTTTTTACTTTTCAGGTAATCATTTTTTGTGTCCTTTGTCAAATTACGCCAAAAGACTATTACTTTGTCTGTCAGTTAACATCCCACTTGACTAATTGACCCTTTTCTACCCCTTTTCTCTATTCGAATAGAGCACTAGATGCTAGGGACGAAGAAACTCAACAACACATAAAGTCACTATAAGACACTAAACAATGTGACTAAAAAGAATTGTTTCTTATTTGTCATTAAAAGTTATACCTTAATTATTTTTTTGTGTAGAAGAGAATTCCACCTACCACGGTCCAACATAACACATAACATTATTTGTTTTGTATTAGGAAGTACCAGATGGAACCTTAGTAACAGTCAAGTGTGGCAATGATGATAATTACAGTGGAGAGGTCAGAAATCATACTGCTGTCATGAAAAATCAGATGGCTAAATTTTCAGATCTAAGGTTTGTTTCATTGAACATTGTTTTCTCATTCAAGAGGATTAGCACCAGTTATATGTCTTATAGTTTTTGTTAAAATCTTATATTAAGAAAGAGATAATAGATAGAAATTTTACTTCATTTATACAGTCAACCAAAAAAATTACCAAAAGTTGACTCCAACCCGGGGGGGGAGGGTCCACCTTAAAAAAATATGTATCTATTTTATTTTCAAACTAAATTCAAAGCCCCTAACAATCTTCTTGAGATGACTCATCTTTTAGATATAATGGTAACTCCTATACTAGTTTAAATACTATCAGGTTTTATTAAATATTTTTATTTCAGATTCATAGGACGATCAGGTAGAGGAAAATCATTTACAATCACCATAACAATCAATACACGCCCTCTACAGTGTGCAACTTACAACAAAGCAATAAAGGTATATTTTGAATTGCAGGTGGCTTCACCCTTAGCCCCAAGGGGAATCGTTAAAGAAAACTTAAGAAGGTTACCGAGTAACTAACTTAAAACCATGGTATGACCAGTTGATACATTCCCTCAAAATCAATGCTAATTCACTTCAGAGATTACCGAGATCTTAAGAATCAAACTGACAGACAGACATTATTTTACTTAGTAATTGTATTATAGAAAATAAACTAGATAAAACTTTTCAAGAGAAGGATTAGCGTCTATTATCGTTATAATGCACAATTCCCTTATAAAAATGACGTAAAGAAAAATTGCATGTGAAATTTTCATATATTTAGTGACAACACTTATCTGGAACCATAAATGTTTTAATGGTAGGTAACAGTGGATGGACCACGTGAGCCCAGATCAAAAAATCAGTTCTTCCCTGGAATGTTTGGGTCCTTTGGCCTTTTTCCACAGCCATTTCTGGACCCGCTTTACTTTTACAGAAACATTTTACAGGTTTAGTGCATTTACAATTTTCTATTTCTATGACAGGTAACAGTGGATGGACCACGTGAGCCAAGGACTAAAAACCGGTTCTTTCCTGGAATGTTCGGTTCCTTTGGGTTATTTCCTCAGCCATTTCTAGATCCTCTATACCTCTATAGAGACTTTTTACAGGTTTGAATTATAAAGGTTAATACAATAAGGAGACGTATTTTATATTTTAAAAATATGCCCTTGTTAAGTTCTAATGGCTTATATGTCTAAAAAATCAAATCAAGCTTGTCTGATAAAATAATTGTTGATTTGTTATTCACTGTAAAAATCCGTAAGTATTGAAAACTTTTAATTTTGATCTTTTAGAATCGTCCAGAACTTCCACCACTCCCTCTGCCTCTAAAATTGCCAGGGCCTTTGGGAGTCCCACCGCCTCGCCCCCTTCTGCCATGGACGATTCCTCCCATAAACAGGTAAACAGATCTTTTTTTATGTTCTCTGAGGCCTAAAATTAAAAAAAAACTACTGAACTGATTCTTTGTTTGGAAAACTTACATAAGGTCCCGGGACGGTTTAGACTGTTTTATTGAAGTATTAGAATGGTTTTAGGCTATTATCTGCTCTACCTACTTCTTAGAATAGAGCCCTTGATGCTACGGGCGCAGTCGATAGTTATAAAGTTACTATCAAATTCAAACTCAAATTATTTCAGAGGGTCTCCACTGTCTCCTACTTTGTCAAGAACAAGTTCTGTGGATCTCAAAGATGTTAAAGATATCAAGGAGCTTAAAGACATCAAGGTACCTATTTAGAAAAATTGAAAAAAAGATTAACGTTTTAGAAAAGAGAAAGCCTGTTAAATCCTTAGGCTGTGGTTAACTGACATGATCTTCCATTAAAAGTCTAACAGTTATAGCCGCTAAACAATAGGATTATTATAACCTTTTTCGCCAATTCAAAAATAGTTATTGATTTCTCGTCATTTTTATTTGTCTAAGGACCTATTAACCCAATATCTCCAAAAAGTTTGTCTGTGTGTTGTTGTTGTGTCACACTTTTGGCATATCCTATCCGATTTTTATCAAAGAATTTTCAAATTTTTCGTCTAAAAGCATTAGAGTATATATGATAATTTCAAAGTTGTTCATTGCATGAATTGAATGTTTATTTTCCAAAGTAATAGGATAAGTGTGTATTTCTGTCTAAAACTAAAGAAAATTTTAGGATGTATTGTTTATCCGTTTCTAATAAAATTTTGCGTATCTTGGAACACAGTAATAGTGTCTGACTGATTATGACGTAACAAAAAAAAATTAGCCAATTAGAGGCCATTATTGACCAATGGTAAAATTTATAGTGGCCTCTCATTGGCTAATTTTTTTTGTTACGTCATAATCAGTCAGACACTTTTACTGTGTTCGTATCTTGTTCATTTTTCATAGAAAATAATTTGCAAGTGCGGTTCTATGAATTTAGGAAAAAAGTACTGTAATATTTTTTGTTTTTTAAAAATACATAAGTTTTTATGAAAACTGATCTCGTTAAATCTAAAATTTTATATCTGACTAGGACATAAAAGAAGAGATAGATGACGACATTGATGATGAAAAAGATACCGAGAAGTCAGCCTTCAAACAAGTGCATCCAACAAAGCTTAAACTTCCCGCCACTAAAGACAAAGAGAAGCATGTTTGGCGGCCATATTAAAATCTGTTTTTTCTTAAAATGTATATACCTATGTTAAATGTATTGATAATAACAAAATTGAAATGTAAAGTTATAAAAGTAAGTAAATAATAATATAATCGGTAGCAAAGCAACAAAAAAGATCAAAATTGTTGTATATGTAATTTTTTTACAAGTTTAGTTAAATGTTTTTGAAAGAAAAAAAAAATACTATCTATAATAACTAGCGGCTACGCCCCTAGAGGCCTCTAGGGGCATTTGAGGAGGAGAGAGTCGAATTTAATAATTCAATTTCTTATTTTAGATTTTAAAAGAAAAAATATAAAAAAAATTTACGTTTGATGTTTGTTTTTCGTTGAACTCTCTTTCTAAAATTGAGAAAGAAGTTGTATCAACTTTTTTGCTCTTTATTTAAGATAGCTAGCCGGTCCTTTCAGTAAGTAGTAGATGTAAAATTTTTCATAGAATTCAGATATGCAATCGGTTTTTTTGTAGACCTCTTATTTTTTAAGTAATTTAAGTTTTTTAAAAAAATAATTAAGTCGGTTTTAAGGTACTAAAACGCAACAAAATAAAAGAAGAAAATAGCCAGTATAAACAAAAATAGTAAGATCTTTAATTTGACACCTTACTTTTAAAATTCTGTTGAGTAATTGTTGAAAAAATCTATTTTTTTAACCTCGGTTTAATCAAAACATTAAACCTAAATATTTTCTCATACAGACATAAAAAATATGGGTTCATATATACCATTAGAATGAGAAAAATAATATGAATCCATTGTAAGCAAAATTGAAAAAGTTTAAAAAAATTGTAATAAAAAATAGAAAAAATAAAAAAGTTATTTTAAGAATTGTAACTACTAAACTAGCCAATCACAAATCGCAAAAATTGACGAATCGGGAAGCTTAATCTATAAAATTAACCTATAGAATTGCCAGAAAAAAAGGAGAACGTTCATACAATATATACAATAGATACTACAATAAATATAGTGATATTAAAGAACATGTAAAGAATGAAAAATTATGAACAAATATGCATCAGTCTGTTTATAAACTTCAAAACAATGCAGTTAAAAATACATTATTGTTTCTTGTGTTTAAAAAATATCTGCTACATTGCATTGTCTTTTGTTTAGGTTTTTTTCAGGTTTGGTTTAAGCTAACCCTTTAAAGCCGAAAATTATGATTCTTAAAATAAACTTATTTTTTTTATTATAGTTTTATAAAACTTTTTCAATTTTGCTTAGAATAGATTCGTAATATTTTTCTGATTCTAAAGGTATATATGAACCCATGTTTTTTATATCTGTTTGAGAAAATATTTAGGTCTAAAGTTTTTATTAAACAGAGGTTAAAAAAATAGATTTTTTCAATAATTACTCAACAGAATTTTAAAAGTAAGGTGTCAAATTAAAGATCTTACCATTTTTGTTCATACTGGCCATTTTCTTCTTTTCTTTTGTTGCGTTTTAGTACCTTAAAACCGACTTAATTATTTTTTTTAAAAACTTAAATTACTTAAAAAATAAGAGGTCTACAAAAAAAACGATTGCATATCTGAATTCTATGAAAAATTTTACATCTACTACTTACTGAAAGGACCGGCTAGCTATCTTAAATAAAAAGCAAAAAAGTTGATACAACTTCTTTAAAAAAAATTTAATTTCTCTAGGGAGGGTGGTGGTACCCATAGGCGTCCAAGGGGGGGGGGGGTAATGGGCCATTTGGCACCCCCAAAATTTTGTGAACAATACCCCCCCCAAAAAAAATTACCCCTACCTTGGGGGTGGCGTAGGCACCCCCAACGATTTTGGGGGGGTAATTAAACCCCACCAAAATAAATGTTCTTTAAAAAAAAATTGTACTGATAGTTTATTTTAGGATAGGTTATATTGGTTTAGGTGATTGCCCCACATGGTTAAGCAATTGGCCCCCCGCAGGGGCTAGAAATAGGAGAGAAGCTTGTGTGAAAAAAAACGAAGAAACGCCCCTTAAAGAGCGTTGCCACAAAAGGGACTATACCCCAATATAGTCCAACCAGTTAAAACAGTTCTTAACCATGATAACAAAAAATTTAATAGTTTGATCATGTTTTATTTGCTTGGGCCTTTATAAGGGCTAAAACCATCCTGGGGATCTATGATGTAATTGTAAAGCACTGAAGATTCCATAAAATAGATACCTAACTAAATTAAATATTTCATTAAATAATAAAAAAGAATTTCTATAGGCGATTTCTTTTGGGAGGATGTCAGGGTGTCTCAAAACTAGTTATAAAACTTACCAGGACCTATGAGACGCTTCACTTTAAAGTATAATCATATTGGTTCATTGGTTAGTGAGTTAATTATTGTATTTTTATGTTCTAAAGAATGAGATACTACTATATATTTGAATAGTAGTGGCGCCCTTAGCATCTAAGAACTCGTGTTTTCTAAAGGGTAAAAAGGGAGGAGAAAAATAGCCTAAAACCACTCAAAGGATTGACCTATAAAAGTGTGGAACCATCATGGGATCTATGTGAAGCTTTCCTAAAAAGGAGAACTCAGTATTAAAAGTAATGAAATCTGAAGCTATAGTCAAATAAACCTTACTTACTACTTTATGTTATAGGATAGTACTTATTAACTTAATAGATTAGGTAGGTGCTTTTTTTACATAATTAAATTACCCCCCCAAAAAATTTTACCCCCGGGGTAAATTAGTTTGGGGGGGGGTAATTACCCCCCCCAACAGATTTGGGGGGAATATTTACCCCCCCCAACAGACTTTAGGGGGGGTAATTACCCCCCCCTATCAAATTTTACCCCCGGGGTAAAAATTTTGGGGGGGGTAAAAAAAAATTTCGGCGTGCTTCGCGCGCCATTTTAACCCCCCAAACACGAATTACCCCCCCTCTAAAATTTTTTACCCCCCCCCAAAAAAAAAGCTTGGACGCCCCTGGTGGTACCCTCCCCCAAAATAGTTATAAACCTTCCCGGGACATATGAGAATCTACCCTGTTAAGGAGAACCCGATCGGTTCAGCGGTTAGCGAGATCCTTCGGTACAGACAGACACACAGACAGACAAACATCCTGTTACTTTAGTATAAGGATTCTTGAATATTTGTTAAATTAATGTTCTTTAGTGTTTACAAAATCAAATTATTTTATTGTTTGTGTACAATGTAAATAATGAAATGTAATTTTGTAACCATCATATATAGCAGATGCCGTAATTCACCATTTAAAAACAACTTACTATAACTTGCTATACCTTGGGATAAAAAAGGCTTTGAAAAATAAAAGAAGCTAGATTAAAAAATGATTATGTAAAAATTATTTGCCTGAAACTTGGAGGTCCGTTGTCCTTGGTCACTAGTCTCTTTCCTACAATGTATGTGTACTTAATTTACTTAAAATGTACTTAAAATAATCAAAATAAATTCATTAATCTTATAATTTTTTGTAGTGAATATTAATTTAAGTGTAATATGCACTAAAGAGTAACAAAAGATGGCACATTTAAAACAATGTACAGAATTCCTTAACTAGGTTATCCTTGATGTATCTACCTGCTATAGGAATCATCATGCAAAGTTTTAAATTGGTAGAACGATTTTAAATTAATGACCATAGCTATCTGTCACGTTCTGAAAAAATTCTAAAAAAATATTCATTCTATAGGTAAATGAAATCTAGCTGTATATTCTGTCAAGCAAAGAAGCATTGTGTGGACAGATCTACACAGAACATGTATGGTATTTAATAACTCACAATGTTGTTCATGAAATTTCTACCACAGTCTTATGTTAAAATAATATTGCACAAAATGTTAGCAGCCTGTTAAAATTTTTCTAAAGCCTACTATTATGCCAGGATTTAAAGCTTAAAAAACCTATCCAGTATATAGTCTAAACAGTTGCTGCCTGTTAAATTTTTTCTAAAGCCTTCTATTATGCCAGGATTTAAAGCTTAAAAAACCTATCCAGTATATAGTCTAAACAGTTGCTGCTCTATATATAGGCTGATTTTTGGTTTTTCTAAGAAAATACGATATAATTGTACAAGGTTAATTTTTGAGAATAATGTAAAAATTGTGAGGTCAAAGTAATAAAACTTTCGAAATGTAGGCTGCATGAAGATTTTAGATAAGAAATTGTAAAACAACAAGGATAACAACATCCATAGTAAACTGAAAAAAATCGTGGATAGACCAACGGAAAAGTTGAGATATAGAGCACATATTTAGTTGTTAATTTAGGCATTTTTAGTTATTAATATTTTAATATATGTATAACTGCAAACCCCCAACCTACTAACATGTATCTAATTTATCAATTTTTTTAGTTCGTATTTTTGATATTATACTTTTCTTTCTGCAAAATGAATAAATCATTTAAACAACAACAGAATTTTCCTATCGAATTCATGATGATTCCTGTAGTAGTTAGGTACGATTTAGAAAGCGTAGCAACTCTATAACCGTTACCAGAATGTCCATACGTCAATTTTAAACATGTTATTTTTTTACTTTTTTAACAACAATTTTATATATGATAAAATCATCCAATTGATCTGATTGTTGGAATACTGATTCCTATTAGTATAAGGTACAATATTTTGAGCGAAGCATCTCTATAATCAAGTTCTAAAAATTCAGTATGTCCATAAAAAGAATTCTGTATTTAAGAAGGTTTTCAACAAATTTACGTATAATTTTGTCAACTTAAATATTTATATTTTGTATATACAGTTCTGGCACTCTACAAGAGTTAATGTTCGTCTGTCATACCGTTTCAGAGCTTCGCTTTTCTGGATATTGTCATCCTTGTTTAAAAATATGTCATGGTCTATTATGGCATGAACGGCGGACCAAGTAAATTATATACTGGGAATCTTTACAAATATTTCAGCTTTGTATCCTAAATGGTAGCCGACGCCCGAGAACTACTCATTTTCTCTAACGGTTTATTACAGACGGACATATCGAATTATAAAGTTGCTTCGCTACACCATAAAATCATAAAATGGACAAAGTAAGTTACAAGGCATATGTTTAGTGTCATAACAAATAAATAAAAAAGAGAATACGCAAAATCCAAGAAACTTTCAAAAGAAGTATGACCGATAGACAGACGGACGAAACAATGTATAGACTTGATTCTGATATGTCATAGGAATTTTAGCCGTAAATCATCAATATTAGCCGAGAAAATCGCATTTCCTTCAAAGCGTTTCGAACTGATTGACTGATGGAGTGACTGACGAACAAACAAATTATATACATACCAGTTTTGCTTCTAACAAATATTGTCATCTTGATTTTTTAGTTCTTATTACCTTCGCCTATCCATATATTAATTACAGGGCTCTTATTTGACTTTTAACCTTTAAATTGTCGCCCTGAATTGCTGTCCCCAAGTCCCTGAAAATATGCTATCGTTGGAAAATCTCATGTTTATGACAGACAAGTTAACTAATGGTTTCTCAAAGCAAATTTGGGTGGCTTAATCAGTTAAAGGCACAAATATTCTTTAAAAGATTAATGTTAAGGAGACCAAAATACAAAAAAGTAAAATGAAATTAAACAAAACAGTAATCCACAGTATCAGCCACACGGCTGACAGAACTCGCACCATAAGTCAAGTAGATTACAAAATCTAACCTATCAATAGGAGCTGCATCCGTGAGGCTCGCAGAAGATTCTATAAAAGGCGCAGCTATAAAGCCTTAGTCACACTGTCAGCCTATTTCATCCCAAAAACAATAAATTTTCACGTATATTTGTCTGAATGTTGAAACTTTGCATTATTGTAAATATCGTATTAAGCAACATGTTTGAAGCCCACCCAAATCATAGCTATTGTTGTCAAAAATATAATGATGTACAAACACCAGTAACAGACAGGGTCCTTAGATAATATAGAAAAGAAGAGAAGTATAAAGATATTGAAATATCATCCATTTGACATAACTAGATAAATTAGTTCAGATTAGGTCAGGTTCTATTGTAGAAAGGCTAGTTTAGGCTCGAATTCCTGAAGAAGCGTTGATGTAATATATAAATTGAATCTCGTGTAAATAGAGATCCTTTAAAACCAACGAAGAGGCAGAAAAAATTAAATAAGGGGGAAAAGGATGTTTTCTTTTTCCTAGAAATAAAATTTATAAAGTATCTGACATAAATTATCTTTGTATCTTTATCCCTAAGTTTGCTTATGGATTTGAACAATTATGGCATATTTAACTTAATAACTCTGATACCTAGTTAATATACATATATATATTTAATTTCAAACAAAACAATATGTTGACATTTTTAAATAGAACACTAATAAATAAAGAATAGTTATTTCTCGCATTGTATTATAAACAGCTTTCCGTCTTCGGCACCTCGGGGCTAAAAAACTAGTTTTAATCTTATAATTGTACATTTTTATATTCGTAGAAAGCTGGATATAATACGATGCTTGACATAGTTTTTTTTTCATATGGATGAGAACCGGTTCCTATCCACCAGATTCGAATGAATACGATAAAAGATTTTATAGAAACATCACTTTTAAAAGTGTTTTCTAGATTTGATAACAACCTTAAAGAATTAATTAAGACAAGTAGCGCAGCCTTTGTTCTAATGAAAATCTATTATCTATAAAAGATATTAGAAGTACATACAAAGAAAAATTGGAATTTAAAAAATATAAATAGGAAAATATTGAGGATAATGAACAAAATTCGAAACAAGTATAATGACATCAATAAGTAGCGAAGTTCTTAATGTAAAAAACATCTAAATAATTTAAGGAAATAAAGTGTGTAGGAAAGGCCTCATGTTACTTATAGACTTAGTGCTTATCACATGTTACTTATAGACTAATGTTAGACTGAGCAAACCCCTCCATTCTCTATAAAGAATTTATTGTAATTATACATGTAAATAATTTCTTTACCTAAGCATCTATTGAATCAATGCTAAATATATTACATAAGATATTATATTGCAATTTGGTTGCACAAATTGTTAAATGCATTATCATTATAACAATCACTCCACATCTGTTTATCAAGATAAATTCGTAAGATTGATTTGATATGAGTCTTTTTTTTATTCCAGTGAGCCTCAATGGCCTGTGTGTGTAAAAATGACATAAGACTACTCATTTTTTTTATAAAAATATATCTACCATTGACTGCCTTACCCATTTCCATTCCTCCCTTTATCATGTTACCAATATTCAAGCCTTGATGTGGAATCCCCAAGGAAAGAGAAAATTAGGTAAACTAATAACAACCTAAAGGAAAAACTCTTAAGTGAACCGAAGACAAGGAAATCTGTGCATGACAAGGAAAAAAATTAGCCGTCTGTCTGAAATAGCAGCAAAGTAAATAAATATAAATAGGCTGAGGGACCAAGTAAAATGCATACTTGATGCTCATTTATTTTTTGTCTTTGTTTAGTTCGACTAGCTTCGCTTAATCGATATTGTCTTTTTATTTATATAATTCTAAATTTCTTGTCTCAATTATACAGCAGTAGTTTATTACTGTTTTCAATAAAAATAGACGGTTTTTTTTAAAAATGTGTTAATAAAATGAGAAATTCTTATTGGCTCATTGATATGTAGAAATGGGAGGGGTCTAAGTATAAATCTGCGGTTAATACACAAACCGCAACTTTTCTATTGGTGGAATTTCTCCCCCTACCCTCTACCCACGTAATTCTCTACTGTTTTTCTCCCCCACTTCCCCTTCTCTGTACCTCTTCTATTTGACGAAGTCAAAATGTGCGGTTTACATCATTACATACATATCTATATTTTTAGAAGTACGATAAATCAAAGTTTAATAAAAAATGTGGCCATATTGACAAAACACCAAAAGTTTACCTAGATTTAAAGAATAAAAGAGAAGCCTACTTATGCTAAATTAAAAAGAATTATATATATTAGGTACATAAAAGGGGGAAGAAAAATTCACCTTACTATTTAATGAAACACCGAAGACCCCGTTATTTTTAGGAGGAGAAGAAGAGTTCCTTTGCTCTTTCATGCAAGACATCGTCACTTATAAATTTGCTTCGCTGTTAGTAAAGAAAACATAGGTTAAAAGGTGGAAAAATAGAAGTTGGAATGAAAAAGAAACTATTGCTGCTCTTCTTTAATTATGTGTAGGTTTTGTTAATTTAACAAGGATGATAACATCCATAAAAGCGAAGCTCTAAAACGGTAGGGCAAACAAACACTAACACTTGTAGAGTGTCAAAACTGAATAATCAGAATATAAATGTAGAAGAATAAACAAAATTGTAAGTAAATTTGTTGCAAAACTGCTTAAATAAGGGATTTTTTTAGGACATGCTTACATTTTTAGGCTCACATGAAGGAGACTAGCACCGGGGCTAGTATCCTTCATTCTACACCATTTGGGGCTAGGGTTCTCCATCCTTGAGATTTACAAGATTTCTAATAAATGAATTTTATGCAATTGAATGTGTGAGAAAGAGGGAGAAGCAATTTATAGATTATTAGAAAGAGGCGTAATACATAATACAATTAAGAAGGATCAAAGCATTAAAGTTGAACTGGAGCTCAAAGAAATCTTCTCAAACGATTATAAGAGAATGTTCTGACCGGAAACTTTTACACAGCTATTTTCAAGAGTTTGAGTGGAGAGATAAATTTGGTAATAATGGCTTTAACAATTTATGTTATCACTAGCGGCTACGCCCCTAGAAGCCTCTAGGAGCACTTAAAGTAGGAGGGATGAAAAGTTGACCTCATACCATTTTAAATTTGAGTTTCAAAAGAGAAACAAATATTTTTTGGGGGAGGCGGTGAATACACCCTACCCAAAAATAATTTAAAACCTTCCTAGGACCTATAAGAAGATCCACTGTAAAGGAGAACAATATCGGTTCAGCGGTTATCGAGATCCTTTGGGACAGACAAAAAACGCTTACTACTTTATATAATAGGATATATCTTTTCAATTTCCATTGTTATTTTAATATAATTATTGATTGGTATACGATTTTATCTTATTTAATCAATAAACGAAAATTTAAAGTATTTATTGTTTTATTTATTCATATGAGATTTATCTTATTTAATCAATAAACTAAAATTTAATATGTTCATAATTTTATTTATTCATATTAGATTTCCGGGGGCTAGCTTTCTTCACTTTAAGACATTTGGGGCTAGGTTTCTTAATTCTACGATGTTTCGCTTATAACATTGTACTTTGTAGTACTAGAAATCAGTATTTCAAAAATAAGATTAATCGAATTTGATAGGACAAACATGCCTAAATAAATAAAAAAAAGCTGCCCGATCTAGACCGATCCTTATTATAGAAAAGCTTTGCTTTTAAGAATAACGTAAATAAACATTGGACAAAATCCCTCCTGAGAAATAGTTTATCTTTTGATTATGTTACAAAATTTCGTATATGTATAATTATAAGCAAAGCTTTTCTATAATTTGGGTCGGTCTGACCAAAACGGATAGCTTTTTTCGTTAATTGAGACATGCTAGAATTGTCCAATCGATTTCAAACTTTGCATTATAATTCCTCTAGTAGTTAAGTACCAGAAAGTCCGTACATGAAATTAAAACATGTTGATTTTTAACTATTTTAACAACAAATTTCAGGAACAAAATATCTCGTTCCTAGCCTGAGAAAATCTCTAAAAAAAACTCTACAAATTGGACAATTCTCAATAAACTCTAGGTGTTTGTCTTTTGTAGGAACGCCTTGTTGGTCTTTTGTAGGTGTTGGTCTTTTGTAGAGTTGGTCTTTTGTAGTAACGCCAAAAAATGGTGGTTTTTTAGTCATTTCTAAGGCTAGGAACAAGATATTTTAAAACGGACAAAGTTTCCTGATTCTACTTCTCAAGGCCTTTCCTGGGAGCACCATGAAGCCATAGTTGTGATGCGATGAATTTTTGACCTTCATAAAGGGGGCCTCAAAATTTCAAAGTGCTTGTACCATCGCAAGTTTTGCATTACAGAAAAATATTTAACATGGGTCATTTTTTTGCATAAATTAACCATATTTTGGCTGGGGGCCAAAATTTTAACAAATTTTTTCTAAAACGGGACACTTTACTATACACGTTTTAATGTTCCTTTGCTCTACTGCTTCAGAGCTTCACTTTTATGGATGTTGTCATCCTGGTTTATTATTTAGTTATAGTGCTTCATGCAATAAATGCATAAGTATGAACACATAATCTACACAGACAACGGAGGCGAGCAGACGTTTTCATGTTTTTCTTGTGTAGATTGATTTTTTTCAATCTTACCCTTGCAGTCAGCTTATTGCAAACATGGGTTGAAAATGTATAGGTACCCAAACCAATTTGTGTGTTGTGAACATTTACCATCAAACAAAAAAAAATCTGCAATATACAACAAAAACAGTAAAGCCACCTTTTTTTCGCCTACAAAAAAAATTCCATCAAATAAAGCTTGCAAGATGATATTATCCTCCCTCTCCCTCCTACTAACCCCAAGATGTAAGATAACCCAAGATGACCGCTGCACTGTTCAACACACTAATCATTCACAATGGGAATTTCTAGGGACTAAACAAATTATGCTGAGAATACAGATTTGTTGGTTGCTACTCAGTATTTATCCTCTGGCTACTACTCAGGCTATTGGTTTCTGCCAGTTATTAAAATGAGTAAAAGGCATCCTTCATTGGATGTTTTGCGTCGGGCTGCAGACGACATGTTATCATTTCTGGCATTTTCATTTTAATTTTTCCGCCAAAATAGTATAACAGATGAAAACAGCATTGTACAAACTGTAAATAGAAGCAATAGCAAAGCAATGTTTCAATTTAGTGAATATCTATCTAAGATATTGAATAGAAACTGTATCAGACTACAAAGTAAAAATTTATCTGTGAATCGAAATATTATCAACACCTAACAGTTAAATATTAATGATGTTTTATCATTATTGTAGTGATTATATTATTCACTGTTTTATCTAAATTTGCATTATATGTGCTATCATGATTTTTAACTATATTATAACATTGTGTCCAATGTTTTTCCCACTGTGGGATTGTGGGTATCTTATCTATTTATAAACAATGAGAAGGTATTAAACCTTTTCTCAAATGACATACGTATTTCATTAACTATTAACCTGTACGTATAATAACTCATTATTATAACAATTTTGCTATTTAATATTTTGTGTTGTATTAAAATAGTAATTATGATTACACAGTAATATTATATATATGTAGAATGTTCATGATTCTTATTTTAATATGTATGATATCTTTTCCTAAAGTTGAAATATATCATTTTAAAACAAAAAAATCCAGACAACTACATGGCTTAAGTGGTGGATACCCTTTTTATTTGCTACTTAAAATTACATTTTGTTCTTTTGTAGGGACTCAGCTGTGTTTATATTTCTGACGCTTTACAAAGTACATCAGATACAGAGAATTGACTTTTCATAAATTTAAATTATCAAGACACCATATCATGAAAGTACGTTTTGGTTAACTGCAAGTTTGATGGAGCTGGTTTAAAAATTTCACTTACTCTCAGTAAATTAAACATGTTAGAATTGTCATATCGATTTTAAACTTTGCACAAAGATTCCTATAACAATTAGATACGATTTAGGAAGCGTAGCAACTTTATAATCATTGCTAGAAAGTCCGTACGTTCATTTTTAACATGCTGATTTTTAACTTTTTGTATGATATAATTATCCTAATCATGAAATTTTTAATATTATGTTTTCTAGGACAGCAAAGTACAATATTCAAAAAAAGGCATTTCTATACTCAAATCTTAAAAATGAAAGTATGTATCCTGTAGCTATGCTATTTTGCAACAAATCTGTAAATTTTGTTTAGACAAAAAATAATGTTTATTTGTCCTTTTTTATGTTTTTAGAGCTGCGCTTTTATGTTCTCACCTATTACCTCTTAATATCTACTATCTTCTATTACTTTGCTGATAATTTGAGAGTTTTTAACAATTTTGAATAAAATATTTAAAAATTTACTGAGTGAGAGAATTAGGAAAATTTGTTACAAAATATTGAGAACATTTTCATAATATTTGAGTGTAGTACACTGTAAGTTTGTGGGTGTGTGAAATTTTAGAATAAAAAAAAACATATTTAGAATATGTACATATCATTCTTGTAATACATTCTTTTGTCTTTAGGTCCGATGTGTTGGTAAAATAATATAAATCTTTTAAATAAAAAAATATAATATAATTTTTGTATTGAGGCTGTATCTCTTGGCCGAAAGATTCCCCTTCCGTATAGATGTCTACAAGGAAAGGGGAAGGCAATTTATTATTTAGAAGTTTTTGTGAGGAAAGGGGAAGACTGGTACTGTATTGATCCGAATAACGTACTCATACCCAAATATACACACACACAAATATACGAACAGACACAGAAAGCAAAAGAATACGAGGAATAGGTTATTGGAAGTAAAACAGAGAGACTGTGCTTTTGTGTGTGTTTGTGTGTTGAATGTTGTGTCTGTGTTAAAATCGTGTCCCGTTTTTAGGTAATTGATAGCAGAAAAGCATAGATCATAGAAAAGTTTAATTATTAAATAAACATAAATTGGTGGAAAAGAAGGAAAATTTTCAGGATATGCACCAGGAGCTACAGGAGTACTATCTTGACCAAAATGGGGATAGTGTATTTGATTCCTGAAGCCCCTTTTTAAGGAAGACGAAAAGAAAAATAAGAATATAAAACAAATTAATTGTGACAGAGAAAATTCAAACTTTTATTTAGTTAAATTGAGTTGTGAGGATGGTAAAAAAAACACAAATAAACATTTATATTATGTAAGAGAAATCAGTAAATAATAATAATAAGAAAGATGAAAAAAAAATAGATGGAGGAATTTAGAGAAACATAACACAAAATAAATCAAATATGAAAGCAAAGAGAATAAAAAAGCAAAAATAATAAGATAGATCATTGTTGAATATAATTTTAATACCATATTTTAAGTTTTAAAATATCATTGAAGATTAAGAAGTAAAGTTTTTATTGAAACTTCTTATCAACATTTCCATCATTATAGAGTAGGTAATTTTAGTTGCGGTTCAAATACCTGTTCTATACATAAAAATAAGCAATACTATGAATTTTTTTTGTTCTATCTTGATTCTAAGTGGTAGAAGGTAAAATCAAGATTTTTCGAAAATACGCAAAGAATGAATCTTCAAACCTGAACATTAAGTTTATCGGTTACCGGTCTTTAGGCTGTCCTAAGGGCACCGTTTTGTTATTTTAGACTATAAGTTCAAACTGTAACTGCCTTTTATTTGCCTTGCCATTTCTAAAAAGATATAGAACACCTTTCTGGCCCATCTGTGGTCTGAGATCTGAAAAATTTGTCAAACCAAGGATATACTTTTGTACTCTAAAGTCATGTATCGAGAACTGAAAAAACATCGAAGTTTCAACCTAGTTTTTAAGACAATAACTCTAAAATTGGCCACAGATGAGCTAGAAAAATGTTCTTTAGCATTTTAGTAATGGCATTGGATTCTACTAGGAGATACCTTTTGAACATATATTCTGAAACGACATGAAAAATTGCATTAAAGTCGAGAACTGAAAATATTTTAAGATTCTTGGATTTTGGTAATTATTAGGTTAGTATATTGGCCATAGAATCAGTTCTAGGTGTCCAAATCACTTCCAAAGGTGTTTTTGTTGTCAGGGTAATATGCTGGGTCAGATATTTTACCTAAGACCAATAAAACTGACCCTCTAATGACTTGGTTTGGCGATATGGTATGACCTCCCTGTAAGAGATAGAGTATGTCACTGTCAGTTAGTATGTACTAAGACATTTATCCATTAGTATCTGTATTCCTTTTTAGTAGCGAAGCTACTCTATAATTCACTATGTCCGTCCGTCCGTCCGTCCGTCCGTCAGTCAGTCCGTCAGTCAGTCCGTCCGTAACGCTATGGGGGAAATGGGATTTACTCAGCTCCTATAAAAGATAGGATTCTGAAATTTTTTGACAACATTCCCATCATTAAGGAGCACAATTAACTATAAAACATCAATGGCGGTCGGACGGCTTTTTAGCAGGTTTTAGGCTATTTTTTTAATTTTGCACATTTTCCCCCATATCTTTGGTGTTTATGGTCCGATTTTCAAAATTTTTTCTGTTAAAGATATCAAAATTAAATTTTCCGTCGTTTGGAGAAAACAATAATGACGGTCAGACTGCCTTTTTGCAGGTTTTTGGCTATTTTTATATTTTTTACATTTTCTCCCATATCTTTGGTGTTTATGATCCGATTTTCAAAATTTTTTCAGTTATACATATCAAAATCAAATTTCACATTGTTTGAAGAAAACAACTATGACAGTCAGACTGCCTTTTTGCAGGTTTTTGGCTATTTTATATTTTTTACATTTTCCCCCATATCTTTGGTGTTTTTAGTCCGATTTTCAAAATTTTTTCAGTTAAAAATATCAAAATTAAATTTTCCGTCGTTTGGAGAAAACAATAATGACGGTCAGACTGCCTTTTTGCAGGTTTCTGGCTATTTTTATATTTTTTACATTTTCCCACATATCTTTGGTGTTTTTAGTCCGATTTTCAAAATTTTTTCAGTTAAAGATATCAAAATTAAATTTCATGTCGTTTGAAGAAACAACCATGACGGTCAGTCCCATCCACAAAATTTTGTGCTTCGCTACATATGGATGTTGTCATCCTTGTTTAAAGATATTTCAATTTTGAAGCGTTTTACAGCAATTCTTACAAAAAAACCGAAAATAGCAAATTATTGCAAATTTTTATCAAACAAGGATGACAACAACCATAAAAGCGAAGCTCCAAACTGGTAGGACAAACGAACATGAACACTTAGGTATTGAGTGTCAGAATTGAATAAGCAGAATACAAATGTATAAGTTGAAAAAAATAGTACATTGTTGCAAAACTGCTTAAATACAGGATACTGTTTAAAGACATACTTAAATTTTTAGAACTTGATTATAGACATGTTTTACTTATGTAATTGTACCTTGTTGTAATAGGAATCAGTATTCCAAAAATCAGATGAAAAGGATATTTACACCATATAAAAATGGATTTACGGACATTTTGGTAACATTTGATTTATAGAGTTGCTACGCTTCCAAAATCATACTTTACTGTTATATGAATCATTATGTCTAAATTAACTGTCTTGGAAAGATGGACAGTCGGACCGACCCTAATTTTTGCAAGACTTTTGCCCTTCTGGTGAAAGCTGGGTGAGAAATAGACTTTCAGCCCTGAAAGTTTTCTCTTTATTATGATAATAGCTCTCTATAGACACATTAACAACAAAGATTGGTCTACTGTCTTTAGCTCTCCAGGAAGACCTGGCAAATTCAAAACTTAGATTTTGAAGGCGAAGGTGAAACATTGAAATTTTTTTGGTTACTCGTCTTCAGGGTACGAATTTCAGACTAGGCATCCTTTAATGTTATCTCCTACTCACAATGAGACCTTTTTTTAAACACCTTAAACACCATTCTAGCCCAACTCTAGCGGGATAAGAGCACCTGTGCCAGCAGGCAGGTTGAAACATGGACTTTTCGAGCTTCATGGTTTCAATCCTTCAATGGAGCCTTGGTAACACTTTTTTCAGAACTCAGCTCACAAAAAAATACCGTACTGTCTACAAAGGGTTAAATCTCATAGGTTATTTAAAATAATAATATCCTTTTTTATTGTGTTGGACAATAAATAACCCACTTTGGAGAATTAGTTTACACTTTTATCAGACTGTTTTAAAGAAATATTGCGTCTTTATTAATTACAATTTTGTAATTAAAGGTGGGCGTGAGATGGGCCATCTAAAGTTAATTTGATACTACTAAAAAAAACTGTTTCTAGCTTTGTTATTGTATTTGGTTTTCAATAAAAAAAATTGCTTATTTTATCAATTTTTAAGTGACTATACATATTGGTTTAAAGCAAAGATTATGTTAAAAGTAAGTTTAACGGTTAGGAAAAATCAAGAACTATGTAAAAAAGTTTAATTTTAGCTATAATGGGAAAAAAGGCAATTTAATGCACATTTTATATAATACGGAAAATTTCTTCCTTTCCCTTTACCTTATAAAAATCGTCGGAAAAATCCGTTTTTTAAGCAAACAAAAGCGCGTTTTACTCTATCTGTGAGATTTTATGAATGAGATAATGTTAAGATTTGATATTAGTGTCTCAACCATGACACTTTGGTTGAGTGTGACTTCCAAATTAGCGGGAAGTTCTAGAGATCTTGTTGACGTACACACAAACCCCCAATACCAGGAACCATCAAGTTTCAACAGCAGGTTTGATTATAGATTTATAAGGGTGTCCCATAGTGTAGTGGTTAGCGCACTACACTTTGGTTGGGAGAAACCGAGTTCAAGTCCCGCCATAGACTATGCACTTGGTTGACAAATGCTGTCGCAATTTGTCAAATTCACGCAACCTTCCCTGAGATGCCCTAGGGTTGTAAGGGGGGAGATTTGTAGAAAGTTAGGATTCTATATATCAAGCAAATTATATCATGCTTTCCCTCGTCCATGCTCCTCATTCATATGAGAGCGCCATTAATTAGGGTGGCTTAATATGGAACACCTGCCAAAACTCCAGGCCAGGGTGATGTAATAATTGAGTAGCTTCCACGAGAATTGCGGGTCAGCTTCTAACGTAACATAGAATACACCCAGCTGTGCGCGAAGCTTACCAATCTAAGATTGGCCAAAGGATTCTCACCTCCAATCTCCGTGTGCATCTGAATCCTAACTTCAGAGAATCATGGCTACAAACAAACAAACATTATAGATTTATTGAGGCAACTATTTCAAAGTCCTGAAATTACAAAATCAATTAATACAAAATTCCAGTTTTTATAACCACGTAATCTTAATTGCTTTTTAAAATCATTTTTTTCTATGGTTAAGAATCTTTGAAAACTTTGGCTTTAAAGGAAAATTATTTGGTTTAATAAATCATTGTTAAATGCAAAAATAAAAGCACATAAAAAATTACTAAAACATAATAATTAATCATAATAAAGTTTCATGTTTAGCTGGCTAAAGCCTTTTAAACTAAATAAATCGTACTATGAGACCAATGATAGGCCCAATTTTGTTCTCCGAAATCTTCACACACTCACATATCATTCAAAAGTAACGAACGTGGACGCATCAAAATATAAACAATCCATGCCGCGTCTCTTTAGAAAAGGAAAGTCAAACAAGACGACATTTGCGCTTAATTTGGGATAATAAATAAGGAATTAATTTCGATCTTGATAAACACAAAGCTTCCTCAAAAAGAGGTTAAGACAATTAGGATGAGAAAAATTTACGTTCACAGTCACTTTAAAAGGATAAATTGATTTATTTTTAAGATTACTTATCCAATTTTAGTCTGATTTAATAACTGTTTGAATAGATATAGAAACAATAAGCTTTATTGCTGAATTATATAAAATGATTCCTTTGATATATAAGCATCTAAACTTTATGTAATTTGCTGATATCTTTTCATACATTTTGCCTCCCTTTTTATGGATGTTGTCATCCTTTTAAGTTTTTAGTTATCCAATGTTAGATGTGACAGAATAAATACACAAATTTGTACCTTAATTGATTGTACAGTAGAACCCTTTTTTTTAACTAATTAATTTTCAAAAAGTTAAAATTTTAACTCTAATATTTTTTATAAGCTGCAATAAATAACTTACCTCTAAATAAGATATCAATCACCCTACCTTATCCCCTTTATTGGAGAAAGTTATATTGCACTAGAAAGGACCGCAGTTTGAGCTCCTCACTTATAATTATTATCTTTATTTTAAAGCAAAGGTTTTATACATGAAGGGTCAGGACTCCGCATGTTTGTAACGGATAGATGGTATATTTAATCTATATGTATTTCTTAGAATTTTCCTGTTGATTTAAATCTTGGCATGCTGATTACTGTAACAGTTAATTACAATTTTAACATATTAGTTTTTGAGGTATTGACAAATGAGCAAGACTTTACCATAAAATTTTAAAACATTTATTATCTTTAGGGAGTAGAATTATATTGAATAAAAATACATATAGACTAGTAAATAAACTTCCTTTTTAAAAATGTTAAAAAGACCTCAAAATTTGCGTTTCGTTATTAAGTATTACATAATATGCTTTAAAGATAAGAAGGGGAAGGAAAGACTGACTACTTCATAGGAGGGAAGTTTAATGGTCAAATAAAAAAAGGTGTACTTTTAATGCAGCTAGGTATTATATTTAAACTAAATTTGAGCTATAAAAAATCAAATACATCTAAAATATACGTTTTCTCAGCTGTTATTTAAGATAGAAGTGTTAATTTATTCCGTAAATATGTCGATAATGCCCTACCTTTGAACACAGTAATAGTGTCTGACTAATTATGTCGTAACAAAAAAAATAGCCAATGAGAGGCCACTATAAATTTTACCATTGGTCAATAACGGCCTCTCATTGGCTAATTTTTTTGTTACGTCATAATCAGTCAGACACTATTACTGTGTTCCCTACCGTTTATTGAGAAACGTGAATTTCTCCTCTGTTATACAAGTTAGAGTTTTTTGTCTGCCAAACTGGTAATGATGCCATGACGGTTATTTAATTAATATTAGAAATTAATTTTCCCGGGTGCTAGTATAAACAAACGGCTGAATTATTCTGACAAATATTTTAATGGTCAAAGAGTATCCACTTTATACCTAAGTTAGTCTGTCAGTCTGTCTGTAATGACCTGATCAAATTTAGAGTAATTTTTTTTTCTCTTCTGCTTTTTTAAAACAAAAGACTTTATTTGGTAAAACTTTTGCTTACCAATGCATCAATGTACGTTTGTCTATCGGTATAATTTTCTTTGTTGTTATCAAAATTTAGCAAAAAGATTTGAATGACAACTGATCATAAACACTGTCTGTTATGCCTCTTATTATCTTTGCTTTGTTCTGAGTTTTAAATCTTATAGCTTTACTACTTATGGATGTTGTCGTCATTGTTTCCATAATTGTTTCCAAAGTTTCCCTTATTAACAAAATATTTGTTTAAACGGAATGATAGAAACACCATAGACAGTTAAAACTCAGGAAAAAGTATGTAAACATATTAATCCTATTTTGACTTAGATACCCTGGCCATAAAAAATAATACTAGTATAAAACCATCTTAATTATTAAAGGACGGCAATAAAGATATAAAAACAAGGATGACAAAATCCACAAAAGCAGAACTCATTCTAAGCTTTTCTTTTAATAGCTTTATGACTTAAGTTTCATGCTGAGATAGTTATCAAAAATAAAGTTCAGAATGTTGTTTGTATTCTGTAAAAACTGTAATTAAGGTGGTACCCTTCCCTAAAATAAATATATAAATCTCTCGTAGAATTATGAAAAGCTTCACTAAATAGGAAATCCATGTCAGTAAAATCATAAACTACACACACACACAAAGACAAACATCCTGTTTGTTAAGCCAAGCCAGTGAAGCTTTATGTTGGTCTTTCTAGTCATTATTTCCTATTCTTTACTTATTCCAAGAAAGACTAGTGAAGCAAAGACGACCACACAGTTTGTTTTGAGTCCCCAAATTGAGTGTATTGTGTATCGTTTTGTTTGACGCTACTTATTTTGTGTCCCTCGTGGAGGTATTATCAAATGTGACTAAAAAAAGCTTTATGAAAAGCATAGAGTATTCTTTGCATTAGTGAGCCTGTTGCTTTAACTCAAAAACACTTCAGATGCTTTGGAACCCCTTCTTGATTAAATTGTATGGAATATAGGGCTAATTTGAGTAGGTTTTATATGACAACAAATATTAAAGAAAACAAAGCAGAATTATGATTTTAAATCTGACCCACTTATATTTAACCATTCTTATACCAAATATTTGTGGTATTATAGATGAGCCTAATATTCCCAAGATTGTGGGGATTCTTGAAGAGCAAAGAGGCGCTCTTATAGCGAGTGACCTAGCCTATCATATGGGTACTAGCAAGAAGCGTCCTGCAATTGCTTCTAATGCCAATGGTAAATATGATTACGAGAAGGGCAAGTGCAAAATGCCTAACAGTTCTCACAAGGCTGGCTTGTGGGACTGCAAGATTTACAAAGAATTTTCTGAACCTGAACGGAAACAGTTCCTGGAGAAGATGGATAGTGTCTACCTGTTCTGTTTAGGTTATGGTCATCAGGCAAGGAAATGCCTAAAGTTAGACAAGTGGAAGAGTTGTGGGATTGATAGCTGTGAAGGTCAACACCAAAGGATGCTGCATGAGAGTAGCAACGAAGCTGTGGTTCACACTGCATTGAACTCTCAGCCTTCAGCTGGTACGAAGTATTTGTTAATGTTATAGAAGGTCGCAATTCTCAAAGCCAATGAGGGAAGCTTATCTGCTACAGGAATGTTCAACAGTGGAGCGTCATGTCTGAGAGGCTGGTCCACAAGTTACAGCTGCCTTTTACTGGTAAGAATATTATAATAATTCTGATGGTAGCAGGTACACTGTGATTGTGTCAAGATTAGAGTGGTGGATATTAATGGTGCTTGGCATGAATATGAAGCTGCTGTCAGCTCTGGGTTCCGCACTGGGAGCGTTGCTTGGGTCCTACAACATACATAGGAGGCCCAAACGTTGGAGAGGTCAACACAGAAGTCCCAGACGCAGAATAGTAAAGGTAGGAGTGGACAAACGCATGAGAGGGAGAAACTTTGGAGTTAACGTCGCTTTAGTAAAACTACGGAGTGTTTGTTATTTTAATTGTACAACTGTTCTGACATAGTAAAAGATTTTAAAGCCATCATTGAAATTTTATTTTAACACAACACTAAACCTTAGAAAATGATTTATATTTTAATCTATGTGAATATTTGATCTATGAAAGATACATTAGAGGGAATTTAACATTTATACATGTGTGCAAGTCAAACATGTTTTGGTTCCTATATGTAAGATCAGATCCTCCCTTTTCTTGACTTCTTATGGATCTTTCTCCATGAAAAATAGCCTGGCATCTAGAACTAGGCATCATAAACATGATTTTTGTTTGTTTAAACTGGCTTGGAAATTTCTTTCTCAAATTCATTTGAAACCAGTAGATTAGAACCGGTTCTCATCAACACAAAAAAATATGTCTAGCATTGAATTATATCCAGTTTTCTATGAATATGAAATGTTGAATCTTGTACATTTTATATGTGCGGAAAGCTGTTTATAGTATGATGCGATAAATAACTATTCTTCACTTTAAATTTATAATTGAGACTGAAAACATCTATTGTGAATGTCATAGGTAACATTATTTATTTTTAGATAGTAAATGATTTCTTGCATTAAAAAAACAAAAAAAAAGGAGTGGATACAAAACCGCGACAAACAAAACCGCGACAGTTACAAAACCACCCCATTACAAAACCGCGACATTACAAAAAAAATCTATAATACTAAAAATCTATAATAAAAAAAATCTTAATGCTAGAAGGTCATGGCCGCAGAGCTCGGCCCCCTGGCCTGCTCAACCGCGGGCGCTGGCCCCCTTGCCTAAAACCTAACCTAACCTATATTTTTGAATGAAATAGGGCGGTTTTGTAACTGTCACTAAACATATTGCCAAATCTTAAGCTTCCCTATAAGCAAGGATTAGGAAGAGGGGTTTGTACCAAACAGTATATTATATCTAGATGGTCAAACTGAACCCTTAATCTGATTTATCTATCCTAAGAATACAACAATAATACAATATTCATAGTTGACACATTAATATATATCCGTTGTCTATATTTTACATTATATGCGGGAATACATTTTTAAATGATATGATTTTACAAAGCAAAGCTTTATCCTTAGATATGCAACTTTTTATAGCTGACTCATTATACAAACAAAATGTAAACTTTTAGCTGTTTTGAGTCAAAATTTGTACACATCTCTACTAAAAACATAGCCAGATTGTTCTTCCAGTGTTTTCCTTTTAGCTGAATGACAGAAGTGTTATCTAGATATCTCTATTCTAAGTGTATACGCATTTTGTAAAGAATTCTATGCCCTAATGTTAAAGATTATTAAGAAAACAATTAAGACACATAGACAAGTTAACCAGATTTGAGTCATATTACAACTGCTTCATTGATTTTACATAAATAAGATATTGTTTGATTTAAAAAGTGTCCTCATAAGCGCAATTTACAGAAAAAAATGAATCTAATCTCCGGCTTGTATTAAAGGCAGATTTGCCTTGTATATTAGGCAAATTTAATGGATTTTCCTTAAATCTAAAAACTGAAATATCTGCCAAGAAAAAGCAGCTAGGATTTTATTCTCAATTGATTCTACTTGGCACTAGGTCCTGTTTAAATGCTGCATTGGCTGTTTTCATGGTAATTTTTGTTGATCCTTTATTTGGTTAAACTGTTTTTAACCTATTTTTTAAAGGTATATCAAACATATACTCTGACACCTGTAGAATCATACTGCAAAGCCAAAAATGAGAACAATTGCCCACATCAATTTTTATTAGGATTTTATAAAGTTTATTTTTTACTACGAATTAAATAAGTTTTACTAAATCGTGATGTTTCTTTCCTTTGTGAGTAAAATACTCAGCTTCATAAATTTTGTATTTATAGGTCTTTTGATTTTATCTATCAAAACTAATTAAAAATTAATTCTTTACATTATATCAATGCATTAACAAAAAAATGTTTCATGTCTTTTATACATTTAAAACACATAAAGGTCGGCTGTAGAGGACTAAATTTGTAAAATAACAAGGATGACAACATTCATAAAAGCGAAGCACTGAAACGGTAGGACAAACGGACATTAACACTTGTATAGTGTCAGAACTGAATAATCAGAATATAAATGTATAAATGTCGAAGCAAAATTGTAAGTAAAATTGTTGAAAAACTACTACAAGAATCACCATGCAAAGTTTGAAATCGATAGGACAATTCTAACATACCTAAATTAATGAATAAAAGCTATCTATCTCGGACGGACGGACGGACTGACCCTAATTATAGAAAAGCTTCGCTTTTAATAATAAATGTTTATGCAATACAACAAATTTTTCTTTATCACATTTACAAATATAATATAAAATAAGATTATTCAAACTTATTTTTAAAAATATTTTTTAAAAGTATGTATAAATGCATGTGTATAGTTTTCATTTTTTTCATTTAATTGAATAATAGTTATTTCTCGTATCGTATTATAAACGGCTTTCCGCGGATATAGAATTTACAATTTTAAGATTAAAACTAGTTTTTTTAGCCCCGTGGGCCGAAGGCACCGGCTAAAAAAAATAGTTTTAATCTTATGTTAATTGATGTCTAAACAACTCTTGTAATTAACTTTTTAAAAAATATTTCATGTTCCTGTTGCATGCCTCATGACATATTATATTTTTAAAACAAGTTTCCTTGAAATATTAACAAGTTATCCTACTCAATATTGGTTCCTGGCTGATTTGATGTCTCAACATCAAAACAATATCTGCTTGGAGTATAACATATATATCCACAACCACATGAATAAACAACCAGTCCTTGGTTCAAAAGAGCTTAGTAGAAGGTTAATATTTTTAACAAGTGGGATTGTCACTTGTAAGTGTTTGACATGAACTTGGAATCTGTGTAAAGACCAGTCGTTAGCTGGTCTTGATAGAGTCTCTGCCTTTTGTACACACTGCTTGTCTTTACTACTGATTAAATGTCATAGTGAGAACCATGGAAGGTTTTACATAGGTGAACCTACAGAATGATTATAGATACATATTGGATTCTAAGCTGGATGAATAATTTGCAAGATAGTGTATTTAAGATAGTGTAAGAGCAGCTAACTGACAGGAAAGCACTTGGCTCATAGCTTGAAGAAAATAAAAGTAGCTTATTACTAGAGTGATTGTGAATGCTGGTTACATGATCATAACTGGATTTTATTCAAGTGTGATTTCCAATGGCGACTTTAAAATCCAATTTGAAAATAAACACAGGCAAGTTCTTTGTCCTAAGCAGATCCTAAAAGCTACCAGTAGTAAAGGGACCTAGGAAGGTGTTGAACAGGAAGACCAAAATGTAGGATTAGCAAAGCAAAAATAAAGGGCAGTTTGTCTATCAAGTGGTGTTAAATTTGGAATCATAGACCCACCTGACTTTCAATCAGCAGAGTAGGCGGAAACCATGGTGAATTTCTGAGTAATAGAGAATGAGAGGATATGAGCTCTTAGCTGAAGTAACTAAGGCAAGGGAGTCTTAAAGACCATGTAGCTAGATGCATGACAGTCTTGGCTTTCATTCATGGAAAGATCTCTCATGACAGTAGTTGGTTCATAGGAAACCAAAGGAAGTAAAAAGTAAGAATTCTTGAAAGTTTATTCTGAATCTTGAGGTTATCCCTTTATATGGCAAAAGTCAAGCCACAAGTTCAATAGCAAACAAGTGCCATAAAGAAAGAGTCAAAAGTGTGTGAAATTGTTGATTAACAAACAAGGTCAGAATTCTAAACTGACTTCCATCAAGATTTATAGGCTGGGTGAAGCATGTCAGCCGGCTAGAATAGAGGTCTGGCTATACCAGGGTGGAGAGAGGTACCCTGTTTAGTGGAAAGTATTATGAGGCATACTTGTTAAAGTTGAAGGACAGGGACAGTAACATTATCGTCTTTAAACAAGAAGTTTAACATGTGGATTGATAGGAGATAATGTTTTAGTGAATGAAATTTGAGGGCAATAACTTTATGTTGTGGAGTCAAAGGCAAAGTCAGATAGATTGAATCATGTTAAAACCAGGTGAAAGCCTATGGAGGCTAGAAGCAGTTCTGACGTGCAAATTTATTGTTGCACATTAAAGGGAGTGTGAACGTAAAAATTTCTCATCTGATTATCAAATCTTAACATTTACTAAGCACATTTCACTACACTGATCAACCAAAAATGTCCTCTTCACAAAAACATCCAGAAATAATGCCTTGATTTTATGGTATTTTGAGAGGGAAAATGGAAAAAACAGGGAAAATCTGAACGTTTTTGTTTCTTATAATGTTTGTAGGGATATTTAACTTGTCATATATAGTTGAAACAATTGACTTACTGTTAAGGATTTATTTTATGCTATAAAATTGCCAATTCGTTTTTTTTATAACGTAGTAATTAGTTAATAAAGACATATTTTAAATTCGTATTATTGACAAAAAAATACCTCACTGTCTACAAAGGGTTGAATCTCATAGGTTATATAAAATAATAATATCCTTTTTTATTGTGTTGAACAATAAATAACCCACTTTGGAGAATTAGTTTACACTTTTATCAGACTGTTTATAAAGAAATATTGCGTCTTTATTATTTACAAATTTGTAATTAAAGGTGGGCGAGAGATGGGCCATTTAAAGTTAATTGGATACTAATAAAAAAACCTGTTTCTGGCTTTGTTATTGTATTTGGTTTTCAATAAAAAAATATTGCTTATTTTATCAATTTCTAAGTAACTATACATTAGATTAAAGCAAGGATTATGTTAAAAGTCAGCTTAACTGTTAGGAAAAATCTAGAACTATGTGAAAAAGTTTAATTTTAGCTATAATGGGAGAAAAAAGCAATTTAATGCACATTTTATATAATACGGAAAATTTCTTCCTTTCCCCGTACCTTATAAAAATCGTCGGAAAAAGCCGTTTTTTAAGCAAACAAAAGCGCGTTTTGCTCTATCTGTGAGATATTATGAATGAGATAATGTTAAGATTTGATATTAAGATGAGAAAAATTTACGTTCACAGTCCCTTTAATTCAAAATAATTAACTCTTACTCAATTTCTAGACTACAAATCTTATTCCATTGATTCTGAAAGATCTTGTTATAGGTGATAGCACAATCTTCAGTACAGCTGTTACTTATTATACTTTTCTTGCGTAAATTTAGACTAACTAAGCAGCAAATGTGAGAAAATTGAGATTTATTTGGGAAAAACTATAAAATTTTGGATAAAAAAGTAATTTTCAAAAAAATCCACATAAATGATCAGCTGTGATTTAACGAAAGTCATGTACTGAACCGTCATTGTCTCCCGGTCATGACTACATAGGTCTTGTGAGACGTATGTCAAAAAAAACCTGTTTTCTATCCAGGACACCGGTGCCCACATTTAACAAAAGCTTTTCTATAGTTTTATGATCATCCGGATGACGTCATAAGAAAATAAACGGATGTTTAAATAACCATCTGTGACAACTTCTTAGGCTTTGATTAGATTTTAATTGCGCCGTATTGATAAAGCATTGCATTTTTTCTAAATTTTTTTCATCTTTTCTTCCAAAAATTGATTTTATATGAGTAAAAACCATGTGTAAATGTATCCCTGTAAGTTTTGTTACATTTAAATCATATATGCGGATGTAATGTCCAAATTGGTAATTTTGCTAAAGATAAAAGACCAAATTTTTAAAGATTGAGAGCTTAAAATTACTTAACCTATTAGTGCCGAACCAGGCATTAAAACCCAGTTCCGAAAAATGAAAAAAAAACCGGTTTCCGGCTTCATAATTGCATCATTATCAGTATGAATCCCCCTTCTACTACCCTGGCTATCATTTCCCCCTGGAACAGGCAGTTTAGCTTACTTCCGTTAGCTCAACAAAATTTAAAAATCATGAAAATTCAAAATACACCTTCTAACTTTTTTGTTTTTATAGTAAATTTGCTGATTTTTTTTGTGAAATCTAATGTTTATTGACAAATACTTAGTACACTGTGAGCTACAATTGAATCAAGACAAAAGTAAGTGCCGAGCCCTGGGACCTATGTATGGTGAAAATAGACATAAATTCTTGATGATTCCAGGTGGAGACAAAATATTTCAGCGGGTTTTTTTGGTTTTTTTTCAATTTTAAGTTCTGAAAAAAATTGAAAAAAATATGAAAATCTCTAATAAAAAACAAAGAAAAAATAATTTTCAATATTTTTTTTTATTAAAAGATACAAACAACTTATATAATTACTATAAGCTTTAAAAAAATCACAATTTTTAAATTTAGACTTTCAATATAAAGATTTTTAGATAAAACCTAACAACAAATTCTAACATATTTCTGATCAACATAGCAATAAAACGTCTTTTGCAAAATCTTTATCATCAAAAATAAATAGCACTTACTACAAGTTTTTTTCCATTTAAACTTATACTTATCACATTAATTAACTTTAAAGATTGATTTTTTTTAAAAGTAAGGTTGCGTGATTTTTTTCTTCATAATTAATTGCCTAATTTTAAGATTCAGACAAAAAACCTTACTACTTTATATTAAGGGATAATCTACTACCAGCGGCTACGCCTCTAGAGGCGTATTAGGCCCTTGGGTTGGGGGGGGGGGGGGAAGTCGAACCCCCCCTTACAATTACAGTTTTTTTTAATGAAAAAGTTAAAAACATTTATTTTGGAGAGTTAATTCTCTTGGGATAGTGGTGGTACCCTTCCCAAAATAGTTATAAACCTTACCAGGACATATGAGAAGCTACCATGTAAAGGAGAACCATATCGTTTCAGTGGTTAGTGAGATCCCTTGGTGCACAAAGACTCACATAGAACCTGTTACTTTATTATAAAGATACATATATACACAGAAACTCTACAATCAGAGTATGTCTGTTTGTTTATCCGTCTGTATAAAAACAATACAGAATATATTTATTTGGTACTAGCAGCTACGCCCATAGAGGCCTTTAGGGGCACCTAAGAGGGGAAGAAGGGGTTGAATTCAACAACTATATTTTTATTTTAGGCTTAAAATGAAAAAGTTTTTTTTTATGTGTTGTGGGGTCCTTTTTTAAGGGGCGATTTCTCTTAGGGAGGTAGAGGTACCATCCCAAAAGAAGTTATAAACCTTCCAAGGACCAATGAGAAGCTACATAGTAAAGTAAAATAGGAACCATATCAGTTCTTAAGTGTCAGAAAGATGGACAAACAGACATCAATATATTTTGTATCATAAGTAGTGCTTTAAAGCAGGGAAAAAAATATCATCTAAAAAAAAATTTTTGCTATTGTTTAAAAGTTATATCCCTGTATAAAAAAGATAGGGTGTCCATGTGTTTTTTTCTGTCTGTGCCTAAAGTTCTTGCTAACCGCTGGACCAATTTGATTCTTCTTTATTGACCTATCTTTTAGACTGATGATAGGATCAACATATAAAGGAGTAGTTTAGTGTCTATTAATCCTTATATAAAAATAACAGTTTCTGTGTCTGTCTGTTTGTGTGTATATGTGTGTGGGTGTCTGTCGGTACCGAAGATTCTTTATAACCGCTTGACTTTTGGTTCCAGCTTTTCATGGTCCTGAGAAATTTTGAGTTTAGAAAAAAAATGAGTTCCTACCAACATTTAAAAAAAACTTTTTCTTTTACATACTACAACTGAAAGTAGGGGAGGGGTCAACTCCCCCCCCCCCCCTTATCAAAGGCCCCTAGATGCCTCTAGGGGCAAAACCGCTAGTGATATAATAATTTTTATCTTGAATTATGATTAAAGTGTTCTTTTTCCATTTTATAAAACATAATTGTAATTATCAACCTCAAAAGAATACAAAAAAAGAAAATAGCAAGTGTAGATGCAAAGATTTATTAATCAGAGCAAGATGGGACAATGGGCTGTTTATTAGACTAGTTCCCAAGGTTTAATATAGCAATTTGTTATTCGTTGGCTTAACTACTTAGAGGACTTGTTGCGATTTTTGTTTGGTTGGTTCATTTAATTAAGTGCCCAACATTTCAACCATTAACTGAAACATAAAGAAGGGTTATCCATGTATCATATTTAAGAATGTAAATCAATTTAGCGGTCATTGTCTTATCCCTTTAGATCCCTGAATAGTATGTAACAATGATCAATGGTTCTTTTTTTCTATGTAGCTTCTCATTGGTCCTTGGAAGGATTAAATTTTTTTTAGGAGGATACCTCCACCATCCTAGGAGAAATCAACCCCTAAAATAGGACCCCATTACACACACAAAAATAACTTTTTCTTTTTAAGCCCAAAATAAAAATCTAATTGTAGAATTCAACCACTTATTCCCCTCTCAAGTGCCCCTAAAGGCCTCTAGGGGCGTAGCCACTAGTACAAAATAGATATATTCTGTATTGTTTTTATACAGACTGATGTACAAACAGACATACTCTGATTGTAGAGCTTCTGTGTATATATGTATCTTTATAATAAAGTAACATGTTCTATGTGAGTCTTTGTGCACCAAGGGATCTCACTAACCACTGAAACGATATGGTTCTCCTTTACATGGTAGCTTCTCATATGTCCTGGTAAGGTTTAGAACTATTTTAGGGAAGGTTACCATCACCATCCCAAGAGAATTAACTCTCCAAAATAAATATTTTCAACTTTTTCTTTAAAAAAAACTGTAATTGTAAGTGGGGTTCGACTTCCCCCCCCCCCCAACCCAAGGGCCCCGCCGCAAGAGGCATAGCCGCTGCTAGTAGAGTATCACCTAATATAAAGCAGTAAGGTTTTATGTCTGAATCTCAAAATTGGGCAATGAATTATGAATAAAAAATCACGCAACCTTTCTTTTTAAAAAAATCAATCTTTATAGTTGATTAATGCAAAAAGTATAAGTTTAAATGAAAAAAAGTCTTTAGTAAGTGCTATTTATTTTTGATGATAAAAATTTTGCAAAAGACGTTTTATTGCTATGTTGATCAGAAATATGTTAGAATTTGTTGTTAGGTTTTTTCTAAAAATCTTTATATTGAAGGTCTAAATTTGAAAATTATGAATGTTTTAAGGCTTATGTTATGTATATAAGTTGTTTGTATCTTTTAATAAAAAAAAATATTAAAAATTATTTTTTGTTTGTTTTTTATTAAAGATTTTCATATTTTTTTCAATTTTTTTTCAGAACTTAAAATTGAAAAAAAAATAAAAGACCCCGCTGAAATATTTTGTCTCCACCTGGAATCATCAAGGATTTATGTCTATTTTCACCCTACATAGGTCCCAGGGCTCGGCACTTACTTTTGTCTTGATTCAATTGTAGCTCACAGTGAGTACAGCTATTTGTAAATTCGTTTCATTCAAATTATCATTTATTACATGATTTTTTTTATCGTTTTTTACGTTCTATTATGACCCGGTTCGGCTTGGCCATAAATACCCGACAATTTTAATTACCAGTTTTTATTAATTGCGGCGGGGCCCTTGGGTTGGGGGGGGGGGGGGAAGTCGAACCCCACTTACAATTACAGTTTTTTTTAACTTTTTTATAAATAAAAATAACAGTTTACGTCATAAGTAAGAGTAAGGGTTTGAGCCACCCTAAAAATTACGGCGGGGCCCTTGGGTTGGGGGGGGGGGGGGGAAGTCGAACCCCACTTACAATTACAGTTTTTTTTAACTTTTTTATAAATAAAAATAACAGTTTACGTCATAAGTAAGAGTAAGGGTTTGAGCCACCCTAAAAACCTTGGTAATCTCTATATGTGTCACTTAATAGTTTTATGCTCGTTTTCTGATATGTAACACCCAAATTTTATATGTTCTTTTTTTGCAGGGTGTGTCTTTTAAACCGGTTTTTTTTAACCAAAAAGGGTGGTAACTATAGCTAAAACACTAAATTTGAAATAAATCGCTTCGTATATTACTTAAAGCTCTATAGATTACATGAAATTGTGTAGTTTTTAATTACGGATCGTATCAAAGTTCTAAAAAGTGTTCATCTCTCTTTGGGCGTTCAAAAATTACATTTTTTGATTTTTGGTCGAAAAAACCAGGTTTTTACTACAAAACCCGGGAAAACTGCCTAAAAAGGGTCATAAAACTTTCCTGTGCACGCCACTAGAGCAAAACAAAAATGTTGTAATTTCGTTTTTACCATTATAAAGCTTCCCTGAGATTTTCAGCTCGATCGGCCCATAAAAGTGGCGCTCGGCACTAATAAGTTAAAACCAAAGTTAACTTGCTTACCTAAAAATATTCATTCATAAAAGTATTTTATGATGTTGTTTTAAATATAACTAATTAATTCTGTTATTTCAGAATTTGTTTTTGATAGATTGTTTAAAAAAGTCTGTTCAAAAACCTGTTAATTTGTTATTTCTGGCTTTAAATGCGTGTAGTCATTAAGATTTTAAAATTTGAATAAGTTAACTACGACCTGTACTTATTTAGTAGTAAAACTGTTACTTTTAAAGTTAATACATCTTTTTTAACAGTAATTTTTTGCAGCTACGCCCCTGGAGAGGTGGCTTATTATTTACAAAAAAAAAATTTCTGCATAAGGTCTTAGATTTTGATAAAAAAAACTTCCAGTACCCATTAATTGGTCATAAAACTAATAACTGGGTAATTTTTAACCTTTTCAATCCATTTAAAGTCCGATTTTTCACTATGGTGTTCTTTTAATGAACAAGGATGATAACATTTATAAAAGCAAAGCTCTGAAATGGAAGGACAAACAAACATTAACACTTGTAGATTGTCAAAACTTAATTAGCAAAATATTAATGCATCAGTACAAACAATATTTTAAGAAAATTTGTTGCAAAACTGCATAAATAAATGATACTGTTTAAGGACATACCTACATTTTTTAGACTTGTTTTTAGTGATGTTTTGCTTATAAAATTGTACCTTGTTGTAATAGGATTTATTTTACAAAAAATTAGAAGAATCGGATAATTTTAACATACAAAAATTTTTTGTCAAAAAAGTTAAAAATCGGACATGTTTAAAATAGACATACGGACATTCTGGTATTGTTTATAGAGTTGCTACGATTTCATTGTACCTAATTACTATAAAAATCATCATGCAAAGTTTGAAATCGATAAAACAATTCTAACTTGTTAAAATTACCAAAAAAAGCTAACTCCCCTAATTATAGAAAAGCTTTGCTTTAAAAAAAAAACATCTTTTCGGAATTTTTTTAAGTTTAAAATTTTTACATTACATTTCAACTAACAGACATGTTTTATATATTAAATTAATCCCTTAGATAGGTACAATATAGAAATTTTCTTAAAGGTCACAAAAATTAAGAAAAACACATTTTTTAAACTTTTGACACTGCCAACAAAAACATTTTGCCCATAACTCCCCTTGAGAGTAAATATTATCTTTTTAAGAATACATATTAAGTAGATTGGGCGTATAAATATTGACCTTTTTAAAATAAGGAATGCCATTATTTTTAATTCTCAAATGTAAAAATTACATTTGTTTAATTAAGTTTTTTAAAATTACATATTAATTTTTTGCTTATTATATATTTTTAAATTTTTTTGATAATAAAAACAAAAGATTTTTTTTTACAAAAGATCTACACCTGCAAAAGACCTACATCTACAAAATAGTAAATTTTTAAAGAAAAAAAAAGGTTGTGTTGGATTTTAAATTATTTTGTTATGTAACACAAATTTTAACAAACTGTCGAGCAAAGTTTTAAATTTGTATTAAAAAAATTCTGCTTGTCAATTTTTTTATATCATTTATTTAATACTCAGTTTTAGCCGTTTTACTCCGCTAAAACTTTTTTCAATTTCTTAATTGTCTTTTAGTTTTTAGTTATTTAAAATCTGTATAAGAATTTTTTTATTGTCTTAATTTTAAAACTGCATAGTTTTTAACTTGATACATCCTTGCATTTATTTTTTTTATTTAAAATTTTTTTAGGAGATTTTATCGCAGTAAGACGTTCTTTACAAAGTTTTTCACTTTAGAACGTTTGTTGCATTAAAAAGTTTTTTTTTAGGATGTAGTTTTAATTTTATTGTGACATTTTTTTTGGACCTTTTTTTCCCTGCAGATTTTTGTTTTTTAGGCCAAAATATCCTAAATTTTTTTTAAAAACATTTATTAATGAAAATTAGAAATTTATTTTCTTGTTTCTTGTTTAAAATAAAGTTTTTGATCCATATATATAACAATTTTTACTAGACATTTAAATTAAAATTTTATTCTTTGTTTTCTGTCTTATAATTTTGGAGTTCCAGATTTTGTAATATTTTCTAAAGGCAGTTTTCTTTGAGATTTTTTTATGCATATGAGCAAAAAGTATAGAGTGTTAGGCTTTATCATCTACATAGTCTTTGTCTTTTAATTTCTTTGTTAGAGTCTAATTGATACCATTTTTTTATTTACTCTGTTTTTTATGATCCAGTTGATTACAAGTAAAAATAAAAAAAAGGTAAGATTAGACAACTTTTTTGTACTCCAGTCAATAATTGAAAGAATTTGCTAAGCTTTACCTTAAAGAGAATTTGTCCACCAATGTTTTCTTACATTTTCTGAAAAAGTTAATGATTTTTGTATGTTATGAACAATAATCTACCAGAGTGATTTTCTGTCAATGGAGTCAAATTCTTAGGAGTTAAATTTTATCTACAGTATTTTTATTCTGTTTAAGATAACTCTTTTTAATACTAATCCAAGAAAAGACAGCAGCATGATTTTCAAAAAGTGAGATCATTTTTCTTTAGAAAAATAGTATTGTATCTTCTTCCATCTATCTAAAATTGTTTCTTTTGTCCAGATTTTGTAAACTGAAGTATAAACAAGGATGACAACATCCATAAAAGCAAAGCATTTAAACGGTAGGACAAACAGACATTAACACTTGAATGGTATCTGAACTGAATAATCAGAATTTAAAAGTATTAGAGTCAAAGCAAAATTGTAAGTAAATTTGTTAAAAAAAACTGCTTGAAGCAGAATAATGTTTATGGACATACTTACATTTTTAGACTTGATTATAGAGTTGCTTTGCTTATAATTTTGTTTGTTGTTGTCCCAGGAATCAATATAAAAAAAATCAGATCAAACGGATAATTAAAACACTTGAAAATTTGTTTTTAAAAAAGTAGAAAAATCAACATTTTTAAAATGGACGTACAGACATTCTGGTAATGATTTTAGAGTTGCTAGTTTTAAATCGTGCTCAACTACTACAGGAATCTCCATGCAAAGTTTGAAATCGATAGGACAATTCTAACATGCCTAAATTACCGAATAAAAGCTATCTATTTCGGACAACGGACGGACGTACGGACCGACCCTAATTATAGAAAAGCTTCGCTTTTAAAAAGTTTGGCAAATAGATTTACATTTTAGCTGCTATATTATCAGGGCCAGCAGCCTTATTGTTTTTTAAGTTTTTGATTGTAGAATTCTTCTTCTTTATAATTAAAGAAATGCAGTTTATGTACAGGTTTATTTGAGCTTAAAGTATATCAAATGAGTTTTTTAAGTGCGCTAATGTGTTCAACTTATCTTGCTTCTGTACATTATCATTGTCAAATTTATGTCTATCTTCGTCCTAGAATGACTAAAAGCAATTTTTTTGCTTTTTCTGTACGTTTCTTTGATGTTAAGTTGTTTTGTTTCATTGCCTTATTTGCTAAATTTTAGTAATTTTTTCCTTTTATTTCTGCATACAAATTAATTTTAAACAAGTATGACAACATTCATAAAAGCAAAGCACTGAGACACTAGAACAAACGGATATTAACACTTGTATAGTATCTGAACTAAATAATCAGAATTTAAAAGTATAAGAGTCGAAGCAAAATTGTAAGTAAATATGTTGAAAAACTGCTTAAAGCAGGATAATATTTATGGACATACTTACACTTTTGGACTTGATTATAGAGTTCTTTGTTGTCTTTGGAATTAATATACCAAAAAATTAGATCAAACGGATAATTAGAACACTTGAAAATTTATAGTTAAAAAACTAGAAAAATCAACATGTTTAAAATGGACGTACGGACATTCTGGTAATGATTATAGAGTTGCTACGCTTTCTAAATCGTACCCAACTACTACAGAAATCATCATGCAAAGTTTGAAATCGATAGGACAATTCTAACATGCCTAAATTAACGAATAAAAGCTATCTATCTCGGACGGACGTACGAACGGACGGACGGACGTACGGACCGACCCTAATTATAGAAAAGCTTCGCTTTTAAAAATTAGGAAGCAAAAAGTATTGTTGTTACTATTATTTTGTTTATACAGAACACTAAAGTGTAATTTTCTCTAACATATATTTTCTGTTGCTTAAGTTGTTATTTTTTTTCAAATTTTAATGTAGATGCTTTATTATTTACTTTATTTTTATTTAAAACAAGGATGACAACATCCATAAAAGCGAAGCACTGAAACGGTAGGACAAACGGACATTAACACTTGTATAGTATCTGAACTGAAAAATCGTAACATAAATGTATAAATGTCGAATCAAAATTGTAGGTAAATTTGTTGAAAAACTGCTTAAAAACAGGATAATGTTTATGGACATACTTACATTTTTGGACTTGATTATAGAGTTGCTTCGCTTATAATATTGTTCTTTGTTGTCCCAGGAATCAATATACCAAAAATCAGATCAAACGGATAATTAAAACACTTGAAAATTTGTTGTTAAAAAAGTAGAAAAATCAACATGTTTAAAATGGACGTACGGACATTCTGGTAATGATTATAGATGCTACGCTTTCTAAATCGTACCCAACTACTACAGGAATCATCATGCAAAGTTTGAAATCGATAGGACAATTCTAACATGCCTAAATTAACGAATAAAAGCTATCTATCTCGGACGGACGGACGGACGGACGGACCGACCCTAATTATAGAAAAGCTTCGCTTTTAATTAGGTTATTTTGCTTTAAACATTAGAATTTAGATAAAAGATTATTAGTCTAAACAAAAAAAAATTTTTAATCTACGATTTTTTGGGATCCTTTTTTTTAATTTTAAATTTTTGCTACAAAATTCTTATTTAAAAAAAAATTACTTAGTGTCTGTAGTCAGAGATTTTGTAAATAAAAAGATTAAGACTTTTAACAAATAGAATTTTAGAATTTTTTTCTTATATAATATCATAAGCCAGCAGCTTTATTGTTTTTAAGTTTTTAATTGCAGATTTAATCTTCTATATATTTATACTAGCGGCTTCGCCCCTAGCCTCTAGGGGCTTCGCCCTATAAAGTTTTGGGAAGTCAACCCTCCTTAATAGAAATATTCAAAAAATTATTCTTTGTTTAATTACTCTGTAATAAAATTAAACCCAGGTTGTTTGCCGTAAACACAAAAATTTCATTTCGTAAAAATTAGACCTAGGTTGTTCGCATACACAAAAATTAAAATAAAAAAACAAAAATTTTGATTTTTTTTAGGGGGAAAGGATTCATGGGGGCTTCGCTTCATGTTGCAATGGGGTTCCCCTACCCCAATTACTATTTTTTGTTTAAAAAAAAATTTTTTTTAAATTTTTTTTATTTTGAGTTCTTGCAAAATTGTCTGAACTGTAATTTAGTTCCAAAAATCTTCAAAATACAAAAAAAACAAGCAAATTTTGACTCAAATGAATTTAAACAATTATGGTATGAAGAATCTAAAAAACAATTAATACGTTAAATTTTAAAATTTATCTGATGACATAAATAATTGTTTTAAAAATTGTACAGAGAACAAGAAAAAATAAGAGAAAGAATCTACAAGAATTTTTATTGAAACAAAGTTGAAAATTTTTGTGTCAAGCATTAAAAACTAAAAACAATACGTTTTCACACATAATATTTCGCTCAAAAACTATAAATATAAGCCATTAAAACCAACAATGTTAAAGTGACAAAAAGAAGAATAGACAAAGTAAATATAAGTCAACAATAATTTAAAGATTACAGGAAAAAAAACACCAGACATTATGTTTATTTACTAAAGCGTTAATTTAAGTGCAATACGAGCTCTAAACTAAGGTTTAATTTTTTTTATCAAACCTAAAAATATAGAAATGACAAAAATTTTATCAGACCATTTAAATTTAAGTCGACGAATGCAATAGGTAAAACAATTCTACAATGATAAACCTGAGGACAGTAAGTTTTTTATCAATATTTAAACAGAAGAAAACAAATTTTTCGAATCGTAATAAACCACTACAAACTTTCCTTAATACTGTAGAATCTAATTTACAAAAGAGATCTATGTAAAACAAAAAAACACTTTAATCTAAAAATTATAAATCTACCAGAGTTTGAGGCCCTCCAGAACCTAGTCAAGTTGCAGAAAAAACACCAGATCATAGTTTATAGTCTACGAAAAAAGGCAGCGGTATTGTTGTAGTTGACTATGATGATTATGTAAATATTTAGCTGCAATCAACACCTTTCTTCTTCTCAACAGCAACTTAATGGGCCACCGCTACCTTACTACAAACAATCATTAAAAAGGATCTAGATACAATTAAACACCAAATTTTTTTCTGTATAAAACATTACCTAAACAATAAATGGATAGCTAAATCAGCATTTAATGCCATGAATCCTAGTAAAAAAGGTTCAGGCAGAATCTATTAGATTTTAAAAAAGCAAAAAGAACATGAACCTGTCATTATTTCCTCAAGCAGTCTTATTGTTTCTAATAATGAATCAATTATTAAAAACATATCAAAATTTGTGGATTTACATGCAAAGAAAGTCATTTATCAAATTCTTGCCTTTATTGAAGATATTCCAGGTTTCCTCAGAACAATGAAAAATTTTAATGACTCTGGAAATAACATATTAGTGCCGAGCGCCACTTTTATAGGCTGATCGAGCTAAAAATCCCAGGGAAGAAACTAAATTCCAATTTTTTTGTTTTGCAAAAAAAAACCAGTTCGGCATGGCCATAAATAGCCATTTAAAAAGGCGGTTTTTCTTAATATTAAAACCCGGTTTGTAGTAAATAAAAATAACTATTTGAAAAAAACGAATTCACAAATAGATTTATTTGTCAATAAACTTTAGATTTCACGAAAAAAAAACAGCGACTTTACTATAAAAACAAAAAAAATTAGAAGGGGTATTTTGAATTAACCAAAATTTTCGTGGTTTTTTAAATTTTGTTGAGCTATACTGGCAAAAGGAAGTAAGCAAAACTGCCTGTTTTAGAGGTATATGAAAACCAGGGTAGTAAAAGGGAAATTCATACTGAGAATGATGCAATTATGAAGCTAGAAACCGGTTATTTTTGTGATTTTCTGAAACCGAGCTTAAAAACAAGGTTCAGCACTAATGGTTAAAGACACGGACATTCTGATGACCATAAATGTATCTGAATTGTATATAAATATATTGTGTATCAATACGATGAAATATCTTTTGTGAAACTGCTTTAGAAAACAGATCAGACAACAGGCTAACCAAATAGACTTTTTACAGATGCTAAATTGCAAGATAAAGTCAGCTATTTACAGAAATGTCGAGAATCCTTTTTTATCCATAAATTTAAAACAAAGCACTTAAGGCTAAAAGAAAAATTTAAAATTATTGTTATAGTTTTGTTATACATTTTTGTTAAAAAATTAAATTTTTCCCTTTTTTTTCTCTTCTTTCCTTTTTTTTGACAAAAAAAATTCAGTTGTACATAAACCTAATAAGTTACACCATATTTCAAAGTAAAAAGAATTTTTTTGGTTTCAAAAAATTCCTTTTTTCAAAGTACTTAATATTTTCAATCTGATTTGTGTTAAGCTTATATTAATTTTAACTAGTATGAAGCTTGTTGTTTTCTTAGGAATTTTTGCAAATATGGTTATTATTTTATAGAAATTAAAAGACTTGAAAAAAACTAAATATTTTTTTTTTACAAAAAAGTGTGTTCTTACTGTGTAGTTAGCTTTAGCTGCGCGTTTATATAAGACAGGAAATTTAGATTTTTTTCTCAGAAAAAATATTTTTTAAAAAAAATCTAAATTTTTTTTTCTATAATAAAACCTGTTTTATTCACTTTTTGTTATAATTTTTAAAAAGTATATACAAGTACCTTTTTTAAACGTTGCTGTATAAGACTTAGCTAAAATCCGAGCTAAAAATCCCAGGGAAGAAACTAAATTTCAATTTTTTTGTTTTGCAAAAAAAAAAACAGTTTGGCATGGCCATAAATAGCCAACGGGCATTTAGACCCATTTTGGCGGTTTTCCTTAGTATTAAAACCAGGTTTTGTAGTAAATAAAAATAACTATTTTATAAAGACAGGAAATTTAGATTTTTTTCTTACAAAAAATATTTTTTTTAAAAAATGTAAATTTTTTTTCTATAATAAAACCTGTTTTATTCACTTTTTGTTAAAATTTTTTAAAAGTATATACAAGTACCTTTTTAAAACGTTGCTGTATAAGACTTATTTGTACCAAAAATTTACTCTACAAAAGTTCTACACCTACAAAAGACCTACATCTACAAAATGCTTAATTTTTTAAGAAAAAAAAAGTTAATTTAAATTATTTTGTTATGTTTTTATCACAAATTTAAAAAAAATGTCAAGCAAAGTTTTAATTTGCCTATTTATTAAATGTCTCTTATTGCGTCAATTTTTTATTATATTTTTTTAAAACTCAGTTTTAGACGTTTTACTTCGACTAAAGAGGAGCTTAGGCTGCTGATAAACTTTTTTATTTTGTTTTGTTTAATTCTATTTTAAATGTTTTAGAAGATTTTATCGCAGTAAGACATTTTTTTTAGAGGATTTGTCACAATAGGACGTTTTTTGCATGCATTAGAACGTTTGTTTTATAATTTTATTTTAAGTGACAACTTTTTTTAGACATTTTTTTCCACTGCAGAACTTTGTTTTCTAGGCCAAAATATCTTTAAAAATTGTTTAAGACATTTATTTATGAAAACTAGAAATTTATCTTCTTTTTTTTGTTAAGAAAAAAAGTTTTGATTCGTAAAATGATTTTTACTTTAAAAAAAAATTTAATCTTTGTTTTCTGTCTTATAAATTTGAAGTTCCAAATTTTGTTAAATTGGCTAAAGGCAGGCTTCTTTGAAATTGTTTTATTAATAAAAGCATAAGTATAGAGTCAGGATTTATTATTTGCATAGTTGATGTCTTTTTATTTCTTTGTTAGATTCTAGTAAATGTAACCTATCTAAATGTTCTTCCTGTCCTCATGTTTGTGAAGCCTAAGTTGTCTACAGATTAGAAAAAAATTTTAGGATACCCTTTTCTACATCAGTCAGCTGCTCTACAAAAAAATCTTGTTTTTGCTATAACATGTGATAAAAGAGAATGCAAATACACACATTATGTAGGAGAAACAAGAAAACAGTTTAAAAAAAGGTGTAAACAACATTTAAATTGTGTCAGATCTCAAAATAAAAACTTAAATAAAACTGCAGTTGGGGAATATATCAATCTTCTTAGACACAGTGTTGCTAACATGAAAGTTTCTGTTATAGAAAATTGCAGGCAGAAGTAATTAGCTTAAATTTTTTTTAAAATCTAAAATTTTTTAAAACTAACAAAATAGACTTTTTACGACTTATTATGCTAAATTGTATCTGTAAAATGCATTTATTATAGAAAAATGTTGTAAAACTTACACTACTTTTAATTAGAATGAAGCTTGTTGTTTTTTTTGCAAATATGGTTATTATTTATAGAATTTTAAAAACTTAAATAACACAAAATATATATTTTCTACAAAAAAGTGTGTTTTAACTGTGTAGTTGCCTCTTTGAGATCTCTAAAAAATTAATTTTAAAACTACTTTTAAACTTAACATTGATTATCAAAAAGATTCTTTTTAGTGTTAATTAAAAAAACAAGGATGACAACATCCATAAGTAGCGAAGCACAAAATTTCGTGGATGGGACTGACGGTCATTGTTGTTTTCTTCAAACGACGGGAAATTTAATTTTGATATCTTTAACTTAAAAAATTTTGAAAATCGATTAATAAACACCAAAGATATGGGGGAAAATGTAAAAAATATAAAAATAGCCAAAAACCTGCAAAAAGGCAGTCTGACCGTCATTGTTGATTTCTTCAAATGAGCGGAAATTTAATTTTGATATCTTTAACTGAAAAAATTTTGAAAATCGGTCCATAAACACCAAAGATATGGGGGAAAATGTAAAAAAATATAAAAATTGCCAAAAACTTGCAAAAAGGCAGTCTGACCGTCATTGTTATTTTCTTTAAACGAAGGGAAATTTAATTTTGATATCTTTAACTGAAAAAAGTTTGAAAATTGGACCATTAACACCAAAGATATGGGGGAAAATGTAAAAAATATAAAATAGCTAAAAACCTGCAAAAAGGCAGTCTGACCGCCATTGGTGTTTTCTTCAAACGACGGAAAATTTAATTTTGATATATCTAACTGAAAAAATTTTTAAAATCGGACCATAAACACCAAAGATATGAGGAAAAATGTGGAAAATAAAAAAATAGCCTAAAACCTGCTAAAAAGCCGTCCGACCGCCATTGATGTTTTATAGTTAATTGTGCTCCTTAATGATGGGAATGTTGTCAAAAAATTTCAGCTTTCTATCTTTCATAGGAGCTGAGTAAATCCCATTTCCCCCATAGCGTTACGGACTGACGGACGGACTGACGGACGGACTGACGGACTGACGGACTGACGGACGGAGGGACAAAGTGAATTATAGAGTAGCTTCGCTACTAAAAATTGAAGGTTTGTTGCATTTTGACGTTTACTGGTGTATTTTGTAAAGAAATCAGGGTTTTTCTTTAAAACATTACTTTTATTAGAGTAAAACTAAATCAATATTTTTTTTCGTTTTTTTGAAGAAAAAAATAGGGATTATATTAATATTTTTAAAATGAAATTAGGACCATTAGAAAGCTTACGGAAAATACCATTATGTTCTTAAAGAACGTTATCCTAGAATTTTTTAGAAAATTGTCATAATTACCAACCTTTACCTAACAAGGAAGCTAATCCTGTTACGCCTTTAAACCTAAAAAAATCAATAAAAAACGGCCAAACGGTCAGTTTAACATAAAAAATCATAATTAGTAACCTTTTTTTTACTATTTTGTATGCAATTTTTTAAGGAACAAATTTCCTTGAATTTTTTTTTCTGTCATTTGAAAAGAACACGAGGATAAAGGTCATTTTATGAAGAAAAGTAAAAAAATACCGGTTAAGTTACTTACCTATCTATGCCCCGCTTGACCTTAACTTAATAATTAAAAAGAAAAAATATATATTTAAATGAAAAAAGTCGTAATTTTTAAAAAACACAAAATATATATTCAATTATATTTAATAATATATTTGTATAATATTAACTCTAATTTATGTTTATTAAGTCAAATTTGCTCACAAATTGAAGTTTAATGTTAACAATTTTACTTTTATTTTACAAGTCAGATTTTGTTAAAAAAAATTAAATACCTATAGATAGATATATTTACAATTTTTCAACAAATTAAATAAAAAAAATTAGCAGTAAAGATGGTTCAAAAATGATATTAAAATTAGGTTTAAAAAACTGAGTTGCTTTCAACAAACATATTGTTAAAAAATGATTAAAATTGTTTTTTTTTATGGAACCTAATGTTTTAAAACTGTAAAAAGTTAAAAATTTACTAAACACATAATTAAAAAACTGCAAAAAAGGAATTTATAAGATATTTTAGTAAAACAATATAACAAACATTAAATTGTATAATAATACTAAGTTTAATAAATAAGAATCTAAAGTAAAATATAAAAAAGCAGCTAAACATATGCTTTAATAAAATTTTCAAAAAAAAAGTAAAATTTCATAAAAAATGTTTGAAAAAAAAAAATTTAAATTTTACAAGTAAATCTAGACAAAGACAACTAAAATAGACCTGAAAGCACAGCACTGAAAAATAAATTTAGAATTGACGTAAAAAAAATTTTAAGCATTCCTTGGGAGAGCAGAATTTCTGTATTTTTTAAAACTACATAGATGGATTCTTCTAGGCAGAAGGCATTTGAAGTACTTGGGGATATTTGTTTCTTCCTTTACCAGTCACCTATCCTTCCAGTAATATGAAAGGTTTGCGTAGGACTAACTATCCTGTCTATAAAATCATTAGGTTCAAGAAAACACCCACAGAACCTCAAACACTAATAGCTTTTACTCAGCCAGAGGTGTGCATGAAACAAGAACCGTTGGAACTGATGCTTAGTTTACTGAGAATATGAAAGATGATGGTGAAATTCGAAAGGAAGCTATCAACTTGATGACAGGACCAATAAGTTTTAAGCAAAGCTGTAAGATAGGAACCTGAAATGTTAAAACAATGTATGAGTCAACTAAAACAGCCCATGTAGTTAAAGAAATGACAAGATACAATTTTAAAATACTTGGGATTGCAGAATGTAGATGGACAGGACAAAGACAAACTACAACCAAAGATTGCCACTTATACTTTTTTCTTCAAACTCAGAAATAGATTTCAAGTCCTTAAGGACCTAAATGACGAGACTAAGATCACATAGACTTCAATAAAAGAAAACTTTTATTCTGCTGCTAAGGAAATTCTAGGACAAAGGACTGGTTTTCTGAAGAAACATGGATCAAAATAAAAAAGAGAAAAAAGCTCAAAAACAAAGTCCATAATGCTTAACATTTGACAGACATGAGTAATTTAAAAGCTGAATACACTGCTAAAGATAAAGAAGTCAAAAAGTGCAAAAGAAAAGACAAAAGAGAGTACATAGACAATTTTGCTAAAAAAGCCTAGAAAGCAGCTGACTTTGGTAACATGAAAACTGTATACAACATAACCAAGCAATTAAGTGGCAAATATAACAAAAATAAATAATAAAGTAAATTACTCACTACAGAAAAAGAAGAAATTACAGAACCAAGACATGAAATAGACATAGACACAAGACCACCAACTATTCAAAAAGTTAAAGCTGCTATACATAGTCTAAAGAATGACAAAGAACCAGGACCTGACTTGATAACTGTCAAAATGCTTTAGGCAGAGATAGATCTTTCTGCAAGGAGTCTAACTAATCTCTTTGATAAAATTTGGAGGCAAGAAAAGATACCAACGGACTATTCTAAAGGTATAATCATAAAACTACCTAAAAAGGGAGATTTTAACAATTGTAATAATTAGAGAAAAATTATGCTGCTTTTTATCCCAATCAAGGTCCTATGTAAAGGTATTTTTAACAGAATTGATGAGAAAATTGACAATAAACTTAGAGAAGAACAAGCTGGATTCCGTGCTAGAAAGGGCTCTGTTGACCAAATTTTTACCTTTAGGACAGTTATTGAACAATGTGTTGAATTTAACAAGCCACTTTATGTAAATTTTGTTGATTTCTCTAGGGCCTTTGACTTAATACATAGACAAACACTCTGGAAAATACTAAGAAGTTATGATATACCAGAAAAGATGATAATTATGATAACTAAATTTTATGACAGCTTTCAAGCCTGTGTTTCAGTAAGAAACAATAAAAGCATCTAATTTCTTTAAAATAAGCACTAAAGTTAAACAGGGATGCATTTTATCACCTATTTTATTTATATTAGTTATTGACTGGGTGATGAAGAAAACAAAAAACGTGGTCTTCAGCTGAGCATACTAGGACACATAGAAGATCTGGACTTTGCTAATGACCTAGCACTGATTTTAGAAACAATTAAACATCTACAAGCTATGACAGATAGACTAGTCAAATATGCAGGACAAGTCGGGCTCTTTGTTAATGTCAAGAAGACCGAAATTATGAATGTACCTACAAACTCTGATCAAATAACAATAAATGGTGAACAATTATAACTAAGCAAAAAACTTACCTATCTGGGGAGTGTTATCAGCAGTAAAAATGGCTCAAAAGCTGATATTTAAACCAGGATTGATAAGGCTAGGGTTGTTTTCAACAGTCTAGTCTGGAATTCAAAGAAACTTGCTCTGAAAACCAAAATCACACTTTACAACAGTAATGTGAAATCAGTTCTTCTTTATGGAGCTAAATGCTAGAAAACTGTGAAAACTGAAACAAATTAACTTAATGCATTTCACAATAGTTGCTTAAGAAGAATTTGCAAAATATTTGGCTAAACAAAATATCAAACTTTGACCTATTTAATTTAAAATTAACATAAGGAGAAGCTGAGAAAATTGCCAAAGACAAGAATTCATGGAGGAACAAGGTGTCCGTATTCTCTAGCCTTCACAGTCAAAAAGAGAGATGCGCCTGACAATGATGATGATGAGATAGATTCTTCAAATCCTTTTTTTTAAGGGAACTTTGCAAAAAAGAAAAAGAAAAAACGCGAGAAACTAAATAGGTTTTAACAATTTGTTATATTGTATTTTAAAAATCTAGGAAAAAAAAAAGACTAAAATTTAAATTTAAAGCTTTAATATTTTTTTTTACATTAATTTATGAAAGTTTAGGTAAGTTTTTTAAAAAAATTAAAATTTTAATTGTTGTTTTATTTTAAAAAACGTTTAATATTATTTTATCTTTAAAATTTTTTTAAGATTTATGTTTAAATCTTATTTAGCATAATTTAAGTAAATAAAAAAGTTTTTTTACAGGTTTTTAAATCTATAAAAGATTTTCACTACAAAAAAAGACATTTCATAATGATACAAGTAGCTTTATGTTGTAAAAATTTGGTACAAAGAAAAATATTTTTCAATATGTTGTCGCATTATTAAAATTTATTTATTTCTAAAGCACATTTTATATATGTGTGCGTTAAAATGCTTTAAAATTTTTTGTTTAATTTAAAGTAAAAAGTCTTACATTCTTGTCAATATTAAACAATTAAGAGTGTTATGCTGATAATTTGTTTGATAAAATAAAATTTCAGTATCAAATTATTCAGTCATATTTTTCTGCTCCTAAAGTATGTGGATATTGAATACTTTTTATAATTTAGACCTACAGTAATTTTTAAAGTTATCAACAATTTCTAATGGTTTATCAAATTTTTGAAGATCTCCTTAAAGTTGTACAACGTCTAAAATCTATTTTTATTATTATTTTTTTGTGCTTATAAAATAGGTAAATAGGCAAAATAAAAAGCTTTAACTGTTTAGAACGATATCTTGTAAAAAAGTTATAAAATTAAAACTAAAATTTTTTTTGTAAGTTTCTAAAATTTTGTAATTGATATTATTTAATACTCTGGCAGTAAAAAATTTATATCTAATATTAAATTTAACAAATTATTATTATTATTACAAAAAAAACTGTTTTTTAACTGAACATTACGGTTTGTAAAAAAAAATTTGCTGAAAACCTTGTTGCTGTCTTTTAGAAACTTATCTTAAGATTTTTACAGAAAAGAATGCAAAGTTAAGTGCAAGATAAGTTTTAGTTACAGTAAAAATAAATCAAAAGATCTATAGTATTGCTTAAAAATCAATGTTTACAAAGCCTATTAATTAGTTGCAAGTTTTTTTTTTTAAGTTGTTACATTTTGTAATAGTTTTTTTTGTTTCTAAATAATAATTTTTAATGTTTACAAAGCCTATTTATTAGTTGCAGGTTTTTTTTTTTTAAAGTTTGTAATATTTTTTTTTTGTTTCTAAATAATAATTTTTAAAAAAATAATTAGTTAACGACATTTTAGTTGTTTAAATCAAATGTTAATTTAGTATTAATCTTAATTTGTGTGTTTTTGGTTTATGAGTTAATTTTTACTTTTAGTTTATTTTTATGAAGTTTAGTTTTTTAATTTTATTTTACCAAGAACAATTTTATTATTTAATTTTTTTTAAATTTGACAATTTTTTTTGTTTTTGGTAATTTGCTGGAACAAAATTTGTTAAATTTTGTTCATTTTAAAGTATTTTTACTTTTTGACTAAATTTTATAAAAATAATTATTCAGTATTAGCACATTCTTTTTTTAATAAATGAATTTTTTATTTTTTATTTTTAAACAAGCTGGTCATTAAAAACAGTTCAAATTTCTTAACAGATTTATTATAACATTTTGATGTTGTACATCTGTTCAAACAATTTTATTTTAAATTTTAGTTTTAGCTTTTATTTAAATAAGGTTTTTTTGGACTTTTATCTTTGATTTACAAATAGTTTTATTTAACAATTAATCAGTGTTTTGCCTCTGCTTATAATTTTTATACAATGATAATTTTAAAGTAAAGTTGTTTTTAATTTTTGATTTATTTAATGTTTATCTTAATTTTAACTTCTAAAATATTTTAGTTTTATTTAGTAATAATTTTTTTCAGTTTTTTTATAAATTAAATATCATAGAGATCTAATTGTTGCAGTTTTTAACATTTCTTTATTATTAAATAAATACTTATATAAATAAATAAGCTGACAAAAAAAAACTTTGTTTAATGAAAATATTTTGAAGAATAATGATAAAAACATTATAAAAAAAAAGACTCCTAAATGAATAAATGTAAAGACAATTTACGTAATAAAAATTCACTTGTTCTTCACTGATAACTTTTTAAAATCTTTTTGTTACTGCTGCTGAGTTTTTGCCAACAAAAATTTATTTGCTACAAACTCTTATGATTTATTTTCTGTTAAAATCACAAATGTAATTTTGTCAAAAGGTGTGTAAAAAACTCAAAAATTATAATTAATTAAAAAAAAATTTCTTATTAACTTTAGACAGAGTACAAGGATTACTGCAGAAACAAACATTATTTTATAAAAAAAAATTGTTCTAGCCTTATTTAAAATTTTTTTATCATAAAAAGAATAAATTACAAAATTAGATCATTAGGTTTTAGATTTTAGGGTTTAACCCATTAACCCCACAATTTAATTGAAAATTAAAACTTTTTTTAAAAAAAACAATACTTACTATAAATTATTTGAATACAAATCAAAAGAATTTTTTTTTGTTATAAACTCTGATCAAATAAATGGTAAACAATTATAACTAAGCAAAAAATTTACCTATCTAAGGAGTGTTATTAGCAGTATAAATAGCTCAAAAGCTGATATTTAAACCAGGATTGATAAGGCTAGGGTTGTTTTCAACAGTCTAGTCTAGAATTCAAAGAAACTTGCTCTGAAAACAAAAATCACACTTTACAACAGTAATTTGAAATCAGGTCTTCTTTATGGAGCTGAATGCTGGAGAACTGTGAAAACTAAAACAAATCAACCTAATGCATTTCACAGTAGTTGCTTAAGAAGAATTTGCAAAATATTTGGCCAAACAAAATATCAAACTTTGACCTATTTAATTTAAAATTAACATGGGGAGAAGCTGAGAAAATTGCCAAAGACAGGAATTCATGGAGGAACAAGGTGTCCGTATTCTCTGGCCTTCATAGTCAAAAAAAAAAAAAATGCGCCTGATAATGATGATGATGAGATAGATTCCTAAAATCCTGTTTTTTTGAAGGAACTTTGCAAAAAAGAAAAAGTATTCAAACCAATTCGTGTGTTTAAAACATTTACCATCAAACAAAAAAATCTGCAAAATACAACAAAAACAGTAAAGCCATCATTTTTGGCCTGCAAAAAAAATTCCTTAAAATAAAGCTTGTAAGTTGATAGTTTCACGTTTCTGCCTCCTTTTATTGCCAAGATACAAGATGACCCAAAATAACTGCTGCACTTTTCAACACACCAAACATTTACAACAGAAATTTCTATTTATTCTCTGGCTTCTACTCAGGCTATTAGTTTCTGCAATTTATTAAAATGAGTAAAAAGCATCTTTTATTGGATTTTTTGCGTCATGGATGCAGACGACATGTTATTGTTTCTGGCATCTGTAATTTTAAATTTTCTGCTAAAATATTTTGACAAAATAGAAGAAAAATTATATTGGTTTTTCACAAAAAGATTTTTTTACAAAAAAAAGGCAAAAACTAACTGTAATATTTAAATAGAAGTTTTAAAAATTTAATTTTTTGATTAAAATACAATCGTTAAAAAACAAAAAATGAAGCAAATTTATTCACTTAAATAAAAATATTTATACAAAAAGGGGCACCTAGATTCAGACTTTTTTTTTAATTTTGAGGCAAATAAACATAAAAAATCGTCAATTTTAAAGATTTTATTAAATTTAAAAAAACTAGAAGGCAGGTTAGGTTTATGTCTTTAAGAATATTCAAAAAATTGCCCCTAGGATCAATTGCAGGCTCTACATGCCTCATTAACCGCCAACAGGCCTAAGTCGAAATGTACCTGTCTTAGCTGGCGAGGTAAACCTTGATAGTGGCAATAAGGAAGATCTTTGTGATAAGTTTAAAAGTTTATTGAATTAAGATCAGGCTGACAAAAGGCCAATCTTACTCAACTAGTCTTTTCTAGTGTCTTACGCATGTATCTGACAGTATTTCAAGTAGTTTGCATAACTCTACTCCACCTACAGATGGGTTGAGGTTAGATTTAGTAGACTTTAGTCGAAAATCAAGATCAAACCACCGGCGCATTTCGAATTTGCCTTGGTAAACATAAGCGCCCAGCTAGTTGTACACTTCCATCTTTGTCCAAAAATTTTAAGTTGGAGTCAAGAAATAGAAAATTCAAGTAGTTTTGACGCTATGGCTGTTTTAATTTTTGTGCCTTACCTTGAAAATTATTTTTTTTAATTCGCCTTTAACTAAAAATTGTTTATTAAAAAACGCAAGATCAAGTAAAAATGCTATTACCAATAAATATCGGCAAAATAGATCGCAAAAAAACAAGTATTAAAAAACTTAAATTGAAAAAAAACTAATTTTTAAAAAAAGAAGAAACAAGAAAAAAAAAGCACAAAGCAAAACAATTTTTAACAATACATTTTTTTATTGCAAACTTTCGTTTTTCTTGTCGTTTATAGTAAAAAAAAAAAAAAAACTTTATTTTTTGTAATTTTTTTTTTACATATTGTTAATTTACACTCCTAAAAATATTTGAAATAAAATTTAATAGGCAATATAACAATACATTAATTTTCTTTTGCAAACTTGCGTTTTTCTTGTCGTTTATAGTAAAAATGAAAAATGAAAAAAAAAAATTTTATATTTTTTGTAATTTTTTTTTACATAGTGTTAATTTACCTTCCTAAAAAAGGTACTAGGACAAACGTCAAAACGATAAACACCAGAGAAACAACGTTAGAGCGACAAACGTAAGAAAGACAAACATCAAAGTGGTACAAAGGTCAGCTTTTTGTAAAAGTTTGTAGTTTTTATAAACCTTAAAAACTATTTTTTAGTCATTGTTTTGGTGAAAGAAGTCAAATATAAGATATTTTTGTTTAAAGAACAGGTTTTTAGACTTAAATATTGTTTATTAGGATTTAGTACTGCTCTTAGTACCCCTTTCTCTTACAATGTTAGCAAAAATGACAAAATCTTAAAAAAGATTTTTTTTGCTGCTTTACTTCAAAAAAACAAAATGTCCAGCTTTTGCAACTGTGTGTACCAAAACAAAAAATTTTAAAGCAGTACCTAGAGGCTTAGATAGTGTTTATTTAGATTTAGTACTGCTTTAAACCTAGCTCTTGCATATGTAAAATAAGACTGTAAATGACTAAATCTTTTGTTTAATAGGATAAGTACAAGTGTGTATTTTTATGTGATTAAAGTATGTATTAGGGTGTGTCAGAATCATTTTGTATTATAAAACACAATTAGTCTTTTTCTTGATTTAGTTTTTTACCCTAGATTTGGTACTGCTTAAACCTTGCTCTTGCACATTAAAAATAACACTATAGCAAACAACTATACCTTATATTATGTTTTTTTGGGATAAGTAAAATTATATGTATAACTAGCGGCTACGCCCTAGAGGCCTCTAGTGGCACTCCTAACTCCACCCTAAACTTTAAAGTGGTTATGTTTATTTATGTTCTTTTCATTCATTTTCATAATAATATTTTTCCTCCTTTTTTTTTGTTATTTCAATGTTTACTTCAAATAATTATAGCTCCGCCCTTTATATGCAGGTGGTTTTACATTTACTTTGTTGTTAGGCTTAGTTTAGAAATAAAAATAATATAAATTTTCTCACATTTTTGTAAAATTATTCTCACAAAAAGACCGAATTTTGGAGGAAATGTTTGATCTTATAAAATTTTCTTTTCTTATATAAAACAAAAAATATTACATAAATTGTGCCCCTGACAACCATAAATCTTTTTATAATTGATTTATTCTCAAAAACAATGAATACAAATTATAATTTTTTAATTTTTTTTTTTATAAAACGTCAGACTTTTACAAAAAGCTTTATTTGTCTGACTTTTGTACCACTCTGATGTTTGTACAGTCTGACGTTTGTCCAGTCTGACGTTTGTCTTTCTGACGTTTGTCGCTCTGACGTTTGTCTTCGTACTCAAGAGTGGCGTATTTTATCAAGTTAGGAATAAAGAGTGTAGTTTGTTTTAAAGGTTTTTAATGAAAATTGCCATAAAAAAAAACATGTTTTTTTCTATAGGTATGTACACAAAAAATGATAAACTTATCCTGTTAATCATATTTTATCATTTTAACATTCATTTAGACAGACATACAGTGTTGAAAAAAACGCTGTTTTTTTTTATAAAAAATAACTTTTTGATTAAATATTTTAGGTTTGTTTACAAATGTTTTCATAAAAAAAAACAACAAAATATACAACAAAAGGACGCAAATTACAATTTTTTTTTCAAATATGCAAAGAGAGAAAATTTTTGGGCTATTATTACACTAGTCCCAAATATTTCAAACCAATGCGAACCAATGGGACATCCGGAAAAATGAAAATTAACTTTTATTTATCCTAGACAGCTAGAAATTTTTTTTTTTTAAATATTAACTTTTGGCGAATCTATGCCATTTTCAAAAAAAGATAGTGAAAAACTTCTTATCAAATTTTCCAGATTATTTTACTTATTTCAAAACAACAAAAAATACATTTATTTAAATAATTTTTTGATTGAGGTACTTTTAAGATACCTTTATTAATTTTTAATTAAAGAAAAATATTTTTTTAGGGGTGTAAAATTACATTTTGTAAGAAAATTTTATAAAAAATATTAAGATATTTAACCGCAAAAAATCAGTTTTCTTTATTTTACCTAAAAACGCCCAAAAGACTCCGGGTTTTGCAATAATATCGTTATTATGCAACATGTATTGTGTATAAAACAGTTTTCACAATCTGGGGCCTCATAGCTGTTGTTGAGGAATTGAGCATTTACATTGCATGGTTTGAACAATTTCGTTCTTGTTAATTTGAAATTTTCCCTCGTTAAAGGAAGAAGGAGTCATTTTAGAGCCCAAACTCATCTCTGCAATGTTTTCTAACTTTTTGAGGCGGTACCGTTTCGGCGTTATTTGCCGCCAATAGCGTCATTTTTAACAATTTTTGCCGTTTTTGCGGTTTAATTGGACATTAAGTGGTTAAAGAAGTCGATAATTCATAGTGACTTATAAATCCTTTTTTTTTAGAAATTAAATTTACTAACATTCATATTTTCTAGAAAAAGTTGTATTTTTAACCAGTTTCGGTCCAGCCAAAATTCAAATTTGGGAATTTTTTTCTTAATATTTGCTAAAACCCTATAATATATGCGTGTGAGAGAAAAAGAGAATAATTTACGTTTAAGAATAATATTTATGAAGATAGCTTACCTTAGAATAAAGCTAATAACACAAAATCAAAAGTTTTTAAAAATTTATGTTATTGTTTATATCTGTAAAAAAAAAAATATTTGAAAATATGCTTTATAGGTGTCCATTTTAACTCATACTGGACCTACCTAAAAATGCCAGGACTCGAACTGAATGCACCTGTCGATATATTCTTTTTTTTTTTTAAATGTTTGCATTAAAGAAATATTTACATAAAAATATTTACATAAAATACTAGCGGCTACGCCCCTAAAGGCCTCTAGTGGCACTTTAAATTTTTTTTTTATATCCAAAATATTAAAATTTTTACGTTTGACCAAAAAATTATTAAAATAATTTATAATTAAATTTTGTTACACAGTCACTTACAAAATATTAAACAAAAGTTATATTAAAAAAAATATTTTAAAATTGTTTATCACATTTAATGTAAGAATGTTGCGATTATCATATTCAAAATAAATGCTGTAATAAGCTTTAAAATATTTAAACACTAGTCTCTCATTGGACACAAAGAGACGTCCAATAAGAAAAAGGAATAAAAAAATTGGAAAGAAAATTATTTTATTTCAAAATTAATTCTTGGCATTTTGGAATAAAAAATATAAAGGAAAGAAAATTATTTATTTCAAATTTATTTCTGGTCTTGAAATAATATTCATTATTTTATTTTAATTCGAGTGTCAACCAATAAGAAATAGGCATGCTGTTTTAAAAGTTTGGAATAAAAATTATTATTTTTTGTCAATTCCTTTTTTCAGAGTATAAAATGAGAATAAATTTTTTAACATCATTATTGATTTCTAATTTAACATTTCAACCAGTGGGTAATATTTATTTCAACATTTTTTGTCATTCAAAATCAAGTGTCACAAAAATAATAATATTTAACATAAAAAAGAAATTTTTAAAATAATTTTGTTTTCTTTTTTTGTTGAAGATTTAAGCCCAAGCTTTTTCTGAGGGGGGAGACCCCCCTCAACCTCCCCTCTCCTGAGGGGGGAAACCCCCCCTGACGCTCTCTTCTTTAAATCTTTCATTATTTCTGTAATTTATTCTAACTATCTTATAAATTTCAAAACATGAGATAAAAAGGAAATAATTTGCTGTACATTATTAAAAAATTAAAAAATTGTAAAAAAATTCCAACATGATTTTTAATTTTAAATACAAGAATATTTTTTCCTATATGATATGTTAAATTTAAATACAGGAATAATTTTGTACTGTGGAATTGAAAAAATAAATGCTGTACATTAGAGTGGCTTGATTTTTAATGATTTTCTAATTTTAAATGTGCTACATACACTTTCTGTCTGAACATCATATAAGAGACCAAAAAATGAAAAGAAAATATTTTGAATAATAGGGAGGCTCGCTGATGTATGTAAACTTTTAGAAAGACACTTGTGGGGAGAAATTTTTTTTTTTTTGGGGGGGAGGCAATTATTTTTCTTTCAAAGTATAGCTTTATGCACCTTCCCAATTTTGTCTTGAAGAGTAGAATAAGAATAAAAAATCTTTTTTTAAAACTATTGATCCTAGCAAGAAAAATCCATAAATAAATTTAAAAACCAAGAGAATTTACATTTAATTTAAGATTTTTCATGCTTGGATGAATATTTTTTAAAACCAATTTGATATTCTTATATTAATCAACAAGACAAATTCAAAAAGATGCATAAAGCAATACTTTGAAAGAAAAAAAGTTGCACCTCCAGAATAAACTTCTAAAATTTTTAATGCATGGAAACACCTTCCCCCCATTTCCCCTCAAGGACAAAATCAATTTTTTATATTTACGTTTCTTATATGACGTTTAAACTGTAGATGTTGATTACAAATTCAATGTCCAAAATTGATCCACTCTACTTTACATTGTTATAATTTAATATTTGATGTGGGTATAAACATTAGACATTGATGGTCAATCTGACCCCATTTTTTCTTAAAAAGAAACCTTTGTTCACTTTTTGTTGTATATGAAATACAGTCTATAGGCAACATTATTTGCAACTAAATTTTGCAATGATATAATTTTTAGAAAGATAACTTTATTATAAGAAATTAAATTATTTATAACTAACTTATTATATGTTGTGTCATACGCTTCACATTATATGATGGAAGAAATATTTTCTTCAAATATTTCACCCAAGGAAAGCTTTAACCTAAGATATTCAACAATTTATAGCTGATACATAATGTAAACAAAATTCTCTTGTGCTGTCTCTAGGTTATCTCTATTGTATAAATAAACGTACAAAAGAGGAGGAGAGAGAGAAGGAAATAGACAGAAAAGTGAGGGAGGGGGGAGGGGGAAGAAATATAGAGAAAAATAGACAGAGATATTTATTGTTCACCCTTAGATGATGTAAATTTTTTTATAGACTTTTTTGAATTTAAGAAAAAGATAGAGAATGAGACAAAATTAAGTATCATATTTTATTAATATTGCTTATACAAGAAAGGTCATTCAAAATTATTTCACCAATATTAAGGTCAAGTGACAAAAATTTAAATTTCCACCTACTTCGCCCCCAGGGGGGGCAATAGTAGAAGGAAAATTCAAATTTTGATCACATGACCAAAATTGTTGAAATAATTTTAATATCCTTTCTAGCATTCACAATATTACGAAAATATGATAAATAACTATTATTACAAAACAAAAAAAAAACTTATTTGTAAAAAAATAGTTACAAAAAAATGGGTGTCTTGGGTTTCTTTGTTTAAAACGAAATGGGCAGCATCACAAGTGTAAAAGTAATAAAAACATATAAAAAATTATTTTAAAAAAATTTTTTTTTGATTCAAAATTTTACCTTTCTTTCCTTTTTTTTCTCTAAAATTTACCTTTTCTAAAAGAAATATATTTTAAACAATTAATTGAGTTACAAATCCTCGTTGAAATCCAAAAAAATTTAAAATTATAAAGTCATTTTTTTTTGTGCATAAAAATGTAAATTTTTTTTGTAAAATTTTTTAAAAAATGCCAAATGCATCCATTTGAGAAAGTTTTTGTAAAATTTTTTTTTTGTTTTTATATATTTTTTTTCATCTTTTTTTATATATCTTCAATTATAAAGCCCTTAAAGGCTAAAAAATGGTTAGCTTGTTCCTTTATAGTTCAATTTAGTTACTTTTTAAAATTATTTTTTAAAAAATTTTATTGTGGGGGTGAAAAGTTGGCTCACCCCAATCTGGCTTAAAACTGAAATGATTTTAAAATATAGCTTTAAATAGAAAACCTTGGGTACCAAAGTAATTATTATTATAGGATAAAGTGTTTCATCTTATAACGGCAGGAATACAAGACAATAGATTTGATTTAATTCCTTCCTTATTGTAATATTCTGACATTACAAAAAGAAATGGTGGGGTGTGGTGATTTATTTATCTATTATTAGTACATTTCTTCCTGACTGGTCTAAATTGATTAAAGACACATCATTTGTTAATTATGCAAAAACTGCAAAAACCGAACCGTTTTGCGGTTATTCACCGCCAAAGGCAGAATTTTTTACGTTTTTTGCCGTTCCCGAGGTTCTAATTGGCATTTGTGGTAAGAAGACGTTAATTTATCAAGATAACTGTGAAATACTTTTATTTAGGCATTTAAATTTACTAAATTTCATGTAAAGTAATTTTTTTTGTATATCCAACCAATTTTTGTCAAAAGGAATTTCAAATGCACATGATTTATGTTTCTTTTATCACTTATGTTATAGCAATTATTTATGTTATATTCACTTCATTTTCTTGTTTTAACAATTGAAATCAATCTCGACAAAAAACGGTTAGCTGCACAAAAAATTTTACTTAATATGAAATTTATTAAATTAAATTACCTAAATAAAAGTATTTAAGAGGGATGTTGATAAATCAACGTTTTCTTACCACAAATGTCCATTACAACCTCTGGAACGGCAAAAACGTAAAAAAATTCCGCCTTTGGCGGTGAACAACGGCAAAACGGTTCGGTTTTTGCGGTTTTTGCATAATTAACAAATTTTAAGGATTTACATCAATTTAAATTTTATTGTCTTATCCATTAAGATCACTGAAAAGTCCTAACTAAGTTGCATCTGTTTACCAAGGCATTCCCTCTATACTCTTGCTATTGTTGTTACGCACCAGACACATAGCAGCAGTAGATAGGAACAGGAAAAAAATAGTTTAGGCATTTAAAAAAAAAATTTCGTTTTTTTCCTGAAATAATATATAAAATGCAATAAAATGTGTTTAGTTTGTAAAAAAAATATTTGTTGTTCTCATATGAATCATAAATAAAAGAATTAAAATAAGATTTTTTATCAGCATTGTTGAACTTAGTAGTAGGGGGAGGGAAGGGGAGGGAAAGTTTTGACACATTTGCGTAAACCTGGCGCCTAGGCTTTTTTTTTTGACTGAGAAGACAGGTTATTTATGTTAAAATCATTCTTATATGGTGAATTTCACGAAGTTTTAAGATTTTTTGGATAGGCTTTCAGGCAGTCTCTGTACAGGTAAAAATAAAAAAAAATTAAAGTTACAATTAACTTTTAATACAGAATATGCATCTTTTTTCTTCAAATATGTGAACAAAATTAAAAAATATGCATTATTTGTTTTAAAAGTTGACCTGTAAATTTTAAAAAAAAAATTTTAATTTACAGGTCAACTTTATTTTCGACAAAAAACAGTTAGCTGCACAAAAAATTTGACTCAATATGAAATTAAGAAAATTAAATTTCCCTAATAAAAGTATTTAGAGTGATCTTGATAAATCAACGTCTTCTTATCAAAAATGCGCATTAAATTCTCGATACGGCAAAAATCGTAAAAATTACACCTTTGGCGGTGAACAACGGCAAAACGGTTCATTTTTTGCATAAATAACAAATAATGTGTCTTAAAAAGTTCCATATAAACCGAACCGTTCATATGCTTACAGATAAAACACAGGATTAAAGCCAAAAAAAAAAATTTTTTGGACAGGTAATTTGGGTATTACGCTAGAAATCCAAAATATACTTTTTGTTGGACACCCTGTTAAATTAGAGTTTTGACCAAAATAGCATTATGTGCGCGTTTTACATGGATAAACGATCATTTAAATGTATAAAATGTTTAGGTTGGATGTAAGATTGATAAAAAAAATTGATTTTAAAAATTGTAAAAAAAAGGTTGTTTTTTAAATTTTTGTTACCTATCTTCATAAATAGCTGAAAATCTAGACATCCAGGGACTATAAAACTTTTTTTTGGCCATCTAGCATCCTTAATTCACCCAACAGACCAAAATACAAAGTATAAACAAAATCAGAGAGGTAGTGCAGAAAAGTGGTACACTTGGTTAATAATGCACCTAGCAGAAATGACAACATCTTAAAGAAATTTTTTTTTGCTGCTTTACTTCAAAGAAAACAGAATGTCCAGCTTTTGCAACTGTGTGTGTTAAAACAAAAAGGTTTAAAGCAGTACCTAATCTAGAATGAAAAAAAAAATAAGAAAAAGACTAATTGGTAGCTTTAATTCAAAATGATTTTGACAAACCTTAATAAATACTTTAATTACATAAAAATACACACTTTTACTTATGATATAAAACATTACAAAAGATTTAGTCAGAATTCTAAAATAACTTCCATCAAGATTTAAAGGCTGGGTAAACCATGTCAGCCAGCTAGAATAGAGGTCTAGCTATATCAGGGTAAAAAGAGGTACCCTGTTTAGTGGACAGTATTATAAGACATACTTGTTAAAGTTGAAGGGCAGGGATGGTTTTATTCAAATTATTATTTTTTATATGATTTTTTTATCGTTTTTTTTACGCTGTATTATGTTTCGGTTCGGCATGGCCATAAATACCCGGCAGTTTTAAAAAATCGGCTCGACTTTGGTTTTATTACCCAGTTTTAACTTTTTAACCATTAAATATTTGTTTATGAATAATTATTCTTGAACCACCCTAAAAAGTATACCCTAGTAATCTCTATATGTGTCCTCCAATATTTTTATGCTTTTTTTCTGATATTTATCACCTAATTTTTATATGTTCTTTTTTTGTAGTGTTTATGCTAAAAACTTCAAAAAGCGGTTTTTTCGTACCAAAAACGGCGGCACTAAATCTAAAACACTAAATTGGATATAAATCGCTTTGTTTTTTACTTGTAGCTCTATAAATTAAATAAAGTTATGTAGTTTTTAATTACGAATCGTATCAAAGTTCTAAAAAGTGTTCATCTCATTTTGGGCGTTCAAAAATTACATTTTTATTTTTTGTCGAAATAACCAAGTATTTAAAAAAAACGGGTTTTAATGCCGGCAGAAACCGCTTAAAACGGGTTTTAATGCCCGTTAAGCATTTATAGCAATGCCAAACCGGTTTTTTTGCAACTTTTTTGTGCACGTTACTAGAGCAAAAAAAAATTTAGAATTCCGTTTTGACCATTATAAAGCTTCCCTTAGATTTTTAGCTCGTTTGGCCCATAAAAGTGGCGTTTGGCACAAATAAGTTAAAATATTCATATTTTACAAAGTAAAAAAGATAATTTTAAATTTTTTAAATGCAGTAGCACACAAACAATAGAGGCAAGTAGACGTTTAATGTTTTTTTTTGTGTAAAATATTTTTTTTTTCTTTTACAGTCAGCTTTTGTGAGAAAATTTCATAAAAAATATTAAGATATTTAACCTTAAAAAATCAGTTTTCTCCATTTTACCTAAAAACGCGTGTGTGAGAGAGAGAGAACAATATACGTTTAATAAAGCTTATAACACAAAATCAAAAGTTTTTAAAAATTTATGTTATTGTTTATATCTGTAAAAAAAAATATGCGAAAATATGCTTTAAAGGTGTCCTATTTTACTCATACTGGACCTGCCTAAAAATGCCAGGACTTGAACTGGGTGCACCTGTCGATATATTTTTTTTCACAAAAATTGTTTGCATTGAAGAAATATTCTTAAAAACGTTTGTTTTGTTCAAATACTAGCGGCTACGCCCCTAGAAGCCTCTAGTGGCACTTTTTGCCTCTAGTGGCACTTTAAACGTTTTTTTATATCCACAATATTGTTATTTTACGTTTAACGTTTATTTTTCGTTGAACTTTCTTTTTAAATCGATAAATTTAAAAAAAATTAAATTTTTTAGAGAGGGTGGTGGTAACCTCCCCCAAAATAGTTAAAAACCTTCCCGGGACATATGAGAATCTACTCTGTAAAGAATAACTAGATCGGTTTAGCGGTTAGCGAGATCCTTCGCTACAAAAAAAAACAGACAGACAAACAAACAGAGAGACATTGTTCTACTTTGTACTTTAGATTTCTATCCTAACTAAAGCTATTCAGGTTTATAGATTTTTAAAAAATAAAGTAACTTTGCTCCTTTTAAACAGCAAAACGTACTCACAAAATGCACATTGAAAGTTAACAGAGGCAAAATTTAAGTTATTTTTTAGCTAAAGCAAAAAAAATTACATCATTTTTTCAAAGATATATGAAAAAGATGAAAAAAATATATAAAAACGAAAAAGAAATTTTACAAAAACTTTCTCAAATGGATGCATTTGGCATTATTTTTAAAATTTTACAAAAAAAAATTTACATTTTTATGCACAAAAAAATGACTATGATTTTAAATGTTTTTGGATTTTAACGAGGATTTGTAACTCAATTAATTGTTTAAAATATATTTTTTTAAAAAAAGAAAATTTTAAAAGAAAAAATGAAAGAAAGGTGAATTTTGAACCAAAAAAAAAAACTTTTTAAATATTTTTCACATATTTGAAGAAAAAAAGATGCATATTCTGTATTATAAGTTGACTTGTAACTTAAATTTTTTTTTATTTTTACCTGTACAGAGACCACCTAAAAGCCTATCCAAAAAATCTTAAAACTTCGTGAAATTCACCATATAAGAATGATTTTATCATAAATAACCTGTTTTCTCAGTCAAAAAGATAAAGCCCAGGCAAATGTGTCAAAACTTCCCCCTTTCCCTCCCCCTACTACTAAGTTTAACAATGTTGATAAAAAATCTTATTTTAATTCTTTTATTTATGATTCATATGAGAAAAAAAAATATTTTTTTTTACAAACTAAACACATTTTATTGCATTTTATATATCATTTAAGGAAAAGTACGAAATTTTTTTTTAAATGCCTAAACAGATGCAACTTTGTTGGGACTTTTTAGTGATCTTAATGGATAAGAAAATAAAATTTAGATTGATATAAATCCTTAAAATTACTCCTTTGTAGATTAAAGTTAGGTGTGAAAAAATTTTTATAGTTTGGAACAAAGCAATTAAAATTTAATTAAAAGACTTAAAGTTTTTAAGTTGATGAAAAAGATGAAGTAGTTATAAAACATTAGGTATTAGTGTAATTTAATGTTTAATGTCCACTCTTTGGGTTTTGGAGGAAAGGGGGGGAACATTAAGCTATTTATTACACTAGTTTTAATTTTTTTATATAATAAGGTTTTTTTCATTATGATAAAATAAGTGTCCAAACGTTTCAACCATTTATTATAATATCTATAACAGGTAGTCATCATTGAGATCCCTGGAGTTTTCGCCTTTTAATCAATTTAGACCAGTCAGGGAGAAATTTACCAATGATAGATAAATAAATCTCCACACCCCAACATTTTCTTTTTGTAATGTCAGAATATTTCAATAAAGAAGGAATTAAATCAAATCTATTGTTTTGTATTCCTGCCGTTATGAGATGAAACACTTTATCCTATAATAATAATTAATTTGGTACCCAAGGTTTTCCATTTAAAGCTAGATTTTTAAATCATTTCAGTTGTAAGCCAGATCGGGGTGAGCCAACTTTTCACCCTTACTATAAAATTTTTTTTAAAATAATTGAAATAAATAACTAAATTGAACTATAGAGGAACTAGCTAACCGTTTTTTAGCCTTTAAGGGCTTTATAATTGAAGATATCTGAAAAAAATGAAAAAAATATATAAAAAGAAAAAAAATTTACATTTTTATGCACAAAAAAAATTGACTTTATGATTTTAAATGTTTTTGGATTTCAACGTGAATTTGTAACTCAATTAATTGTTTAAAATATATTTCTTTTAGAAAAGGTAAATTTTAGAGAAAAAAAAGGAAAAAAAGGTGAATTTTGAATCAAAAAAAACTTTTTTTAAAATAATTTTTTTGTAGGGTTGGTCTTTTGTAGGCGTTGGTCTTTTGTAGAACCGACTAGTTGGTCTTTTGTAGAGTTGGTCTTTTGTAGCAACGTTTTTATTATTATAATGATTATTCTAATGATTTTTTTGGTGTAAAAGTTTTGTAAAAAATCACATTTTTAAAATTTAAGTAACAACAGTTTAATAAAAAAGATAATTTTATTTACTATTTTTTTACAAGGTCATACACAGTGCGATTTTTTGCCAAAAATCAAAACATTAAGAGTAGACAAAAGAAAACTTTCATAAATAGGCTTTTTTTTTAAATGATGTAATTTTTTTAAGAAAATAACTTAAATTTTGCCTCTGTTAACTTTCAATGTGCATTTTGTCAATACGTTTTGCTGTTTTGAAGGAGCAAAGTTACTTTTTTTAAAAAAAATCTTTAAACCTGCATAGCTTTAGTTAGGATAGGAATTTATAATACAAAGTAGAACGATGTCTCTCTGTTTGTTTGTCTGTCTGTTTGTTTGTAGCGAAGGATCTCGCTAACCGCTGAACCGATCTAGTTATCCTTTGAATAAATTCAAATTCTACATATTTCCATCAAGTTATACCTTTATTGGTTGGGGTGCTAGATCGATTCCTAGATTTTTAGGTTTTCTTGATTTTTTCGTTCCCTATACAATATAGACAGCTGAAAATTTCAGGGATAAGTTTAAATTCTACATATTTCCATCAAGTTTTATTACGATGTTGTCATCCTTGTTTATGATCTTTATAATTAGAAATTAAGTACAGTAGTGTAACACGCTTGACTTAAGAACAATATAATATAATTATCTGTTATCAAAAGGTAAATATTTACCCATAAACATAAATATTTGAATGTGACTTGACACCTCTGATACACACCTCTTAATGAAGTAAAGACAGCATTATCTTTTCAAAGGTTAGTTAAATAGGTACAGCCCTTTCCTCTCCCTCCCTCCCTACCACAAGTTTATGTATGGATGTAGTTGCTATTATGTAAAAATCAGCTGTTTAAAAACATACACAAGAGCGCAACCTAGCTAGTTTTATAATATAAATGCTGAGACCAATATTTTTTATAAATTTTTTACATAATTAAATTTTAAGGCACATCAAATTCATTTCATTCCATTGTGAATAGGGAAGAGAAAGCTTAAAGCTTGGCTTCAAGGCTTTTAGTAAATTATTGCTAACGGAATTTATTTTTAATATTTTTCTGAATAATTACTGAAATCTTGTTAATTACTAACAGCCTTATAGCCGTTTTGGTCTTTTAAATGTTCCAATTTTACTTCAGGCTAGCTAGGCAGAATCTTCTACCTAGATTCTATTCTATACTTTATATTCTTTGGATAGACTCTAAAAACGAGATTTAATCAAGAAATCAATAGTATTTTGCCAGTAGGTGGCATTGACCAAAATACCTACAAAACTAAACTAAAGATGATTTACACCAGAAAAGTAGCAAAAAAACATCAGAGTAAGCAATTATATATAACCCTGTCCTAAATGCACCTGCGCCAGTCATAAATCAAACAGAGAAAAACTTAACAAGATAGACCAGTGAAATCTCTACTTTCCCAACTCGCTGCTTAAAAGCAGTCAGACTACCATAGATTTATTATTCGTAATGGCTTATTATGGTGCTTAAAGAAGGGAATATTGGCATAAATCTTTTGTGTACCTTTTGAAGGAGCGGTGAAAATATGTTGTAAAAAATAAAAAAGGGTATAAATCTGCTTAAAAGCAGTCCGACGGCTACTAATGTTTTATACCTTTTTTAGGAGCCTAGAAAATCAGTTGTGAAAAATCAAAGCGGCTGAAAAGCTGCTTATAAGCAGTTTGACGGCTTCTAAGAAATATTTGCAAGAAGTTTTAGCCGTGTATCTTTTGCAAAAGCAGAGAAAATATGTCGCAAAAAGTAAAAGCAGCTATAAATATGCTTAAAAGCAGTCCGACTGCTACGAATGTTTTATACCTTATTATGCTCTATATTGCTGAAAATGTTCAAAAGAAGTTTCAGCCTTTATCTTTTACGTAAGCCGAAAAAATCATTTTTTAAAAATAAAAGCAGCTAAAAAGCTGCTTAAAAGTAGTCTAACGACTACAAATGTCTTATACTTGATTATGCTCCATATTGATAGGAATGTTGACAAAAAGTCTCAACTTTCTATCTATTATAGGAGCCAAGAAAATCAGTTTTAAAACTTAACTATGCTCCATATTGATGGGAATATTGACGAGATATTTCAGCTTTCTATCTTTTATGGGAGCTGAGAAAATCACGTTTTCCCCAAAACGATTCAGACAGATGGACAAACGGACATTTCAAATTATAGAGTAGCTTCGCTACTAAAAATAAGCATACACTAAGCGATATTGGGTAAACAAGAAGATCTTTAGCTGAATGCAGATAGACTTTCTATGAATACCAGTCAACAATAAATCAAGTGCAGCCAGTTTTGTAGGCATATTTGTGAGCTCATATCCAGACAAATTAATTCATGTTTCTTCTGAAATCTGTCAATTACTGATAACATTGGAATAAAATCGAAAATATTGACAAGTAGTTTCATCATTTTATCTTATATAACAGCCAAGAAAAAAGCATTACCTTCATAATGTTACGGGCTGTTTGACGGATGGACCGTTAAAACACATTTTTGAGTAGTTTTGCAACTTATAACTACCTTTAAAACGATATGAATTGGCTAAAAGTTTCTTATTGACAAACCTTATTCATAAATCGACATTTGTAGAGTAGCTGGAAACCTAGTAACACAAATAGCATAGATAATTTTATTACCTATTTAGTAATAACTTTACCAAGTATCAACTGTAGAATAATATTAGGCATAAAAAATGACATAGTAATTTTTAGTACAACAATTTTAGTAACAAATCTTTTTTAATAATAATAATCCGTAAAAGGCTGCAAATATTTTTAATAATACTTTAATTTTAAATACAGGGTTAAGAAGCAAGAAATTTGTCTCCTCAATTTTATAATTAAAAGTAATTCTTTCAACAGAACTATACTTTATAAAAAAACTATCCTAGGTAAAAGATAATTTTTTTTAGCTTTAAGGTTACCTCATACCTATAGTATTGTTAATGAAAAGAAATTTAGTTCACAAAATGTATAGGTCTTTTGTATTAATTTTGAAATTAAAATTTTTCTGTTTTAATGAAGGAAAATTTACGTTTAGGCCAACAACCTTTTTCTTGCTTTAGTCTGAATAGTTGACTGAATAGAATTTAATATTTTTAATACAAGACTTAGGTTTTATTTAACTTTAAAAAAATCAGGCTTTTGACAACGTGTAAAATCCCTGCTATAAACAATAAATTTTTTAAAGAAAAAACTATGCTAAAAATCAACAACAAAAAATTAAATAGACCAGGAATATTAGGATTAAATTAAAAAGTTCTCGTATTTTAAGTCCAAGAGTGTTGGAACAAAGAATTTACTTCTGTAAAATTTTCATAATTTTACCAAAAAGTATTCAAAATTTTAATAATAAGGTTTCTATTTACTGTATTTTTTAGTTTATTTTTTGTTGCATAAATTAAACTAATAGGAAAAACTTTTAAAAATTGTAATTTTTAAGGATTTTTATTGAACTTTCTTTTAATTTCAACTTAAAATTTTTGGAATTTTGGGCACTTTAATATTGCTAAAAAACTTGAGAAAAATAATCTTTATAAAAAATTTGCAAGGCGTAGAAAAATCTTATTTTACAAAAATTTTTCTTCCTATTTAAGTGTCACATTATAGGTTTTAACATAAAAAATGTTTTAAATACAAATTAAAAGATTGTTTCCTTGAAAGGAAATATTTAACTTAATTTTTTAACTAATACTCAAAAGTACTGAAACAAAGTAGCTTGGCATCTAATATCACAAAGCTGGTTAAAGATTTTATGTTTATTTCTTTCTGCTCACTGATTAAAAAAAGCAGTCTTTTTTTCAATAATGATCAAGGCCGTGAAATGTATTTCATTTTAAAGTGAGATGAAACTGTTAAGATACTATTAGTACTTTATCACTAAATAGTAAATAAAAACTGAAAAATTTAACATCACCTTTTTTGTTCAGATTTTTCTACGTGAGATTCACTAGTTAAACTTCAAATTAACAATATACAAAAAGAGGTGGTAACTCTATGTTTTCACTTTTTTTATAGACACTTTTTTAATAATGTTTTTAAAAATATTTACAGAATACTGTATAATAGATGTATGTCTCTTATATTATATAGACAATTTTCTGTGATTTATTACTTTAATGTTGTTTTCTATTTTCGATACATGCATTACATAGTTTGGAGCTTGTATTTATAACAAGTTATTTCATAAACATAGATTTTAATTTGTATGTCATGTATTCACATGACTCATGACTCTTGTCATGGACACAATTCCACAATATCATAATATTCTGAATAATAATGATAGTGAATATAGCACAGCCTAGAATAATGTAATCCTCATTTGGAAATTATGAACAAAATTTGTGCTTTGACAACATTTAGTGTCAATAATTCACAGGTCCACTTAAAAAAAAAAAAAAATTGTGATGTATCATAATTTTTCACCATTCAAACTTGGATCAGATTCACCTTCTGGTAGGATCTTTATAACTTTGAGCTCCATTAATTCCCAAAGAAGGGTGTCCTGATAGTCCAACAGCGGAGGCAGAATGATGTCCACTAAGGCCTGGTGGGGTTGGATGAGTTGGTGGAAGTCCACCCATTAGGCCATGAAGTCCAATCGGAGGCGGCAGCCCTGCAACCGCTGCACTTGAACTATGAGGTGGCGGCGGATACATACCCGGCGTAACTAGCTTATGGAGGCTAGATGAGGCAGCATGAGCAGAACCCGCTCCTGGCAGTGTTGAATAATATCCAGGCGGTAATGAATATCCTGTTACAGCCAATTGTTGCATCATTTTAGCACGATCCATTAATTCACGATCTCTGGCTTCGCGCAAAGGGTCTCTAAACAGGTCTCTGTAGGGATCACGGAAAGGATCAAGGGCAGCAGCAGCTGACATAGGATCATATGGATTTGCAGGTGGCCTTCCGAGCCCACCTGCCCCAGGTACGTTTCCTAATAACGGTTGAGGCATCAGTGCTGCTGTTCGTGGATCGAGTCCTGCCAATTGGTGATGGTGACTAGCCGCTAGACTGTAGGCTGAAGTTGGAGTTGCTAAGGCTGCCAAGTATGGATCATGACTCAGTAGGGATCTTGAATAGTAGCTAGCATGATTAGCAGCTGCTAAACTAGTTGGTGGTAGACCAGGAATGCTGCCAGGTTTGTGACCGCCAGCTCCAGAAGGGCCATTCAGCATTGCTGGACTGTTACGAGTATGCAACCTTGGGTCATCAAGACCATTCAGACGGTGATGCATTGGATCAGATCCTGAATGAGGACCAGGAGCAACTCCTCCACCACGAGGACGAGTTCCTTCCTTTTCAGCTACAATAAATATTTCGTCATCACCGCCAGAACTGCTTGCAGCCCCCCTGCTGCCAGGTTTATCAGCTGAGGAAGGGGGATGTGGCCTGGAAGAGCTCGATAAAGTTGGTCTTGTTGTCATGTCTAGCACTGCGTCCTCTTTACGCATGCTAGAACTACTTCCCATGTGAAGGTGATCATCTGGTTTACTTGGTGGACCTACCTCTATAATTTGTGGACTAGAATCTGAACGTATCGGAGATCTGTCTCTGTCTGATTCTGCTCCATTATTTCTTTCCTTATCGCCTTTAGGTGGCAAGTGCAGACTTGTAGCTGGCACACCACGCAATTCAAGATCCCGTGCACGTTGTTGCTCCGCAAACCTACGCTCTCTCTCCTCTCGTTCGCGACGTTCCCGTTCCTCTCTATCCCGTCTGTCGCGCTCTTCTCGCTCCCGGCGTTCACGTTCTTCGCGTTCACGCCGCTCGCGTTCTTCTCGTTCACGGCGCTCGCGTTCTATTATGGAGGGATGTTGAGCAGGAACACTGCTAGGTTTGTACTGCTGTGGTGCTGAAGCCGCGTAAGCTGAGCCCGCACCTGCTGGAGGCCTACTGGCATGTGGAGTACCAAGCCCACCAAAAGGTGGGGTTGGATGTGCCCCCAATGGCGATGGGTAACCAGGATAACCTAAACAAATAATGATGTTTACATTAAACAATCCAATATTCATAAAAATTCGGATTTAGCCATAGAGAATGACATTATACAGCATGACCCTCAAAAAAGTATTTTTAAGCATCTGCAGCCCTTATTTCTCAATAAATTATTAAAAAATGCATATGTCCTTGTTCTCCATAGTATTCCACGTAAGTAGATATGAAAATATTTTTTTTACCTCCATTAACACCGGAGATTTTTAGAGCTAAAGTTTTGAAAAGGTGACTGAGAAAAAGAATTTTTTTTTGTTTCTCTTATTTTTTGGATGGTTATATTATGTTTTTCTGGCAACTGAATAATGAGACACAAAGAAAAACAAGTTAACTAAATATTTCTTTTTTATTCTACCAAAAAATATAAATTTTTAATGGCAAAAAATACTACTGAATGAATTGATTATTTGCAAATTTTAGGTTATTTATTAACCCTTATTTATAGAAAAGGATTAATTATGACAGTTGCTCCGCCTACTTTTCTGACATCTCAATTATTTAATAGGGGGTAAATTAAGCTTTTTAGACTAAAAAATCATTATGTTTATTTTCATTTTCTTTATAACTTTTTTGTTATTAAAGTTAGGATTGTAAAACAAAAACAATTTTCCTGCTATATTCATAGAGATTTATTTGGTTTTTAAATCTTAAACAATTTTGCCTAATAAGCAAGTTTTTCAAAATATCATTAAACTAAAAAGACTCAAAAAATATGTGTAAAAAAATGCTTTTTACTCAAAAACTAAAGGGAGAGGTCATTTTCTAGTAAATCCCGTAAAGGTGTGTGTTATAAGGCCTAAAAATAGTAGTAGAACGATAAGGTGCTCTATATATTTGTATTTCCTATTGAATAGAACAATAGGGAAGAAATTTTTTTTTTTTTTTTTTGATAACCGTACCTGGAATATCTGAAATTTCTATCAAACGCTTTGTTTGGCTCAAACTGACACAAATAAAAAAAAATATAATTATAATAAATCAACCTGTAAAGAATGACTTCTTCCTTTGTTTAATGGTATAGATTGTTCTTAACTTTTACCTTGTACCTATAGAAAACATTATTATTATAATTATATTTTTTTAAAATTTTTGTCAGTTTGAGCCAAACAAAGCGTTTGATAGAAATTTCGTATTTTTTTTAGATAATCCAGGTACGGTTATCAAAAAAAAAAAAAAAATTTCCCTATTGTTCTATTCAATAGGGAATACATATATCTAGAGCACCTTATCGTTCTACTACTATTTTTAGGCCTTATAACACACACCTTTACGGGATTTACTAGAAAATGACCTCTCCCTTTTTTATTTCATTTTTGTATAAAGTTCTTGCTAGTAACAAAAATAAAAGGATTTCTAGCTTAATTTTGCTAAAAAAGTCGTTTCATGTTAAAAGTTACTTTTTCCTCAGTCACTTTTTCAAAACTTTAGCACTAAAAATCTCCGGTGTTAATGGAGGTAAAAAAAATATTTTTATATCTACTTACGTGGAATACTATAGAGAACAAGGACATATGCATTTTTTAATAATTCATCGAGAAATAAGGGCTGCAGATGCTTAAAAATACTTTTTCGAGGGTCATGCTGTATATCTAGATGGTCCATCTGACCCCAAAATTCGTCAAACTTAAACAGAAATTCCTAGCAGACAAAAACCTTTGTTTATTTTTTGCATTCAAGCAATACAAGCCACGAAATTTTTCGAGTATAAAATCTATAGACAATTATATATTTAACTTAAGTATGTCAACTATTTATAGCTAACTTATTGCTTCCCGCTATACTAGTAAATAAAGGGGGGGGGGGGGGGGGGGTTAATGCAACCATCTCGTAATCAGTGAGCAAATGGCACTAAGAATTCGAATTTCGATCTAAACTTTTGCATGAGTAATCCTTGGTAGGTCTATTTTCCCTAAATCGAACAAAAAGTTGGAAAAGTAACGGCTGGCGGCTCAACCGTTTAGCCGTTTTTAGCCTATTTTCAAGGTAAATTCATCATCAATTACGTAGGAATCAACTATTTAAAACATATTTTTGGTTTAATTCATGTTAAATAATAGCAATAACCATTTTTGAAACTTCTAGTACCAACAGATACTGTCTAGAACCGTTTAATAGCGTTTTGGAGTGGCAACGAGAATAAGGTGGAGATAGGTTTCGTGAATAATTTGTACTATAGATATCCAAAAAATGGCAAAACTGCTGAGCCGCCAGCCGTTAACCGTTACTTTTCCAACTTTTTGTTCGATTTAGGGAAAATAGACCTACCAAGGATTACTCATGCAAAATTTCAGATTTAAATTCGAATTCTAAGTGCCATTTGCTTACTGATTACGAGATGGTTGCATTAACCCCCCCCCCCCCTTTTTACACAATATAATTTACCCAAGAAATGCAACTTATTATTGCTGGCTCATTATGCAAACTAAATGAAACAAAATTAGTTTACATGAAAACGGATTCCTTTTACTCGAGAACGGTTGGACCAAAATTGAGCTAACTTCGGATTTAAGCTACTATAGGGCCAAAGTTACTTTTAAAATTATCGATGACCCGCCGTTTACCGCCATTTTTCCACCGCCGCCAAAAAAAATTCTACTGCACTCTCGCCGAATTAGGCAATTTGAAATCATTTGGGCCATGATTTTTTTTTTTTTTAATTTTTTTTCCATTAGCAGCAACTTTTATCAAATTCTCGTTTATCAAGGTAAATCTTAAATTCAGTGCTGCTCCTGTGCTTTTGAAACAAAATCTTTTAGGTTGGTCAGTAAAAAATATTTAAATAAAAAACAGCGGCGATACCGCCGCTCCCGCCGTCAACCGCTGTTTTCCGCCGCCGCAAACAAAATTTTTTTTATTGCATTTCTCACCGAATAAGGCAATTTGAAATCATATGAAAACATGTTATTTTTTCAAAACTTTACCCCTTACAAGCAACCCTGCGGGTGTCATTTTTTCAAATTATCATTTATCAAGGTGTATCTTAAATAAAATTCAGTAAGGTAGTGTGGGGTTATTCCGGTCAATTTTTTACTTCTACCCAAAAAAACATATTCCCAAAAAACTTTTTCCAGGTATTTTGATCGCTAAAGAATGATATGCAATGAGGATGATGCCTATCTTGGTCCAATTAAGATCTCGCAACTAGAAGTTGGTCAAAAATCGGCGATTGGCCTATACCGGAATTACCCCACGCGAGGGTTAATTCCGGTCACTTGACTTTGGGAGGGTGGTACACCCCCTTAAAATAGTTTTTATTAACAGTTTAAACTATAAATGCAAAATTTAGGTCATTGGCTTTCTAACTGTATCGGTCTCATGCGGATTTTTTGACCGCCTTTACCCATTTGAAAAAAGATGGTCGAATTGCAAAAAAACATCATTTTTTTTCATGCAAACTTTAAAAAAAATCATTCTTTTTATTATATGATTATGTTTAAGCTTTATACATAAATTAGAGGCAATTTCTGATTCTAGGTCTTGGAATTTTTTGAAAAAAGTAATTTTTTCCTCAAAAATTTTTGAAAAATTCAAAATCTTGAATATGTACTCTAAATCTTGGAGATAGAACCCATTTGTTAGGGCATGCAAAGAGCCTTCTTTAGCCACCTTTCCAGCTCAATCCTAGCCGATTTCACATAAAAAAAATATAAACCGTGCAAAAAATCGAAAACAACCTCTTTTACGAATAAAATGCTGACCGGAATATCCCCACATTTTTTAAAATGAAATTTTTAAAAAAAATTAAGTTAAAACAACGCCTCCAATTGCAAACGATAACTGAAGTCCATAGTTTTCATTTACAAAAACACTGGGGTCGCTGGGACTTACCATTTTTTCACAATTTAAGGTTTAGAACAGCCTATTTTGTCCATTTTTGAGGGCAAAAAATCATAGAAGGGGTTATATAACAAAAATTAGCTGAAGTAATAAATGAAAGTAAAGGCAATAAACTACAACTTTTCTGAAGATCTCTCGGAAAGATTTAGAACTTCGTAAAAACCGGTTTTTAAAAAGTTGGTAGGGGTAGCCGGAATTGTACCCCACTACCGGAATAACTCCACGCTACCCTAGGCACTTCTCCAGTGCTTTTACAGATATTGGAACAAAATCTTTTCAGGTTGATCAGTAAAAAATATTTTAATTAAAAATAGTGGCGAGACCACCGCTCCCGCCTTTCACCACCATTTACCACTGCCACAAATAAACAACATGGTCTCAAATGATTTCAAATCACTTGAATCGGCGAAAAATACACTAAAACAATTTGGCGGCGGCTGCTGAAAACGGCGGGAGCGGCAGTCAAATTGTGATTTTCTATGTTAATTTTTTCTTACCCACCAAATAAGATTTGATTCCAATATCTTCAAAAGCACAGAAGAAGTAACTGAATTTCAGATATACCTTGATTAACGAGAATTTGAAAAAGTCTCGAATGATTCTAAATTGCCTAATTCGGCGAGAAATGCATTAAAAAAAGAATTTGTGGCAGAAAATGACGGGAGTGGCGTACCGCCGCCGTTTTTTATTCAACTGTTTTTTACTGACCAACCTACGACGATTTTGTTTCAATATCTTTAAAAGCACAGGAGCAGCACTGAATTTATGATATACCTTGATAAACAAAAAAAAATACATGGTCTCAAATGATTCCAAATTGCCTGATTCGGCGAGAAATCAAATGCAATAAAGAAAATAATTGTCGCCAGCGGAAAACTTCAGTAAAAGTAACTTTGGCCCTATAGTAAAAATTTTAAAGAAGGTGTCTTAACTTTGTTGATTTTTATTTACATAGAATACCTAGTCGGTGTTTTTAATAATTAGTAGATGTAAAATGGTCCATAGAATTTAAATATGCAATTGTTTTTTTTTGTAGACCTTTTATTTTTGAAGTAATTTAAGTTTTTTTTAAATTAAATCGTTTTAAGGTACTATAACACAACAAAAAAAAAGAAAATTGCCATTTTGAACAAAAATAGTAAGATTTTTAATTTGACACCTTACTTCATTCGTAATAATTTTCTCATTCTAAAGGTATATATAAACACATATTTTTTATGCCTGTATTATGATATATTTAAGTTCAAAAATTTTGTTCACCGAGGTTAAAAAAATCGATTTGTTCAATGATTAATCATCAGAATTTAAATAGTAAATTATCAAATTAAAGATTTTACTATTTTTGTTCATAATTGCAATTTTCTTCTTTTTTTGTTGCGCTTTAGTACCCTAAAAACAACTTAATTTAAAAAACAAACAAACTTAAATTACTTCAAAAATAAGAGGTCTATAAAACGAAACGATTGCATATTTAAATTCTATGGACCGTTTTACATCTACTACTTACTAAAAACACTGACTAGCTACTTTAAATAAAAATCCAAAAAGTTAAACGCCTTCTTTAAGATTTTTTTTCATTTAGATATGGGCACCAATTGGACTAGGCGTACCAAGTTTCAAAATTCTAGCTCAATATTCAGTCCATTTTGCTCACAGTTTTTTTGAGCTGTTTACCTATTTGTTGGCTTAACAACTATGGAGACTTACATTGATATTTGATCAAAGTAATTTAAATAATTACAGGGTGGCCACAGACTTTTTTTTCAAAATAGCATAAAATAGTATGCAGAAAAAAAGTGAATAGTATGCATTAGTATGTACAAATTCCATAAAATAGTATGAAATCGCATGCATTTAAAACAAAAAAGTATAAATAGCATGCATCTTAAACACAATAATGAGCATTTTAAATCAACTTATTGACTTAAAATGCAGGCAGGGGAGGGGGGGGGGGTCTTCAGGTGTTGATTCTTGCATAAACTATAGCTCATGCCTCTGACAGCTTGAGTCCAAAAATAAACTGCTCTTATGATCGAATGGTATAAGAGATACCTAACTAGGGATAGGTTAATCTTAAGGTCTTTTTGAGCCACGTAGGGCTAGGGGGGAGGGGACATCAAATTGACTTCTAGACTAAAAGTTGGTCAATTGAAAGATTCCAGGTCATTTTTAGGGTTTTATAAAGCTCTAAAAGGCTGGAGGCATAGAGGGGGGGGGGGTCAGGGGGAATGACTTCTAAACTTAAAAGTTATTTATACACTTAGTTTAAGTTCAAAATATCTGCACGGTTCAAATGTGATCAAAGAGAAAACTAAGGTTTGGTCAATTTTTAGGGTTTCATAAAGTCCCAGTGTGCTAGGGGGATTGGGGCTAAGGTGATGCTTCTTGCTAAAATTATAACTCATGCCTCTGATAACTTAAATTGAAAAAAAATCTGCTTTTATGATTAAATGGTTTAGGGATAATTAAGGTCGGGTTCATTTTAGAGTTTTATTGAGCCCTGAGGGAGAATGACTTTTAAACTAACAGTTGGTCTGCACTAATAAAAGCTTAAGTCCAAAATATCTGCACGGTTTATTAAGTGGTTTTAGAGAAAACTGAGGTTGCTTGAGTTGCTTCTAGCTTAAACTATACCTCTGATAGCTTAAGTCCAAAAAAATCTGCTCTCATGATCAAATGGTTTATGAGATAGTTAAGGTTAGGTTCATTTAAAGGCTTTTTTTAACCCCCGTGGGGCTAGGGGGAGTAGAAGCGTGGTGACATCTAACTAAATGTTAGTTTACCCATAAAAGCTTAAGTCCAAAAAATCTGCAAGGTTCATAATTTTGGTTCCTGAGAGCCCCCCCCCCCCCCACCTTGATCTAATAGGCACCGAGTGACTTAAATAATGGGTTTGGGTATGACACTAAAGTGAGAGTAAGAATTTTATGAATATCTCATTCTTAGCGGGCACAGGATGCCAGCAAACCTGGCAGGATCATTCAGGTAAAGAGTAAAAATATTTCAGTTTAAGAAAGCATTTTATGTTACCAAAATACTAAAATATCATGTATATGTATATAGGCAACATTTTAAGGCTCCAGGTTTGATCCTGCACGTCCTGATCCTCCAGGTTTCCAGAACTGTTTAAAAGGATCCTTTGACCGAAATTTTTGACTTTAAATTTAAACTTAAGCTTTTCCAACATGTCCACATGAGGTCTTAAAATTTCATAAATATCCACCGTTTTCCTGCCGAGCCAAGGCTGGCAGCTGCTAAGTACAGCTTCCGCTGCTGAAATTTATGTTATCGAGATTCCTAACATAAAATTTACACACACAAAAACATTTTCTGAAAAAATTGGTTTTCTAGCTTCAAATTACAGCCATTTAAAATTGTTATGTGAAAAAGGACCTAAAAACAGAGGATTTATACTAGTTAAGAGATCATAAACCTCAGTTACCTATAGGATCATTTAATAATAAAAGTAATCCTCAATGCTATTAAAATTTAAAAGAAGATATCTTTACATTGAATGTGGAAATACCAATAACTTTCAAAAAAGGTACAACAATCTGAACTGAAGAACTACTTTCTTCTGGAAACATTTCTAAAAAAATTGAAAACAAAGTAGCGAGTTTGCCGTTTTTTCACAGTAGCATTTGATAAGTTATTTCAGGTTAGGTAAGTGGTAATGATTGCCCCGCAGTGTTAGAGCCCCCCGCAGGGGCTACAAATAGGATAAAAGATACTGCGAAAATGCGATAAAACCCGATACTTCACTTTCTTTTCATGATCTAAAAAAATCAGTTTGTTTTAATTACCTACCTAAAAATTGAAGATTTATCTGACATACAAATAAATTGTGGCAAATATGTAGTATGCAGTTTTTGGAAAATAGTGGAAATAGTATGCAGTTTTGGACAATAGTGGAAATAGCATAATTTTTTGGAATAGTATGCATAGCATGCAAAAATAGTGGAAATAGCGGAAATAGTGGAAATAGCATGTTTGTGGCCAGCCTGTAATTAATAAAATAAGGTTTTGATTTTTAAACAATTTTGTATTGAGACGGAAACTTTGCACGAGCAAGAGCAAGAGAATCTAAGCACCTATCCAGCAGCTTATGCTTAATGTAGTTATACCGACTATAAAAATTAAGTTTCACCATGGAAAAAAACCTTAAAATGATAAGCATTTTTTGATGAAATATCAACAAATGTTTTGTTGAATTGAAACCGTTGTTTCAACAAAAGTATATTGTATCGATGAAGATGTAAAAAGTTGCAACTTGTAATGATGTAAACAGTTTAATTATTGTACTTTTGCATTTTACAGCATTTTTTTGCCATGGGTAATCTTTGATAGCTTTATTTTCCCTAAATAGAACAAAAAGTTGGAAAAGTAACAGCTAACGGGTCAGCCGTTTAGCCGCAAATCTATCACTAATTACATAGGAATCATTTTTTTGAAATAATACCAAAAAACATTTTTTAGATTTCTAGTACCAGCGGCTACCGGCTAGAACCGGTTGAAAACTCCTGTTTGCGGTAAATAGTATGATGTATAGTGCTTGTGATGGAAAATAGACCTACCAAGGATTACTCCTACCAAGTTTTATAACGAAATTCGGATTCTAAGTGCCATTTTCACATTGATTACACCAGATGGTATCTAGCAGAGAAACAGTGGCGTTCCCGCAGCTACCGCCAATAATAATTTTTTTTCTTGTCATATCAGACAATTTGATATAATTTCAGACAATATTTTTTCATCAAAAATATGGCTGTCATTTGATTGTGTTAAAATGTACTGACATTTTTCAGCAAATTTCTAAGTTTGTATTTTGGTCGAAAATGATGTACTTTGACGTGGCTGGAAATTACAAATTGAAATATTTGACATAATCTTCTCTACTCGATCATATTAGATTTTTCTGGGTTTCAGATTAAAAGAATTTAATTCTGTATTATTGAAATTTACTCACCTAATGGATGTGAAGCATATAAACTTGGAGCTACTGGACCATAGGGACTCCTGCTGGCAGCCATAAAGTCATAGCTACTTCTTGCAGCTGCAGCCGCTGCCGCTCCGTACATAGCTGCAGTAGCTGAATGTGCAGTTACTACAGCTCCGGTCATACGTGTAGTTGTAGTTGTGGTGCTGCTTATACTGCTGGCAGTCGCTGGAACAGCTGAAGGTATTGAAGAGGAGGATGGACGCTTTAAATCACTGGCTGATATTGAACGGTGAAGACTAGAGGAGGACAAGGAGGTTGTGTGGTGTGAAATACTGTTGCTGCTATTACTAGCACTGGAAACTGGATGTTGTGAAGGAGGAGGACGCGAGGGATCATTTCCTCCAGCCTTGGCTCTCTGCTGATGATTGTAAATCTCGTATGCTATGCGCACATGCATTGCGTTCCACTTTCCAGGTTTCTATTTAAAGTAAAATAATTTGAAATTATAACTAACGGGTCAGCCGTTTAGCCGTCTTTTTCTTGGCTATTTTTTGGGCAAATCTATCAATAAGAGGTGGGGAAGTTTGACACATTTGCGTAAACAGTGAGTATAGGCTTTATCTTTGGACTGAGAGGATAGGTTATTAGGGATAAAATCATTTTTATATAATAAATTTCCCCAAGTTTTAAGCTTTTTTGGTTAGGCCTCCAGGTGTAGGAGCTGCAGTCTTCCAGGTTCAGTGGCTGCATGCCTCCAGGTGGTCTCCAAACAGGCAAAAATGAAAAAAAAAAATTTAAAGGGTCAACTTGTAAAACATAATATGCAAATTTTTTAATGATATTTACAATCATATTTAAAGATAAAAGATGCATATTTTCTTTTATAAGATTTATAAAATTTAATTTTTATTTTTACCTGTCCAGATACCACCTGGAGGCCTGCGGCTCCTGAATTTGGAGGCTTATCCAAAAAATCTCAAAACTTGGGAAAATTCATCATATAAGAATGATTTTATCCCTTATAACCTATCCTCTCAGACCAAAGATAAAGCCTATACTCACTGTTTCCGCAAATGTGTCAAAACTTTCCCCACTCTTACATAGGAATCAATTTTAAAACAAATTTTTGCTCTAACTAATGTGAAATGATACCAAAAACCATTTTTTAAATTTCTAGTACCAGCGGCTACCGGCTAGAACCGGTTGAAAACTCCTGTTTGGAAAATAGACCTACCAAGGATTACTCATACTAAGTTTTATAACGAAATTCGGATTTTATAATTATTGTTAAGGAGTTGGTACTCTTTCTATAATACTGTTACCGTAATCTGAAGTCCATTCTAGAACATCTATGTTAACGATTCGTTATGGACAGATGCAAGAATAGACTCTATTTAAAAAATTTGCTTTTAGAATCTCAAAAATAAATTTCTGATTTACCTTACTACTAGGACTAGACTGTCTGGAAGCTGCTGAAGTTGCCTGTGCATATTGGAGTGTTGCAGTTGTAGCAGCCACTGCTGTGGAGTGGGGAGCTGCTTGACCGCCAGTAGCTGAGCTACCACCAGGCAAACTAGCTGCATGATAAAATAGAGAGTTGGGCCCGCCAAGTTTTGGAATGTCTCGTATCTAGAAATGTATTAAAATTAATATTAGTCAATGTTATGTTAACTTAAGAACCTTTAAAAAATTTAAGTAGGTTTATTTTAAAGTTTTTCTGTGTTGTTATCATTATTGAAACCACGCAACTAGACTTATATGGGTGAGAAAACTAACTCTGAAGACTTGTATAGTAAAGGGGGACGTAACTGAAGCTTTTTTGATGCAGGGGGGGGGGGGGGTTTCTCAGGAACCACTTGATGAACCGTGTAAATTTTTTGGACTTAAGCTTTTATGGGTATAAACATCTTCTGGTTTCAAAGTCAACCCCCTACCCCCACCCCCTAGCCCCACGGGGCTCAAAAACCCCCTAAAAATGAACCTAACCTTAATTTTCTCAGAAACCATTTGACCAATAGGGATGATTTATTAAACTTAAGCTTTTAAGGTTATAAACTAACTTCTAGTTTAGAAGTTACTCCCCTGCAGCCAACCCCTACCCTCCGGGGCTCCAAAAAAAACAAAAAATGAACCTAACCTTAATTTTCTCAGAAACCATTCGACTAATAGATATGATTTCTTAAACTTTTATGGTTATTAACTAAATTTTGGTTCAGAAGTCACCCCCCTGCAGCCGACCCCTAGCCCTCCGGGAATCAAAAAAAAAACATAAAAATGAACCTAACCTTTATTTTCTTAGAAACCATTTGACCAATAGAGATGATTTCTTAAACTTAAGCTTTTATGATAATAAACTAACTTCTAGTTTAGAAGTTACTCCCCTGCCGCCAACCCCTAGCCCTCCGGGGCTCCATAAAACCCTAAAAATGAACCTAACCTTAATTTTCTCAGAAACCATTTGACCAATAGAGATGATTTCTTAACCCTAAGCTTTAATAGTTATACACTAAATTTTAGTTTAGAAGTCACCCCCCTGCCGCCAACCCCTAGCCCTCCGGGGCTCCAAAAAACCCTAAAAATGAACCTAACCTTTATTTTCTCAGAAACCATTCAACTAATCACAATGGGATAGACTCGAAATAAAGTATTACCAAACTTTACCAATAAACTGTAAACAAATATGATAAATATACAAGCAAAATAACAAGTTAATGTTGAATTTCAATTCCTTCTCGTCCCTTCTTAAGCATAAAATGAATTTGAAAATTTTGAAAATAGATTTTAATTTCCTTATAAGGATGTTGTTTTTAGATGTCGTCTTTATGACAGGTAAATATTTTATAAATATATTTCTTAAATTATATATAAAAGAAAATATTATACAATAATATCAAAGGGGGGGGGGGGGGGGGGCGTAATGACATAAGCTCTTAAACCGTGAGCAAAATGGTCTAAATATTGAGCTAGACCCTTCAAACTTGGTATATAAGCCTAGTCCTATAGGTATTACATCTAAATGGCAAAAAAATCCAAAATTTTTTATTTTTAGGTTAGGTTAGGTAAGAAAAACCCTGCGGAAATGGGGTTTTTAGGCTTTTTTTGGTCTATTTTGATGTGGAAACTTGCCTTAAATTGTTTTTTCTTAGGGTTTTAACTTAAATACACTGTATCTATTCATATGGACATTATTTAAGATGATTCTGCAATTCGGGGACCGACCCCAGGGGGCTAGGTGGGTGGCCCGCAGGGGTTAAGTTCATTTTTCCCAATATATTTGTTGTGATACATCAAATTATAGGTTTTTTAGGTCAAGAAACTCAAATTCAGAGCTAAAATAAGAATTAGACTAATCTGAAGCTAGCCCCAGCGGGCTAGGTTGGTGGCCCGCAGGGGTTAAGTGCATTTTTTCTAATATTTATCTTGTTATATATCAAACTATAGGTTTTTTAGGTCAAGAAACTCAAATTCTGAGCGAAAATTAGCATTAGACTGACCTGAAGCTAACCCCCCCGGGCTAGGTTAGTTTTCTGCAGGGCTTAAGAGCATTTACATAACCTAACCTAGAAACTTACTTATATTTTTACAGGTTTCTTTCTTGAATAAACTGTGTCTATTAATGAAGACTTTATTTAAGATGATCCAGCAAGTCGGGGACCGACCCCAGCGGACTAGGTGGGTGGCCCGCAGGGGTTAAGTGCATTTTCCCCAATATATATGATGTGATACATCAAATGATATGTTTTTTAGGTCAAAGAACTCAAATTCAGAGCTAAAATAAGCATTATAATAATCTGAAGCTAACCCCAGCGGGCTAGCTGGGTTGCCCACAGGGCTAAAGTGCATTTTACCTAAGCTAACCTAGAAACTTACACTTATTATTTTTTTTAGGTTTTTTTCTAGAATAAACTGTCCATTCATGAGGACCTTATGAATAAACTGTGTCTATTAATGAAGACTTTATTTAAGATGATCCAGCAAGTCGGGGACCGACCCCAGCGGGCTAGGTGGGTGGCCCGCAGGGGTTAAGTGCATTTTCCTCAATATATATGTTGTGATAAATCCAATTATAGGTTTTTTAGGTCAAAGAACTCAAATTCAGAGCTGAAATAAGCATTAGACTAATCTGAAGCTAACCCCAGCGGGCTAGATAGGTAGCCCACAGGGCTTAAGTGCATTTTACCTAACCTAACCTAGAACCTTACTTGTTTTTTTATGGTTTTTTTTCTGGAATAAACTGTGTCTATTTATTAGAACATTATTTAAGATTTAAGACCCCAGCAGGCTAGGTGCGTGGCCCGCAGGGGTTAAGTGCATTTTTAGTTGTCATACATAAAATTATAGGTTTTTTAGATCCAGAAATTCAAAGGGGTAGTTTCACAAAATGCATTTGAACTTTTAGTGAACTGCATATTTTTTCCTGGTTAATTGGTTAAACTACATTTATATGGCATATATTTGAAAGAATTTAAATTTTGATAGTACAATGTTAGCGGTGGAAGAATTTAATATGCTAATAGGATACAATTTTTTAATTTAATGTATACCACCTACCACGAAAAAACTAGCATCAGGTTGCTATTGTGTTTTTTTAGCTCCAAATTGACTTTAAAAACCTATAGTTTGATGTATAACACATAATTTGGAAAATTTACCCCTGCAGGCCACCCACCTAATCCGCGGGGGTTAGCCTTAGGTCAGTCTAATGCTTAAAATAGCTCTGAATTTGAATTTCTTGACATAAAAAACCTATAATTTGATGTATGACAACACATACTTTAGAAAAAATGCACTACACCCCTGTGGGCCACCCACCTAGCCTGCTGGGGTCGGTCCCCAACTTGCTGGATTATCTAAAATAATGTCCTCATTAATAGACACAGTTTATTCAAGGAAAAAAACAAAAAAGAATAAGTAAGTTTCTAGGTTAGGTTAGGTAAAATGCACATAAGCCCTGTGGAAAATCTACCTAGCCCGCAGGGGTTAGCTTCAGGTAAGTCTCATGCCAATTTTAGCTCTGAATTTGAGTTTCTTGACCTTAAAAACCTTTATTTTGATATAGAACAAGATCTATATTGGAAATAATGTATTTAACCCCTGTGGGCCACCAACCTAGCCCGCTGGGGCTAGTTTCAGATTAGTCTTTTGCTAATTCTAGCTCTGAATTTGAGTTAACTGACCTAAAAAACTTATAATTTGATGTATCGCAACATATATATTGGAAAAAATGCACTTAACCCCTGTGGGCCACCCACCTAGCCCGCTGGGGTCTGTCCCCGACTTGCTGGATCATCTTAAATAAAGTCTTCATTAATAGACACAGTTTATTCAAGAAAAAAAACCTGTGAAAATATAAGTAAGTTTCTAGGTTAGGTTAGGTAAATGCTCTTAAGCCCTGCAGAAAACCAACCTAGCCCGGGGGGGTTAGCTTCAAGTCAGTCTAATGCTAATTTTCGTTCAGAATTTGAGTTTCTTGACCTAAAAAACCTATAGTTTGATATATAACAAGATAAATATTAGAAAAAATGCACTTAACCCCTGCGGGCCACCAACCTAGCCCGCTGGGGCTAGCTTCAGATTAGTCTTATGCTTATTTTAGCTCTGAATTTGAGTTCCTTGACCTAAAAAACCTATAATTTGATGTAACACAACAAATATATTGGGAAAAATGATCTTAACCCCTGCGGGCCACCCACCTAGCCCCCTGGGGTCGGTCCCCAACTTGCTGAATCATCTTCAATAATGTCCATATGAATAGATACAGTGTATTTAAGTTAAAACCCTAAGAGAAAACAATTTAAGGCAAGTTTCCACATCAAAATAGACCAAAAAAAGCCTTAAAAACCCCATTTCCGCAGGGTTTTTCTTACCTAACCTAACCTAAAAATAAAAAATTTTGGATTTTTTTGCCATTTAGATGTAATACCTATAGGACTAGGCTTATATACCAAGTTTGAAGGGTCTAGCTCAATATTTAGACCATTTTGCTCACGGTTTAAGAGCTTATGTCATTACGCCCCCCCCCCCCTTAAATCAAAAGTATTTCAACTTGTTTTATTTTTTTTGGTACTAAACTCATCCCTGACTTGAATGAGAGAAAAAGTTTGTTTTGAATCAGATTGCAGAAAGAACATAATATTAAAATACACAATAGTCTCTTTGTGAGTTTAAATTTATAACATTATTTTTTGTTAATGAATTAATGAAAATTATTTTGTTTAAAATTTGACTAAATGACATCTCGTATAATATACTTTACATTCCATCTTAAAAATAAATCTGTAAGGTGTATATATATGTTTAGATATCTGTAAACCACCAATTTATGACTATTGATTTTTGATCAGCTGTAGGTTTCAATACTAGATGTTTTTTTAATTAGCGCAGCTACTCTAAATCTAGAGAATAAATCTAATTTTGCTTAGAATTTACTTTTAGGTGTTTTAAACATTGTAAACTAAAGATTTTATTTTAATAATTAATATTTTACAACAATATCTTCTAAAAACTGTGAGGAAGTTTGATAAAATTACGTTTATTTTGCAAGCTTGTTTGAAAATATTTCATTATTTTTATAATTCTGACAAAATAGATTTTCTGTTTAAATAAATAACATAGCCACAAAAAGGTTTAAGTAGTTATTGAAATATTTTATTACTATTCTTGCTAATTAAATATTCATTAACTATGTTTAATTTGCATTTTTAAAATAGACAAGAAAAATATCCTACTTAAATGCTAATTTTATGAAGTTATCTTAAACCTTTTCCAAAAGTTTGTTTAATGAAACTTTTTTATTTTTCATTGATTTTATTGATTATATAGGTTAAAAATATCAAAGTATTTTTCAAAGGCTATAGATAAATTTTGATTAATTTTGATTTTTGATTTTTTAAATTTTTTTAAAATCTGCAAGAATATGCATGTCTTTTCAAAGAATAGATTATATAAAAAACAAAATTAAACATATTCAGGCTATCAAAAAGCAAAAAATATTCTTTTTTACCATTAAATCGCAAATATTTAAAATCATTAGATTTTACGCTTATTTTGCATGGAAACACATTTTTTTTAGTTATTTTTTCTCAACGATGGATCTTAAATGATTATTACTGAAAACTTATATGAAAATGTTATTATCCAAAACTTCAAATAAAGGAAATAAGGGGGGGGGAAGTTCTGACACTTTTGCGTAAACAGTGATTATTGGCTTTGTCTTTGGACTGAGAGGATAGGCTATTAGGGATAAAGTCATTTTTATATGATGAATTTCTTTCAGATTTAAGATTTTTTGGATAGACCTCCAGGTTCCGGAGCTCCAGGCCTCCAGGTGGTCTCTGTACAGGTAAAAATTAAAAATAAGATTTTTTTTTGAAGAGTTAGAAGTTAACTTATTAAACAAAATATACTTATTATTCACATATTTGAAGAAAAAACATACATATTTTGTCTCATAAGCCGACATCTAACTCTTAAAAAAAAATTTTTTTTTTCATTTTTACCTGTAGAGAGACAACCTGGAGGCCTGGAGCTCCGGAACCTGGAGGCCTATCCAAAAAATCTTAAATCTGGGGGAAATTCATCATATAAGAATGATTTTATCCCTAATAACCTATCCTCTCAGTCCAAAGACAAAGCATATAATCACCGTTTACGCAAAAGTGTCAGAACTTCCCCCCCCCCCCCCTTGCCGTTTGCGAAAATGTGTGCAAAAAGTTGCCAATATCTCGTTAGAAGGGACTTAATGGATTTGAATTCTTACTGCTTACGAGTTAGTGGACTATAAACTATTAGAAAAGTATCACTTTAAGGTGAAATTTTGAGGGTCAACTTTTTTTCTTTTAAAATTCGCAGTGTAATAGAGATGATTTCTTAACCTTAAGCTTTTACGCTTATAAACCTGTTTTAGGTTTGTAGTTAACCCCCTGCCGCCAACCACTAGGCCTCCCGGGCTCAAAAACCCCCTAAAAATGAACCTAACCTTAATTTTCTCAGAAATCATTTAATCAATAGAGATGATTTCTTAAACTTAAGCTTTTATGCTTATAAACTAACTTTTAGTATAGAAGTCACCCCCCCCCCCCCCTGCGCCAACCCCTAGCCCTCCGGGGCTCAAAAAACCCTAAAAATTGACCTAACCTTTTATTCAGAAACTATTTAATCAAGAGATAATTTCTTAAACTTAAGCTTTTATGCTTATAAACTAACTTATAGTTTAGAAGTCACTCCCCTGCCGCAAAACCCTAGCCCTCCAGGGCTCAAATAACCCTACAAATGAACCTAACTTTAATTTTCTCAGAAACTTTTTCATCAAGAGAGATGATTTCTTAAACTTAAGCTTTTATTCTTATAAACTAACTTATAGTTTAGAAATCAGCATGTTTAAAATGGACATTTGGACTTTCTGTTAATGATTATAGAGTAGCTACGTTTTTTTAAATTTTACCTAAATGCTATAGAAATTATCATGCCAAGTTTAAAATCAAGAAGACAATTATAATATGTCTAAATTAACGAAAAAAAGCTAACCCTTACAGACCAAACCTAGTTAGAGAAAAGCATTGCTTTACCAAAATTTTTAATTAACAAAGTATAGAGTCCCAACTCTTTTTTTTCCCATAACAGCTGAAATCCAAAATATCTGCACATTTAATAATGCAATTCCTGAGAAAACTGAGGTTAGGTTATTCCTCTGAAAGCCTACTAAAAAAAATTACTAGAAATTTAAGCAAAAGTATATTTTTTAGGGGGTTTTTGAGCCCAGGGTGGCTATGGGGTGGGTGACTACTAAAATAAAATTTAGTTTATAACCATATATCTGCCAAACAAAAAAGTAGTTTATACACATAAAAAATCATCTCTATTGATCAAATGGTTTCTGAGAAATTAAGGTTAGGTTCATTTTTAGGTTTTTTTAAAGCCCAGCATGGCTAATGGTTTGTAGCAGGGGGGGGGGGGGGGGGAGACTTCTAAACTAAAAGTTAATTTATAAGCATAAAAGCTTAGGTTTAAGAAATCATATCTATTAATCAAATGGTTTCTGAGAAAATTAAGGTTAGGTTCATTTTAAGGGTTTTTTGAGCCCTGGAGGGCTAGGGATTGGCGGCAGGGAGGTGACAAAAAACTAGAAGTTAATTTATTAGCATTATAGCTTAAGTTTAAGCAATCATCTCTATTAATCAAATGGTTTCTGAGAAAATTAAGGTTAGGTTCATTTTAGGGTTTTTTGAGCCCCATAGGGCTAGGGGTTGGAGGCAGGCTGGTGACTTCTAAACTATAAGTTAGTTTATAAGCATAAAAGTTTTAGTTTAAGAAATCATCTCTATTGGTCAAATGGTTTCTGAGAAAATAAAGGTTAGGTTCATTTTTATGGGTTTTTTGATCCCCGGAGGGATAGGCGTTGGCGGCAGGGGGTGACTTCTAAACCAAAAGTTAGTTTATAACCATAAAAGCTTAAGTTTAAAAAATCATCTCTATTGATCAAATGGTTTCTGAGAAAATTAAGGTTAGGTTCATTTTTAGTGTTTTTTTTGAGCCCCGGAGGTCTAGGGGTTGGCGGCAGTGGGGTGACCCGAAACTAGAAGTTTATCAGCATTATAGATTAAGTTTCAGCAATTATCTCTATTGATTAAATAGTTTCTGAGAAAATTAAGGTTAGGTTCATTTTAGGGTTTTTTGGAGCCCCGGAGGGCTAGGGGTTGGAGGCAGGGGAGTGACTTCTATACTAAAGTTATTTATAAGCATAAAAGCTTAAGTTTAAGAAATCATCTCTATTAATCAAATAGTTTCTAAGAAAATAAAGGTTAGGTTCATTTTATGGTTTTTTTGATTTCCGAAGGGCTAGGGGTTAGCGGAAGGGGGGTGACTTCTAAACCAAAATTTAGTTTATAACCATAAAAGCTTAAGTTTAAGAAATCATCTCTATTGGTCGAATGGTTTCTGAGAAAATTAAGGTTAGGTTCATTTTTAGGGTTTTTTGTAGCCCTGGAGGGCTAGGGGTTGGCGGCAGGGGGGTGACTTCTAGACCAAAAGCTAGTTTATAACCATAAAAGCTTAAGTTAAAGAAATCATCTCTATTGGTCAAATGGTTTCTGAGAAAATTAAGGTTAGGTTCTTTTTTAGGGTTTTTTGTAGCCCCGGAGGGCTAGAGGTTTGCGGCAGGGGAGTGACTTCTAAACTAGAAGTTAGTTTATAACCATAAAAGCTTAAGGTTAAGAAATCATACCTATTGATCAAATGGTTTCTGAGAAAATTAAGGTTAGGTTCATTTTTAGGGGTTTTTTTGAGCCCTGGAGGGCTAGGGGTTGGCGGCAGGGGGGTGACTTCTAGACCAAAAGCTAGTTTATAACCATAAAAGCTTAAGTTAAAGAAATCATCTCTATTGGTCAAATGGTTTGAGAAAATTAAGGTTAGGTTCTTTTTAAGGTTTTTTTTGTAGCCCCGGAGGGCTAGGGGTTGGCGGCAGGGGGGTGACTTCTAAACTAGAAGTTAGTTTATAACCATAAAAGCTTAAGGTTAAGAAATGATCCCTATTGGTCAAATGGTTTCTGAGAAAATTAAGGTTAGGTTCATTTTTAGGGGGTTTTTGAGCCCCGTGGGGCTAGGGAGTGGGGGTAGGGGGTTGACTTTGAAACCAGAAGATGTTCATACCCATAAAAGCTTAAGTCCAAAAAATTTACACGGTTCATCAAGTGGTTCCTGAGAAACCCCCCCCCCCCCTGCATCAAAAAAGCTTCAGTTACGTCCCCCTTTTAATGGAAATATTTTGTGTAATAGGTTTTACCGTTGATGAAATTGCAGAACCGGAATAAACATTTGTAGAGACTGGAACTGCTCCACTAGGAGGTGCCAGCTGACTGGAGCCTAAAGGAGCCAGATGACCAGCATGGGCTCCATGCAAACCTCTTTGGGTTTCTCGTAGGTCATGATTTCCTGTAACTGAACTACTATTTAAGACTGCTGCTGACACAGAACCTATATGTGGCTGTTGTGAAGTAGCAGTGGGAGCCGGTAGTTGCTTAACTGCTCCTCCATGGGCCGGTGGCGGTAATTGAGTTGTCGGAGGTATTGCTGATCCAGGTGCACCTATAAGATTGACACCAGAATGTGGTAAAGTTGACGGGGGGGCACCTGGCGCAGCAAGGGATGTTGGTTGGGGTCCTGTTGGTACCAAAGGTGGTAAGGGAACTACTGGCGCGGCCAAAGAGGAACTGGAAGAAACACTTGTGGGAGCCACAGAGGTAAATGGACTCACGGTTGAAGGAGCAGTCAATTGAGTAGGCGTAGAGGTATCTGAATATCCTAAGTTTTGCGCTATTTAAATTTATCATTTAAAAAAATATTTTGATTGGAAAGTGTATCAAGAAATGTTATACTTATTCTGAATAATTCTTTTATTGCAATAACCAAAGACAATGATTTTTTTTTCATGGGCAGCAATACAGTTCTCTATTTTTGGTGCATAGATATTGTCATTTGTATGTAGGGTATTGTGGGGTAATACCAGTCATGGGGTAAAGACGGTCAGCACCATACTAACTTTTGAAAAATAACGGGTGTTTTTCAAATATTTCTTTCATAAGATGTAGGGTCAGTGCCAACCGCTCCTCTAAAAATCGATTTTTGATCAACTTATAGTTCCTTGATCTTAATGAGTCCAAGACAGGCCCCTCCACTATGACCATCCCCATTCATGATCCATAAAAATATGTTTTTTTTAAATATCAAAAGTATTAACCCATGATACCCTACACATACACGTGTGTAAATTTATCTGAAATACTTAAGTAATAATTAAAAAGGTGAAAAAGTATAATAAATAACAATGCAAAACATTCCTGTCGATGGTAATGCTACTTGTGGTGAGCCTTTAACCGAAAGACTGCTATTTGTTTCAACTGTTACAGAATCAGACAGTCCTGAGCTGCTACATGTGGCTGTCAATACAGATGATACGGCGGTTGAAGTGGTAACAGCTGTTGATATTGCACTTGTTACTGCTGTGGATACCAATGGTAATGGTGCAGCAGTGTGAACACTAAGTGTCTCTTTTGGTTGTACTGGTACTATTTCTGGTGTTTCTAAAGGCTGTTGGGAGGATGTTGTAGTTGTTGTTGTGCTTCCAGCAATACTTGTCACAGATGAACTACAAATACAAATTAATTTCAATTTCAAACTTGGTACCTGCTATAATTCACTACTAACATGTAAACTTTTCTTATAGCTTTTTGTAGGAAAAATGTTAACTTCATGTACAAATTTATTTATTTTGTTTAGGTTCAAAAATATGCACAACTCGTTATTTAAGATATTTTTACAGAATTTATACCTAATAGGGAGATAAAGTTCCTTGACAAGGTTAAAATCAGGGGTGTATATTCTACATGGGATCCCCTGCTCAGGGGGGGGGGGGGGGAATAAAAAATAAGTGGTTGGAGGGGAAAAAAATGTAAAAATTAAGAAAACTGAAAACATTTTTTCCATTTACCCCCCCTCCTTGGTAAAAAAAACTTTTAAAAATGTGTGGTAGGAGGAATAAAATAAATAAAATATAGAGTTCTTTAAATATTTTTCCATTTTCCCCCTACTTGATGAGAAAAAACTAGGGGGGAAGAAAAATAAAAAATTTTGTAGCAGGGGGAAAAAAATAAATGTTGTGCAGAATATACACCCCTGGTTAAAATATTACCTATTCCAAGGTTGTTGGATATCATTTGTAGTTGTGATTGCTGCAACCTGGCCAGTGCTTCCATCCGCTGGCGGCGGTAACCTAACACTACTTTTGGTAGTGACACCCAGAGATGGCGTTGCAGAGTGTGCTGCAGCGGGTGGTCCAACCGGGGTTGGTAAAGCTGTTGTAGGTAATGCAGAATCAGAGATGTTGTGATGTGTTTGGCTTGTAGTTGTACTGGACACAGCTGTTGTTGCAGGGTTATAGTGCGGATACGAGGGGTAAGGATAAGGATAGGCTTGAGGTTGAGGTTGCGACTGACTTGAAGGATATTCAACTCGACTGAAAGAGTTAAAATATTATAATTTAAAAAATTGAATATAAAACGAAGGTGAAACAAGGATGACAACATCCATAAAAGCGAAGCACTGAAACGGTAGGACAAACGGACATTAACCCTTGTATAGTGTCAGAACTGAATAATCAGAATATAAATGTATAAGAGTCGAAGCAAAATTGTAAGTTAATTTGTTGAAAAACTGCTTGAAACAGGATAATTCAACATGATTAAAATGGACGTACGGGGATTCTGGTAATGATTATAGAGTTGCTACGCTTTCTAAATCGTACCTAACTACTACAGGAATCACCATGCAAAGTTTGAAATCAATAGGACAATTCTAACATGACTAAATAAACGAAAAAAGCTATTCGTTACGGACGTTCGGACCGACCCTAATTATAGAAAAGCTACGCTTTTAAAAATGATTACAGTACCTTTCTGTCATGGTGTAAACCTATTTCTATTAAATCTGCTGTATAATGGGCCATCAGTTATCGAGATTCGATGTGTATACTGTATAATCCCCATGTGCATTTTTCCATAGAAGACAATGATTTAAGTATAAAATGACATTGGCTGACAGACTTATCAGTTTTTTCCGCTTGTAATTAATTTTACTGTTTTAACCCTTAACATTCGGGCCCCATGCCGCACCTTTATCGGTCGGGGGGGGGGGGGGGGTCATTCAACGTCCCTCCTATTATCTCAGCTCCTATTAGAGCTAGAGGGCTAAAAAAAATTGTGCATGTTCCCTGTTTAATAATGAATTTCCGACTATTTGTGAGTCAAAGTCAATTTTCGCTTTCTTCCCCTATTTATTTAATTCTTTGTTTTTAGGTCCTTTTTTACTTAAAAAGGGGGGAGGCGGATGTGACACTTTTTGAAACCAAAAGTAAAACGTGCATTATCTCAGCCCATAAAAGAGTTACAGCTCTAAAATTCGGCACAGCAGTTGCTTTTGTGGAGAGCAAAATGGAACTGTGAAGAAACGGCGGCGGAACAGCCGCTCCCTCCGAAAACCGCTGTTTCCCGCCGAAATTTCTTTTGCCTTGACACTTATAAGATTTTACACTTTATGAGAAAAAAGTTTATCTCAGATGATTGAGAACTGTCTAATTTGGCAAAAATGCAAAAAAAATCGGCGGGAGCGGCGGTTTTGCCGCCGTTTCTTCACAATTCAATATTGTTCTCCACAAAAGCAACTGCTGAGCTGAATTTTAGAGCTGTAACTCTTTTATGGGCTGAGATCATGCATGTTTTACTTTTGGTTTCAAAAAGTGGCACATCCGCCTCCCCCCTTTAAAAAGGCGGTCATTTTCTTATTTTTGAAGCTAGAATAACTTTTTTTTCAGAAAATGTTTATCTTTATGTAAATTTCATATTAGAAATCTCAAAACATAAATTTCGGCAGCCGCAGCTGTACTTGGCAGCTGCCAGCCGCCGCAATCGGCGGGAAAACAGTGTTGGATCTTTATGAAATTTTAATACGTTATGTCGACATGTAAGAAAAAAATTTAAAAAAAGTTTAAAATTTGAAGCTTCTAAGTAAAAATCTGGAGACCTGGAGGATCAGAACCTGCATGATTATACCTATATTTTATATCAGAAATAACTACTAGAGAATATTTTAGTATTTAGGTCAGATAAATGCTTTGTTTAAGTCCAAATTATTTTTTGCTCTTTACTGGATGACCCTGCCAGGTTTGCTGACATACTGTGCCCGCCAAGAGGGAGATATTCAAAACATTCCAACTCTCAGTTATGTGTCATACCCATAATTAAAAGTCACTCAGTTATAACCCTCTTTCTTTCACACATGGAAAATGAGATAGAAAAAAACCGACCGTTAAGGGTTAAATGATTTTAGTTCTGGTAATATTGACAGGTGTTATTCAACAATTCAGTTCATCAGACGTGGGCCAGAAGCTGTGATTCCAGCTGTATCAAGCTATCGACAAAGGTGCTGCAAAATGACAAAAATTTAAGATTATGGAATTCTTTTATTTACCTCGATTCTTTGCTTTGTTGATGACTTGGTGGATAATAGTGGGAAACACTACTTGACTGCGGTGGATTGTAACCACTTGATACCGATGGTGAAGGACCCGAACTACGGCTAGGAGGTCGAGAATGACTTTTAGGAGTACTAGCAGGAGAATACGGAGACGAATGTTGTTGTGGACCTGTGTAAGAATGAGAAGCTGCAGTTGTTGGTGCAGCCGCTGGTTGTGATGGCGGTATGTAACCGCCAGGATAATGACTGCTGTGATGCGATGCAGGTTGCGTCGACGGTGCTGTTGACGTCGGATAAGGATGCGATGGAATGTTACTGCTCGGCACATTTAAACTGGGCGAAGGGAATGGTTTACCGCCCCTTGGATCTTGTTGTTGTTGATGGGGTGAGGAGCTTGTATGATGGAAGGGCGAAGTTGCAGAAGTAGCACTGCTTGGTGGCGTAGGATAGCGCTTGGTTTGCTTAGGGTCAATATTTCCATTTGACATAGAACTAGACCTAATAAACATCATACATTGTAAGACAAGCAAATCAAATGCTAGTTAGTTGTAATAATAGCAGAGGTATAGACACAAGACAAATGTAATTAAAAAAGGGGGGGGGGAAAATGTGGTGACTCGTGCCACGACATACCAGCAATTTTATTTTGGGTGCTACTCCCTTAGTTTTAGAGATAATTGGGTGAAATCTTTTGGGCTGGGTCACTAATTACCCCAACTAGAGGTATCTTTCAAAAAAAACGGCGGCGGGTCCGCCGCTCCCGCCGTTCGCCGCCATTTTCCGCCGCCGCCAAAAAAAAATTTTTTATTGCATTTCTCGCCGAATTAGGCAATTTGGAATCATTTGAGACCATGTTATTTTTTTCAAAAATTTTTCCCCTTATAACCAACCCTGCGGGGGGACTTAGTCATTTTTTTCAAATTCTCGTTTATCAAGGTATATCTTAAATTCAGTGCCTCTCCTAAGCTTTTAAAGATATTGAGACAAAACCTTTTGAGGTAGATCAGTAAAAAATATTTGAATAAAAAATGGCGGCGATACCGCCGCTCCCGCCGTCCACCGCCATTTTCCGCCACCGCCGCCAAAAATTTTTTTATTGCATTTCTCGCCGAATTAGGCAATTTGGAATCATTTGAGACCATGTTATTTTTTTCAAAAATTTTTCCCCTTATAACCAACCCTGCGGGGGGACTTTTAAAGATATTGAGACAAAACCTTTTGAGGTAGATCCGCCGCCGCCAAAATTTTTTTTATTGCATTTCTCGCCGAATTAGGCAATTTGGAATCATTTGAGACCATATTATTTTTTTCAAAAATTTTTCCGGGCGGCGGAAAATGGCGGTGGATGGCGGGAGCGGCGGTATCGCAGCCATTTTTTATTCAAATATTTTTTTGCTGATCTACCTCAAAAGATTTTGTTTCAATATCTTTAAAAGCTTAGGAGAGGCACTGAATTTAAGATATACCTTAATAAACGAGAATTTGAAAAAAATGACTGAGTCCCCCTGCAGGGTTGGTTATAAGGGGAAAAATTTTTGAAAAAAATAACATGGTCTCAAATGATTCCAAATTGCCTAATTCGGCGAGAAATGCAATAAAAAAAATTTTGGCGGCGGCGGCGGAAAATGGCGGTGGACGGCGGGAGCGGCGGTACCGCCGCCATTTTTTATTCAAATATTTTTTACTGATTTACCTCAAAAGGTTTTGTCTCAATATCTTTAAAAGCTTAGGAGAGGCACTGAATTTAAGATATACCTTAATAAACGAGAATTTGAAAAAAATGACTAAGTCCCCCCGCAGGGTTGGTTATAAGGGGAAAAATTTTTGAAAAAAATAACATGGTCTCAAATGATTCCAAATTGCCTAATTCGGCGAGAAATGCAATAAAATTTTTTTTTTTGGCGGCGGCGGAAAATGGCGGCGAACGGCGGGAGCGGCGGACCCGCCGCCGTTTTTTTTGAAAGATACCTCTAGTTGGGGTAATTAGTGACCCAGCCCAAAAGATTTCACCCAATTATCTCTAAAACTAAGGGAGTAGCACCCAAAATAAAATTGCTGGTATGTCGTGGCACGAGTCACCACATTTTCCCCCCCCCCCTTTATTTACACCCCATCATTCACACAGACACACGAACGATAAACCTATTTGTCCACTGCTCTGATGATTCAGAGGCCATACAATTGATGAGAAAGCATACATATTTTTGAATTTATAAAAAAAAGTAAAAACTCATGCCTTTTTAAGTTTTTTTTTTCAAAGGCCGTGATAAGATATTTATAGGCGTTAGGTGCTACCGTTATAACTACAGACATTTACTGTGAGGGATTGTAAGCTTTTTAAAACTCGCCAAGTGCTGTGTTTAAAAAAAAGGTAAAAATATAAAAGCTACTGTGGACTGAAAACTTGGGCGTTTGCGGATTCTTTAAAACAATTTTACTTATTTTTTTTGCAATCTGAATTATTGTTAAAAAAAAACAATGAAAGAAATAAGTAGGTAATACCTTCGTTGAGGATCCTTGCTTGGATCTGAGGAATAAGGTGAGTATGGTGGATAACCGTGGTATGCGGGATATCCTCCAGGATACCCAGGATATCCTGGATATCCCTTATAGGCGCCACCTACACTGTGACCACTGAAAACAAAAATTATTTTAAACATTTATTTAACTTTTATGCTCTTTTGTTACAGTTTGTATAGTACTCTACGAAAAAATCATAAACGCTAGAAGACTGTCATATATATCAATGGATTTGGTTATGAAAACATGCTGCATGATTTATGTTCAATCTTGTACCTATAGTATGGACTGCGTGAATAATGTTGACTTCCAGCAGGTGGTTGTCCAGGATGTCCAGAATGTCCAGGCGGTGCGGATGGGTGTCCAGGGTGTCCAGGAGGACCACCTGGGTGTCCAGGTTGTGGAGGATAAGCAGCTGGCTGTCTAGGAGGATAGCCAGGATAATATCCAGGATAACTCTCTCCTGGCTTCGGATGGTGGTAACTAAATCAATATATAAAGTATAAGTTTTAAAAGAAAATAGACCTATGCAAGTGTAAAATGATTATTTTATAGAATTTACATCTGATTGCAATATTATCGAAAGTTTACTTTTATTGCATTTTAGAGGCTTCGTTCTAAGAAAACCTCTAAAATAGCCATTTTCTAAAATTTGGTTTAATAATTAAAACTCCGATAGTGCAGACAGTGAAAGGCTTGTGAATTTAAGTCTTATTTATATACAGGGGTGTATATTCTGCATCAGATCCCCTGTTAAGGAGGTGAGGGAATGAAAAAATTGCAAGTGTCACCTGATACATAACCCAGAAAAATTATGAAAATCGGACCAAAAGCAGCAAAGATCTGGGGAAATATTTGAACAATCTTAGAATGATGATAAATTTAAGTTTAATTAGAGGAAAGGTTGATAAAATGTTTTTTTGCAGGGTTAAAAATGAATCTTGTGCAGAATACACACCCCTATTTTAATATAAAACGATTAGGTAATTGAGAATATAATAATAGTTATTTCTCGCATCGTATTATAAACGGCTTTCCGCGGATATAGGTACAATTATGAGATTAAAACTAGTTTTTTTAGCCCCGAGGTGCCGAAGGCACCGGCTAAAAAAACTGGTTTTAATCTTATGATTGTACATTTCTATATTCGTAGAAAGCTGGATATAATACGATGCTAGACATAGTTTTTTCGTATGGATGAGAACCGGTTCCTATCCACCGGATTCGAATGAATACGAGAAAAGTTTTTACCCAGCTTGAGGTGGGTAAGGGTGGTGTGATGGATAAGGTTTGCTGCCCGCGGAATGATGAGTGGCACCACTTGTTGCTGGCGGATGACCACCTTCTAAAGGATGTCCACTAGCAGAGGGATGGCCAGGAGTAGAACCTGGATGTCCGCCTGTCTGTGCAGTAGTTCCCACTGAAGAAGGCCGATAAGCAGGGTGAAGGTTTTGCTGGTGATGTGGGTACCCAGGGTGGCCAGGATAGCCTGGATGATGAGATGGATGGTGTGGGTGACCCTGATGATGGTGAGTATATCCGCCGCCAGGATGGTGGCCAGGGGCTAAAGGCTTTCCACCCACATGGTTACTACAAAAAAAAAATAATTATATTGAAATACAATTTATCTACATATAAACAAAATAATTTTATTTAAATAGGAACTAATGATAAATTGGAGTTAAGTATGCCTAGTCTTTAAATGTGTGGATGATAATCTTTACTTAAAAAACGAAATATTTTGAATACTGAAATGTCTTTTTCTTTATCTACCTTAAAACATATCGACATTGGTATAATTGCTTGTTCAGACAGTATATTCCATTCATATCAAATAAAAAGAAAATTTTCATAAATAACTTATAAAAAACGTGTACCTTTGTTGTTGGTTGTGATGGTGATAAACAGATGGTGCTGCGTAGATTTGTCTTGGCGCAGGATTCTGGTGCGAAGAACCTAAGGAACATAATATTTGCTTAGGCTTTTATATGTATCAGGGATATAGGAATGGTAGTGAGACCATGGGGAATTAATTTAATTTTAGAACTCAGTAAATTTCCTTTTTATTTTCACTTGACGTTTAATATTTTGGTAAGAGTTGTGGCAGTCATTGAAAACAAAGTAAGTCAAAGATTCAAAATTGTCTAATTTGGCGAGAAAAAGCACAAAATATCGGCGGCAGTGGCGCTTTATCCGCCTTTTCTTTACACTTCCATATAGTAAACTATTAAAGCTACTCCTATGTAAAATTTTAGCGTTCTACCACAGGATCTCGCTAACCAATGAATCGGTATGGTTCTCCGTTACAGGGTAGCTTTTTATAAGTCCAGAAAAGGTTTATAACTATTTTGTGGGAGGGTACCACCACCCTCTTAAGAAAATTTCACCCACCACCAAAAATATTCCTTCCCTCTCAAAAAAAAATTTTTTCTTTTAAAATCTTAATTGGGTTATCGAATTCAACTTCTCCCTCCTCAAGTGCCCCTAGAGGCCTCTAGGGGGAACAACCGCTAGTATTAGGGTGAAGCGGGGCGATCTCGGTTTTGAGGTGAAGTCGGTATTTTTTTGACCACCTTCATTAAATGACATTTTTATCCATGTTCTAATCGACTGACAGAAAAAAAACATAAAATCAAATTTGTTCCTTATTAAATTGCCTACAAAAAAGTATAAAATGAAATTTTTGTGAGATGGATTTTTAGGGTACTTATTGGGTCTTAAAGTCGGACGACAAAAAATTTTTTTTCGATTTTTTTGCTTCGGTCGGAAAAACGGTAAGTTGGACAAAAACTGGTAAGAGCTAGAGCTTAGACGTCTTCAGGGGACTTATTAAGAATCTAATAGGCTATCCATTTCCGTTTAAAACTTTAAAAAAGCTTGTATAGTTTTTTCTTAAATCGACTAAAAGTGAAGCGGGGCGAATTCGGTTTTTTCACTTTTTATACTAACTTTTTCAATTTTATATAAAAAAGTGAAATTTTCGAGAAAAAAAGTTAAATTTCTCGTACTTAGAAAAAATTTATTTTTTTTTTGTAGAAAAAATTGTCCGATCTTCATAATTTTTTTTGTGAATGCTCTTTATTACATTTAGCAACTTTAACCTTTAGGGCATGCTGTAATCAAATCAATATGTCATAGGTTTTTTGAAGCTGGAAAATCGACCACAGATTTTGCCAAACTTTTCTCTTTTTTTGAACTTGATTTTTTTAGGAAATTTTGCTAATAGAACTAATTTTTTTTTTGGCCAAATCTATTTAAAATTGCCTGAATTTTAAGGATCAGGCCTTTAAAGTCATAAAAAGTTATTTTTTCTAGTAGTATTTTTATGTTTTTTTATCAAAAAAATTTTCGAAAAAAAAGTCAAATTTCGCGTACTTCGGAAAAATTATTTTTTTTGGTAGAAAAAATTGACCTATCTTAATAAAATTTTTTGTGCATACTCTTTATTACATTTAGCAACTTTTACCTTTTCGGCATGCTGTAATAAAATCAATACGTCATCAATTTTTCGAAGCTCGAAAATGCCCTACTCAAGGCGGGGCGAAGTCGGTGCCGTTTTAGAGATCAATTTTGACAAACTTCCCAAAGTCCTAGGTTTACGTCCTTTTAGGACCTGATCGACTTTTCCGAGATCTTTATACTGGTCTTTGTCACATTTAAAAAAAATAATTTTTACGATTTGCAGGTTCAAAAAACCGAAAAAAAACACCGAGTTCGCCCCGCTTTACCCTAAATATTTTCGGTTTAATTTCCATTTTTTTAGGGGAGGGGGGGGGGGTTATTCTTTCTATGGAAAAATTTTTTTTAAGAGGGTGGTGGTACTCCCATCCCCCCCAAGTAGTTAAAATCTTAAACGGACCCGTTAGAAGCTACATTATAATTGAGAATTGTCGGTTCAGTGGTGAGAGAGTTATTTTGGTACATATAGACATTTCATTACTTATATATAAAATTAAGCAGTTAAAATGCAGTTATACAATAGTTAAAATAAAATGTTTCTATAATTTATATTAGTTATTTGAAAATGTTACTTCTTATGAGTCAAAATAGAGTTAACTTTATCGAAAAAAGGTACATTTAAAAAAAAAACTTGTTTTTTTTTATGCCAACCCTGCTAAATACGCATGACTACACCTGTTCCTACTAAATGGTTTATTCCATTACAAAAGCTAAGTATAAACATGTAAACAGCCCTATAGAATTAAATGTTACCTGGACTGTGTTTACTGGGAGTAGGACTAGTACTATAAGGTCTGTACAGCCCCCCTCCTCCTGGCCGCTTCTTTCCGCTATCTGGTGTACTGGCACTTCCCGGGCTAGACTTCCCAGAAAAGTTGAGGGGTGTTGATTGCTGATTTGGACCTCCAGACCCTCCTGCAACACCTCCCCCGGCACCCACCGCAACAGGAGACTTCCGCTGTTTACCTTCACCGTGTAAACCATTCAATTTTTTCTTGGGAGTTGAAAGCACAGGACTCTGTAATATATGATAAAATGAGCTGTTTGTTATTAATTTCCAACTACATTTTACTAAAGATAGCAGTCAAAGAAGCATTTTATTAATTAATCTGAACAGGTTTAAAATATTAATTTTAAGTCTAGTAGGTAAGCTATAGAGCATAGGTACTTTTGTACGTTTGCAAATACATTAAAATTTAAGTGACGCCTAATTCCGCTTTTTAACTGTAAAAAAAAACAGTGGATTTTTAAAAAACTACATGGTGAAAGATAACTTTTTTCGTGTCTCTGTTAAAAATAATTTCAACTCTCACTTTTGGTTCAGGTGAATTTAATTTGATTTAAAGCAAATTAGTTCTTTATAATTTTTTAAGAACTTCCTTAGATTACTTAAAGAAGTAAACTGCTCTAAATTCTAAGCTTATTTTTCCGTTAATGCAAAAAGGCAAAGTGGGGAAAGAGAGAATTGCAGAGAAATTACAGGGTATAATTTGGCGAACAGAGATATTGATAAAAAGAGTGTTCTCAAAAGAAAGGAAAGGGAGAAAAAGAAAACATTTAGAAGGGGAAAAATTTGTGTAAAAAAAATGCGCAAAATGAAGATTAAAATCTAATTGTTTGAATTTGTGCAACCGACATATTGTACATAATTGTCTTAATGTCTGTAATCATGTGCACTTTGTTTTAATAAATAAAAGAAATTGTGCATATACATAGATTAATTCAAAAAGTTCAGATGGAGATGTAAATGAAAATAGCGCCTATCGAAATCTTCTGCTCACTACGAATATTGTTAGTTTTAGTGGGAAAGCAATTCCGCTGCTAGATTTTTTATGACATGTATGATGACTGCAAGTAATATAAAATAATATCAAGTTCAGAAAGTTTAATTGTATGTTTTCAATCGACCAACATTTTTTTTCAATTTATCATAATCTTGTTTTATCTTATCCGTGAGTAAAAAAAGGTTAAATTAAACACTTAATGCAATTCAAATTTTTCTCCTGAATCTCCGCGGACCAATTAAAATAAACAAATGAGAGGCAATAGAATACTCACTGATACAAAAATTTTAAATCGATACAAATAATCATAAAAGAAGAAATGAAATTATTAAGCATAACTTAGTCATTTTAACTTTAATCAAAACAATGTTTTCATTTTTTCCTTTCATTTTTACATTATGCTGAAAAGGTACTCTTTGTACTTACCAAATATTCAGAAATACAGATGAAATGATTAATAGATGCCTTTTTTCAAGAGAGATAAAAATGGCTTGCAGAAAATCTCTGCCTTGTAAATATATAGAGTAGCTTAGCTATGACAATAAAGATTACTAACCTTTTTGAAATCAGGGTCTGTTGAACCATCAGCCTAAAGTAAAAATAAGGAATTAAATATGATCCTATTATCCTAATCCTAAAATAAAAGTACAAGATCTGTGTGTCTGTCTGTACTGAAGGATCTCGCTAAAACGATATGGTTTTCCTTCACAGTGTAGCTTCACACAGGTCCTGGTAAGGTTTATAAATATTTTAGGGGAGGAACCACCACCTCCACAAGAGAAATAGCCCATAAAAAAAATTATTTATTACTTATAAATATTCAACCCCGCTCCTTTGGGCCCCTAGAGACCTCTATAAGAGATATAAAAGTAACAGGATGTCCATGAATTTGTTTGTATCTCTCTGCATTGAAGGATCTCGTTAACTGCTGAGCAGACACGGTTCCTCATGCAATATAGCTTCTCATAGGTCCTGGGAAAGAAGGTTTATTATGGGGGAGGGTACTAAAACTCTCCCAAAAGAAATCTTCTAGAAAAAACTACCCCCCCCCCCCCCCCTATATATTCTATTCATATATTCTACTTTGATACACACAAGTAACCAATAAAGCCTGTATTTTGCCCACTGGCCTTCTTCACGTCTAAATGATACGGTCAATGATTTTTGCTAACATTTGCTACAAATAGATCTTATTTTCCATGTAATTATTTTTATCCTTAAAGAAATTAAATTACTTACATTTGCATCCTTCTCTGTAGTTTCCTTGTCCTAAAATTAATTTAGAATTAATACCATTCAATACATTAAAACGCGGGAACGGTAAATCATTTAAAGTCCTAAATCGCATGGGTGGTTGTATAAATGTTGGGATTAATTTGGACAATTTTAAATAATAATATTTAAGCGAGCATACAAAAGAAGTTGAAAACGCTATAACGACATTTTATTATTACTTGGTAGGTAGTTTTTAAATAGTATTACTTGCAAATATAGTAGGTATATTATAAGATATTGGCAATAGATGGTGATGGGGAAAAATTTACAGAAATCGCATGAAGATTTATTGCTAAACTCATGGGAAATCTCAATAAGTGATTATAAAAATTAAGACTGGAAAAATAAATGCATTTTAGAAAATATATGTCAATACAAAATTATACTTGTTATACCTAAGCATTGCATATTCTTGGTTGAGAAAATGCACTGAAAGTTAATGTAAAGATACCAAAAAAATATATTAAATGTAAAAAAGACGTTTTTTTTCTGATAAGTCTAAAAGAGATTATCTACTCTGCTTTAAGGGAATCAATGTTTATTTCATTTTAGTCTAATCGAACAGGGTATATCAAATGAAATATATACATATACAATATATATGAATTGAGAAAACCAAATGTTTTAAAACTATAGTATGCAAAAGGATAAAGTGGAATTTATATTAAACATGTGAAATGACTGAACACATTAAAAAGACGCTTTTTTAGAAAATACAAAATAAAGTTTGGTATTTTTTCGTTTATATACAAAACCAGTAAGATTTCTAGAAACTATCTTGTTTTATTGCTACAACCGACAAACAAAAACAACTTATATTGTATAGTGACTGCAAAAAAACATGGTCAAATGTTAATTGATGCAAAAAATAGTATGCATTAACAGGTTGAAATTTTGTGAAATCTTTCATGTAGAAATTATATTTTTATATTGAAATTGAATTGATTAAAGTTACGTATCATAATTAAACAATTTTCTAACTTTTACAGCTAACAACAATTAGTGTCTAAAAAAGGTTAAAATTTAGTTTGAATATTTATTTGAACTTTAGTGTTTTGGCATTCCAAGGTTATTTTATGCACAAACTTTATCACACACCTTCAGAACTATAGTCGGGTAAAGCAACATTAGTTATTCGTTCATTTACTTAAATATTTTTTTAAATTCTTGTTTATTATGAATAAATGGAGGGTAAGGCATCTTTACCTAGTGTAGCATGAAATGTTCGTTCTTCAATTTATTTTTAAATCAAATGCAAAAATTAATTAGTTCTATTATGCAGACAAAAACAAGCCAATACAACAGAACACTATTATACAACTTTTTTTCTTTTCCTTTTTAATGCAATCATTATCTAGGACCTAGGTATAAATTAAAGAGATATTAGGTGTCTGAGCATTATAATAGTGTTATCATTCTGAGGTGTCTTATGGTGTAGGGCTTGAAAAATTTCAAATTGATTCCTCCACACAGACAATGTACTTAATTTCTACAAACAGGAAACTTATTGATTGAAATAATCTTGCATTAAATTTCAAGTCTCTTTCTTGAAACTATTATAAAATACAATAATGACAGCCTCTTTTATAAGTAAAGCTAAACCCATCAGACTATCAGATAAACAAATTGACAATACATTTAATATTCAACATATTCAAGTTAAACAAAAAAATAGTATAGAGCTACACCAAAATTACTCCAATGTACTTAACACTGTTATTTAAAGATTTGATTTTAAAGATTCCCAGATTATAACATTGTGTCTCATCGTCCCTCTACCCTATTAAACTGTACTACTAAACCCAAATTTGACTTCATTTTAACCCAAAGTTTAAAGCATACAAAATTTTGCAATGATGTTGTACAAAACATTATCCGACACCTATATATTTTTAGAATAAAAGTAATTCAGTAATGACGAGGGGGACTAATTAATTCCAACCAGATTCCTAAATTAGAATAACTTAAAGGAGTTGTATCTATTCTTGGTAATCTATATATCTAGTGATATCTATTTATTCATTAATTCTCACTCCGTTTTAAGTTTTTTTTATTTCAATTAATCTGCGATATGACATAATAACCTATTTTTAAACAATAATTAAAATCGCGTTAGGTAATTACAATAATTCAGTTCTAATCAATATAATTTGTGAACTTATCATGTGGAACACAAATAATTTACAAATTAGTTTTGCGTTATTGGGTTTGCTGATTCATGCTGAAAATTTAGTCATTTTAGGACATCAAGAGTGAGTTTACTTTTTAGGGTTTTCTTTAAATTAGGGGGGGGGGGGGAGTTCTGACACATTTGCGTAAACCTGGTACATAGGCTTTATCTTTGGACTGAGAGGATAGGTTATTAGGGATAAAATCATTCTTATATGATGAATTTTCCCAAGTTTTAAGATTTTTGGATGGGCCTCCAGGTTCCGGAGCTCCAGGCCTCTAGGTGGTCTCTATACAGGTAAAAATGAAAAAAAAAATTAGAGGTCAGCTTATGAAACAAAATATACATGTTTTTTCTTCAAATATAGAAAAACTTACAAAAAGATGCATATTTTGTTTTATAAGTTGACCTCTAACTCTTAAAAAAAAATTTTTTTTTCATTTTTACCTGTAAGGAGACCACCTGGAGCCCTGGAGCTCCGGAACCTGGAAGCCTATCCAAAAAAATCTTAAAACTTGGGAAAATTCATCATGTAAGAATGATTTTATCCCTAATAACCTATCCTCTCAGTCCAAAGATAAAGCCTATATACCAGGTTTACGCAAATGTGTCAGAACCCCCCCCCCCCCCCCCTTAATCTCGTTATTTGTGCACAAATGGCACTTGTAATCTAAATTTTGTAATGAGTATGAGTAATCTTTGGCAGGTATACTTTGCCAAAATTTTTTACTAATCTAACTCTCACATCAGGAAAAAAACTTAAAAATGGAAACCATGCAAATACTATCAATAAAGAAAAAGATATTTCTTCTCAATTATTTCTCAAAGTACTATAAGTAGTTGGGTTATACAATTATTAATTTTAAGTTCATGAGACACGGCTATGAAATGAAAATTTAAGTATATTACCTTCTTCCCTTCTTTTAATTTCTTTTCTTTCTTAATAACCTCTTTCTTGGGTTTCTTCTCCTTCTCGGGTGGTGGAGGAGGGGGAGGGGGTGGCGGCGGTGGTGGCTTGAATTTGAGTGGGTACCAAGGATCCGGGAGCTTTCCTGGATTTTCGTTTTGCCATTTCATTACCTCCTAAAAATAAATTTATAAAGTATGCATTTCACATGGCCGAATCACCTTACTTTAAATCAATGAGAGAGAAGGAGAACACTAAGTCTCATATTAAGGAATAAAAAAACACGTAAAAAAACTTACTTTTATGCCTTTATAATTTTCAAAAGCAAGGAAAGAGAACCCATCAATTATGTCTTCATCAAACAAGCTGGACTCGAGCTGGACTGGCTTCTCTTCCTCCAGTTTTATTTCCTACATATACAAACGCATTTAAGTAGCACCAACCATTCTCAGGGCGAAGGGGGATAGGCAGGATTGAAGGCTACTAAATTAAAAAAATATAACACATTTAAACATGACTTTTAGCCTTACAGCCTGTCTTGTCCTTCTGCCGCCTTCACCCAATCCCCAACCTGAAAAACAGAACCAAGTCGTGGGTAAATCTACAAAGTACCAAGATACAGTGTAGTGCCATGAATCTTCCTAGTTATATTTTAATATATAATACTGGATATGTTAATTGTAATTCATAACCAGGGAGGAGGGGGGGGGGGGGGGTTATTTCAAAATAGAAATAATAAACCTTAACAATTGAATGTGACTAACTATTTGAATGTAACTTATTTTAGGTAAACACACTAAAACGAGTAACTGCGTAGTGACACACGATTAAGGAGTGGACCTGGATCATTTTAATAAAAACCACTCAAAATTCTGTTAATAGTTAAACTCATCAAAAGTTCAGTAATTTGTTTGTGTTTGATATTTCTTTAATATTTTGATATTTATAAGGTCTTTTTCACATTCCAGAAGGAGAATGTCCTGGAGTTAAATTATTGTTAATAACCTGGCTTCATTTTAGAAGAGAAGTGTTTTGTAAATACCTTAACTGGGACACTTGTCGTAATTCTTATTCTGCTTATCCTTCAGGTAAATTCTTCCTTTTTTAAAAATCGTTGTAAACCAAAATGGGCCTGCCAGATTAAGGCCAACAGATCCGGAGCGGCCCTACTACCCATTACGAACCCATTTTTGGACTAAGATAAATAAATACCTTAATATCGGGAAGATCTTCCTCCTTTTTAATCTCACCACCTTCTTCCTTCGCCAATGCAGACTTTTCATCACCATCACCATTTTCAGTTGTAGGCTTGGATTCCATATCAGTATCACAATCCTCGTTTATAATCTCATTTATATATTCTGTACAGTTTGAAGAGTCCTCTCCGTTAACTCTTTGTGAACCTTCGTCCTCGTTTGAGTGTTTTAAGTTTTCCTACAATTAAAATAAAATTTATTTAAATCGACAGCTACAAAAAAAAGTTTGGCTTTGCTTTCTTATAATTAAGGTCTGTCCATCTGTACCGGATAGCTCTTATCATTAGATATATTATTTATCCTATCAATTTCAAATTTGACATGCTGAATTTGTTACTGTGAGGTACGATTTAGAAGCGTAGCAACTCTATGATCGTTACAAATAAGCACGTACGTCTATTTAAATAATTTTTATTTTAAACCTTTTTGACAATATATCGTACTACTTTTTTATTATAGGTAAGTTGGGTATGTAAATTACTTTTATATATATATTCCTTTGTAAATCAGACTTTCTACAATACACAACTATAAAAGGTTAGATGTTATCACACAATTATTTCAAATATTGCTTAATGACCAATCATGATAATGCTCTGCTAAAATGATAGGTACCTAATCACTGATGGATTTTAAAAATGGGAAAACTCTAACCTTGTCATCAACTTCCATGGACTCGTTACAAATATCCCCTTCCCCATTCCCATTCAACGTTCGCTCCTTGCAAATTTCATCAACTCCATTATTTGACGCTTCATTATCCTCAGTTTCCATTTTTTCCAGATCCTCTTTACCACTAGAATTTTCTTTTTCTGAAGGCGACACTTTTGATTTCATATTACTGTTTAATTCGACTGTATCATCATTTATTTTTTTGTCTCCGTCAGAGTTTGGGGAAGAGATTGATTTGTTGGTGGCATTTGATGAAAGGGCCTGTTTACTTGTCGCCCCGCCAGACCCGCCTGTTGGCGGATTAGGCGGGGCAGATGAAACTTCCATCTCAACGACACTCTCCTCGCTGAAATTAAAATTAATATAGAATACCTAATGTTGTTTGTGTTAATAAGTTATACAAAAATATCTCTATGATATCTCTATCACAGACTATTTACGTATATGATAATGAACTTGACGATGTAAAGAGTCACATCAACCAAATAATATACTTTTAGAATCTACATAATACATATAAATTTTAAAGTTGTTTCATTTAACAAGCATCGCCTGTTCTAATTACTTTTTTTATTTAGCAAATCTATTTTAATGTTACCTTTTGAGATTCTTTTTGTTTAGTTGCTGCTGCGAGGTATCTACTCCTGTATTCAGCATGGTCAGGTAGACCTAAAAGAAATTCAAATCAACTTTTGCAAAAATTGCATAGAAATTAAGCACCTTATCAGTTATCAGTTTCATCCAAAGATATTACATGTATTTTGTGTGAAAATTTGCGTTAGAAAACTAGCTTTATATGTTTAGTAAACAATCAAATAAATGCATGGTTTATTTTTTATTTATTTTTTTTTTTTAAAGGTACCTATTCTTATAATCTTAGGATAATCAAATAGATTTAAAAAAATAACACAAATTAATTTTAATAATAAAAAATGCGAATTAAACCTATCTTTAACAGTGTTTCAGAGCCGGGAGCCGCCATATTTTGCTGGAGTCGGAGCCGGAGCCGTAATTCTCGTTAAAAAACGGCTCCGGCTCCGGACTAGATAAATAAAGAGATTTTTTGTAAATTCTAATTTGGTAACTCTGTTTAGTCAATAGTCATGTGCAAATGCCCTTTTTAAGTTTTTCAAGTCCATTTTTTGAAAAACTTTGAACTTTTAAACCTTCAAAAGTCAAAAATAGACGAGGGGGAAAAAATATGTCGAGTTTTTCTTGATTTTAGGTCGGAGCCGGAGCCGCACCAAAATCAAACGGCTCCGAAACACTGTAAATTCAAAGTATAAATGTCTTTGGTAGCATAACCGACAGACAAATGGACCAAATATAGTAAAGATTAATTTTCGGTACGCACCTTTACCAAGAAAAGCAATCTATCTTATGCAGATGAAACATTATCATAACATTTCCCACCCGTATATAGAGTCAAGACAGATAAAGTAAATTATAGTGTATTATATTTTCTGTATACAGTATATATATATATATATATATATAGTTAGGACAGGATTCCTACTACTTAAAAATATTATGGATAGGATAATTGAATTGTGAATTAAACATTTTAATAATAAAATTTTACTATTTTCAATAAGTGCGAACAAACCTAATCCATAATCCATGAGTATGGGACGAAAATCTCACATTTTTAACTTCATTTTTGTTAACACATTTTTAATATTTCAATTTCTCAACCTGCACTAGACGGGCCGGTTGTCTGAAAAACCATTATTTATTCCTTTCATTGGCGTTATCATTATTTTATTAAAGTATTAAACAATTCTTGATGATCATAAACTAATCTATTTTTATAATAACTTGGTGTATAAAATATTTATAATAGTTTATTTGTTTATAATGTGTGTGTGTGATGGCAGCCATATTAAAATTTTGTGTCTCTACTGCATACCAGCCAACACCTACATTTATTAGACCAAAATATAAAAATATTAATTTACAGATAAATATGAATTATTTTTATTTTTATTCAATGATAATTAGTGTGATAAAAAAGAATAATGTTTTACCTTAATGTGATCATAAAATTAAAAGTTTAATATGATTTTTTTATGTCTCCTCTCATTTAACTGGCACAAACACAAAAGATGGTTGGCACATTCGCTTTTGCCTGCTAAGAAGCGACACTAGCGCTAGAAATCTTTAGCTGCGGATTTTTCACAAACTAAACTTTGGGTATAATAGGGTTGTCCAAATTATGATTTAATTTTTCTAAAATTTTATTTTTATTTGAAAAAGCTAAATAAAACACTTTACATGAAAATATGAAAACAAATATTATTGACAATATTTTTTGGTGCACCCTATTTTAGGGTTCTTTGGTATAAGGATTTTTCCGAGGGTTTTTTCTCTTGCAGCCAAAAATCAACCAAGAAACTGTTAAAACGTATATTATTAACTCAATTTTCAAATGGCAAACTTTAAAAAGGTTGAAAAAAACTTAGTATGCATCTCAAAATTTAGATTGCTCAACATTTTGAGCGAGTTTATGACATATTTTCATGGAATTTTAGAATGATATTCTGTTACATCAATATTCGTGCTCACTATTGAAATACTCACACTTTATAATGTCCGATGATTTATTGAACTTCACTTGTAGAAATATCTTTGTTTTCTTAACCCTTACAGATCGGGCCCCATTTCCCACCTTAATAGATTAGGAGAGAAGGGGGGGGGGGCTTTAAGAGCCCCCCTATATCTCGGCTCCTGTTACAGATAGAGACGTAATTTTTTTTTCTGGTGGTTCATGAAAACAGCTGTAGAGCGGCCAATTTTTAGGACGAACTTTTATTTTTCATAACAAAAACATCGCAAAACGGCAAATAACGGAAACCGCAATTTTCGGCGGTAAAACGGCGGTTGTCGGCGCCAAATAATATTATTATCTGTTTATGATCAAAATAAAAGACTATCTACAAAAATTGGCTGGTCTAGAGCTGTTTTAAAATTTGGCAACTACTGGCTTAAAAACGGCAAAATTACGGGTAGAAAATAGAAAATCGGTCAAAAATCGGTCAAGGAGTGGCCAAACAGTCATGACCTTACTATTCACGGAAGTTCATTATTGCTCAAGGATTTACCAAAAAAAATATAGGTCACTATAGCTGTAATAGAAGTCACGATATTCATGATATATGTTTATAGTTTAAGCTGGACAATAAATCGGTCATAAAATCGGTCAGGAAGCGGTTACATGGTCAAACGGTCATAACACCACTTTTCTCAGATGTTCATTGATATCCAAGTATTCACCAAAAAAATATTAGGTCCTTACCTTATACAGAAAAGTCATAATGTAGAAATTAATATTTTTTAGAATTTTTCCAATTTTGGTGCCACCTAACCGACTTTGACCGGACACCACGACCGACGCACTAGACCAGATATCCTTATAAAATCAACTCTTGCCGACGTATAATTACTAAACTTAAAAAGTCATGAAGTGACAGCTCTCTATCTTACCTACAAAAAAAATGACATTGAAAAAACTAAGAAATAAATTAGTTAATAGAATATTTGAACAAAAAAATTTACGCTTCGCACCATTTCAAATAGTTTCTGATCTTTATCACATAGTATATTTTTAGTAGCGTAGCTTCTCTATAATTCGAAATGTCCGTCCGTCTGAGACAGAATAGGGGAAATGTGATTTTCTCGGCTCCTGTTTAAGATGGATGCCAGTCGAACCCCTTTTTAGCAGGTTTTAGGCTATTTTTATATTTTTCTAATTTTTCTTCATATCTTTGGTGTTTATTGTCCGATTTTCAAAATTTTTTCAGTTATAGATATCAAATTTAAATTTCCCGTCAATTAAAGAAAACTAACATGACGGACCGACTGCCTTTTTGCAGGTTTTAGTCTATTTTTATACTTTTCTAATTTTTCTTCATATCTTTGGTGTTTATGGTCTGATTTTAAATTTTTTTTCAGTTATAGATATTAAAATTAAATTTCCTGTCGTTTTAAGAAAACAAACATGGCAGTCAGATTGCATTTTAGCAGATTTTAGGCTATTTTTATATGTTTTACATATTTCCCCATATCTTTGGTGTTTTTTGTCCAATTTTCAAACTTTTTTGGGATATCAGTATCAAAATAATTTTCCCATTCTTATGAGCATCTTTTATGTCGTTATAATACAAAATAAAACAAGGTTTTGTGTTTATTTTCTCCGATAAATGTATTCTGGATTTTAAAAAATACACTTTGAATCTACTTGTACACATTCATATCCACGATTTTTTGTGCTTCGCTACTTAAGGATGTGTTCATCCTTGTTTTGTTATTTCTACAAAATATTAAAAACAACAAATACTTAAACCAAAAATTATCTAAGTCTTTTTCTCATTTTGTACATATTAAATAATCAAAATGCCCCCCCCCCCCCCTTGAAGCTAAGTGCCCCCCGGGGGCACTTTGATTTTTTTTCGCGAGGTAGGGGGGGGGGGGGAATTTTACAAAATGTTCAAAATGCCCCCTTCCCACTAGACAAAGTGCTTCGCACGCCACTGCATTATTGTGTCTGATTGGCCATCTCGGATAATAAATGTATTGTAGTGCGTCAACTTAAAGTAAAAAATTTTGAAAGGTTGGGGGTAGGAAGTTGTTTATTCATTTACGCAAATAGAGAAACATAGAAATTACCTCTACTTTTCAAATACTTGACGTTATGTATCATATCATTCTTATTTCTAATCGTATTTTTCTTGATTATTTACATTATTTGAAAACCATTCTTAGCTAACTAACAAATAATAAGTTTTTTCTTTTCTAAAAGGAACTCTTTCACTTTAATTATTCTTATTTTGTATAAATGAACTATATAAATGAATACTATTACTTATAAAATCTAATTAACTTGTTATTGCTGTGCTACAAGGGGACATAATTGTCTTTGCCCTTTTACTTTGGATATTCGATTATTTATTAATAATGTGAAATCTACAGATTATTATGTTAGCGCGTAAAAAAAATTTGCGAAATTGGTTAAACATAGGGAGAGCTAATCTGTAACCAATTTGTATGTCTGCAACACTCTAGATTTTTTCTGTGAAGATTCCCCGTACTAATGAGGTTCTATTATAAAATTCCTTTTTTCTGTCAGTCCGTCGGTGGACACGGAATTATTATCAAAAATATGATTACACAGCTTCTACTTTTTCCGTCGGAGTGTCTATTTATTCATCCAAAACACTATTTCTCCAGAAAAAATGTAATCTTCAATTCTGTATTTTTTTTAAAACTTATTTCCACTGCCTATTATTTTAAACATCAACTTTCTATAACTCATTTTGTTTTAATTTCTGTGCTTTACTACTTTTAGATGTTTTCTTCCTTGTTTTGGGTCAGTGGCGTGCGAACCGAAGGGGGCATTTGGGGCAATCGCCCCCCCCTAGCGACCAAAACGCCCCCCCCTGCCCCCCCCTAGCCACCGCCCCCCCTGCCCCCCCCTAAATGTTGAAAAATGCCCCATTTTGCCCCCCCCTGGTCAACAAAAATGCCCCTTTTTGCCCCCTACCCTACAACAAGCAAAACTATCCCAGTTTCCAAAAAACAGATCAAGAAATACTCAAAAAAAAAATTTTGGCGCTTCGCGCCAACCAGACAGTTACTTTTCATTTAACCTTACCAAATTTTTTAATTAGTGTAGAAATTTTTTTCACTGAACATAACAAACCAGGTAATAGGAAGTATTTTATTTTGTATAATATAAACTTTTTACCAAAGAAATTTTGTACATCCCCAATGATGATACACAAAATTACCTCTTATATAGATTACAATTAGTGGATGAAATGTTTGGAAACTTGATTCAATTAACCAACCAATCAAAATTCCATTAAAGTCCCCAAAGTTGTTGAGCCAACGAATAAGAAAATTTTATATGAAATATTTGGGACTAGTGTAATAAATTGCCCAAAAACCCCTCCCTCCCTGCATATTTGAAGAAAAAAATTTGCGCTTCGCGCCCTTCCAAATGGTTTCTGCTTTTTATCACATTGCATTGTATATTTTGTTTTTATTTCTATAAAAACATGTGTAAACAACAAATATTTAATCAAAAAGTTATTTTATATAAAAAAGAAACAGCGTTGATATTTATCTAAGCCTTTTTCTCAACACTGTATGTCTGTCTAAATGAATAACTATATATGATGTCATATTATTTTCAGGATAAGTTTCAGGATCATTTTTTTTGTGTACATACCCTTACAAAAAGACATGTTTTTTTTATGGCAATTTTCATTAAAAACCCTTACAACTAACTACACTCTATATTCCTAACTTGATAAAATACGCCAATCTTGTTGTCATTAATTGATTTTAGTTCAAAGGGGGAGTAAATATTTTTAGGTGCGCTTTATGCACCGCCCTTATAAATCCTTGGAAACACCACTTAATCAAAAATTAACAGAGTTTTAAAGTGCCATTTAAAGAGGGTAGGATAAGTTGATATAAACTTTTTAGCTTCTCTCTAATTCACTATGGCTGTCAGTACGTAATGCTAAGGGGGAAATGTGATTTTTTCAACTGCAATAAAAGATAGAAGGCTAAAACTTAATGTTAACATTCCCATCATTATGGAGTATAATTAACTATTAAAAATTCATGGAGGTCGGACTACTTTTCAGAACGTTTTTGGCTATTTTTGTATCTTTTAAATTTCGGGTATAGTCCCTTTTGTGACATTGCCTCTTAAGGTGCATTTCGTAGTATTTTCACAGTAGCTTTTCACCTATTTATAGCTCCTGCGGGGCCAATTGCCTAACCCTGCGGGGAAATCACCTGACCTAACATAACCTAGAATAACCTATTAAAAGCAACTATGAAAATACGACGAAATGCCCCTTAAGAGATTTTTATATCTGTAGATGAAAGGACATGTAATTTTTTTTATTTTTTACATTGTTCTTTATATCTTTGGTTTTTATGGTACGATAAATTTTTTTGTGGATTATAATATAAACAAAATAAAATTTCGAGCATCCAGTATGTAATTTACTTTGACTGTCATCACACAACATACAGGAAAAAGGATTTGTGACTTTTTCTACCTAAAATATATATTTATTTCAACAGATGCTCTTTAAATCTTTGTCTGTATTCTTATTAATGATTTTTTGTGCTTTGCTACTTAAAGATGTTTTCATCCTTGTTATCATACAATAAAGAAATATTTAAAATCAGTTTTACATATTAGGTTAATTTTTGGTAAATTATTTCCAAAATGAGTGTTTTTATCTCCCCCCCTTCCCGAAATTTTTTTTTAATGGGGTTATTCATCCTTCCTGCTGAGATTTTATAACATCCCCTTCCACCAATAAAAATTATTTTGTAGTAGGGGGGGGGGGGGGGGAGGTTAATTTATCTTCTGTACTTTTTTGATGCTTTCCAGCTCCCTTCCCTTCGGTCATTGCAGGGTGGGGAGAAGAGATGGGGGGGGGGGGGGAAGAGATAGGGGATATAAATGGGAAATAGGGATGGGGGAAGGGATGGGGAAGAAGGGATAAGAACTAGAAGACCCATAATCAAATAATCCCACCCCTTAAAACACCCTTATTTAAAATTAGTATATATAATCAAAATGCCCCCCCCTAAAGCAAAGTGCCCCCCCGGGGCACTTTGATTTAGGGGGGGCAAAATTTTACAAAATCTTCAAAATGCCCCCCCCTAGACAAAGTGCTTCGCACGCCACTGTTTTGGGTAGAAATATTATTTATATTAAGACCACATGCAAGGATCTTTAAGGAGACGTTTTATTATTTATTCTCTTTACCTTCTTGAAATTTCTCAGTTTATATTTTTAATTCTAACCAACGTGATTAGTTAAAATAAAACATGTTATTTTCTCTGTAAGTATTTTATAAAGCAAATCTTTCCCGATTTTGTATAATTTTTGATGGAACACGACTCCAGTGACGTCATATTTTTCTTTCCCGAAAAAGGGAAGGGGTAAGAAAAAAAGAGATGGGATAAAAGGGGGTTTTCCCATCTCTTTTGAAGAGATTTTCTTCCCTCCTTCCCTTTTTCGGGAAAGAAAAATATGACGTCACTGGAGTCGTGTTCCATAATAATTTTGGCCTGTCTGCATGTTCGTAAGATGATATTCCCTAATTTGGAGATTTAGAATATTGGGATCAAGCAGCCAAACGCAACAAGTATAAATATAGTGTGACAATATTTTGTCAAGTAAAGCATAGTATGCCAATATTCTATCAAGTTTGCAGAGTATGCCAATATTTTATGAAACAAAGCAGTATGACAAAAAAAGATGAATTTACCATTTTTTCTGATTTATTTTCATCTAAATCAAAATACAAATTTACTACTTAATTTACGCAAAATATATAACTAACAGCTGCGTCCCTAGAATCTAGTGGCTCTCTATTCCAAGTGGTAGAACAGGTACGAAAAATAGCCTAAACCATTAAGATTTCAAAATACAGGATCGCTTAAATAGCTGGACTGTTATGGTTCTCCTTTCAATGAAGCTTCTCATTGCATTGGTCCTAAAAAACACCCTGATTTTGTAAAATAAATTCTTTTTAAAATTTAAATGTCAAGTAGTGTTCAGCTCTCTCCTCCCCTGAAAAGTAGCCGATAGTATATACTATATAGGTATTTATTAGTTATTTATCATATTTTCGTAATATTGTGAATGCTAGAAAGGATATTAAAATTATTTCAACAATTTTGGTCATGTGATCAAAATTTGAATTTTCCTTCTACTATTGCCCCCTCTGGGGGCGAAGTAGGTGGAAATTTAAATTTTTGTCACTTGACCTTAATATTGGTGAAATAATTTTGAATGACCTTTCTTGTATAAGCAATATTAATAAAATATGATACTTGGTTTTGTCTCATTCTCTATCTTTTTCTTAAATTCAAAAAAGTCTATCAAAAAATTTACATCATCTAAGGGTGAACAATAAATATCTCTGTCTATTTTTCTCTATATTTCTTCCCCCTCCCCCCTCCCTCACTTTTCTGTCTATTTCCTTCTCTCTCTCCTCCTCTTTTGTACGTTCATTTATACAATAGAGATAACCTAGAGACAGCACAAGGGAATTTTGTTTACATTATGTATCAGCTATAAATTGTTGAATATCTTAGGTTAAAGCTTTCCTTGGGTGAAATATTTGAAGAAAATATTTCTTCCATCATATAATGTGAAGCGTATGACACAACATATATTCTAAGTTAGTTATAAATAATTTAATTTCTTATAATAAAGTTATCTTTCTAAATATTATATCATTGCAAAATTTAGTTGCAAATAATGTTGCCTAAAGGGCTGTATTTTATATACAACAAAAAGTGAACAAAGGTTTCTTTTTAAGAAAAAAATGGGGTCAGATTGACCATCTATGTCTAATGTTTATACCCACATCAAATATTAAATTATAACAATGTACAGTAGAGTGGATCAATTTTGGACATTGAATTTGTAATCAACATCTACAGTTTAAACGTCATATAAGAAACCTAAATATAAAAAATTGATTGTCCTTGAGGGGAAATGGGGGGAAGGTGTTTCCATGCATTAAAAATTTTAGAAGTTTTTTCTGGAGGTGCAACTTTTTTTCTTTCAAAGTATTGCTTTATGCATCTTTTTGAATTTGTCTTGTTGATTAATATAAGAATATCAAATTGGTTTTAAAAAATATTCATCCAAGCATGAAAAATCTTAAATTAAATGTAAAATCTCTTGGTTTTTAAATTTATTTATGGATTTTTCTTGCTAGGATCAATAGTTTTAAAAACAGATTTTTTATTCTTATTCTACTATTCAAGACAAAATTGGGAAGGTGCATAAAGCTATACTTTGAAAGAAAAATAATTGCCTCCCCCAAAAAAAATTCTCCCCACAAGTGTCTTTCTAAAAGTTTACATGCATCAGCGAGCCTCCCCATTATTCAAAATATTTTCTTTTCATTTTTTGGTCTCTTATATGATGTTCAGACAGAAAGTGTATGTAGCACATTAAAAATTAGAAAATCATTGAAAATCAAGCCACTCTAATGTACAGCATTTATTTCTTCAATTCCACAGTACAAAATTATTCCTGTATTTAAATTTAACATATCATATGGGAAAAAATATTCTTGTATTTAAAATTAATAATCATGTTGGAATTTTTTTTACAATTTTAAAATTTTTTAATAATGTACAGCAAATTATTTCCTTTTTATCTCATGTTTTGAAATTTATAAGATAGTTAGAATAAATTACAGAAATAATGAAAGACTTAAAGAAGAGAGCGTCAGGGGGGGGGGTCGAGGGGGGTCTCCCCCCTCAGAAAAAGCTTGGGCTTAAATCTTCAACAAATAAAGAAAACAAAATTATTTTAAAAATTTCTTTTTTATGTTAAATATTATTATTTTTGTGACACTTGATTTTGAATGACAAAAAATGTTGAAATAAATATTACCCACTGTATGAAATGTTAAATTAGAAATCAATAATGATGTTGGAAAATTTATTCTCATTTTATACTCTGAAAAAAGGAATTGACAAAAAATAATAATTTTTATTCCAAACTTTTAAAACAGCATGCCTATTTCTTATTGGTTGACACTTGAATTAAAATAAAATAATGAATATTATTTCAAGACCAGAAATAAATTTGAAATAAATAATTTTCTTTCCCCTATATTTTTTATTCCAAAATGCCAAGAATTAATTTTGAAATAAAATAATTTTCTTTCCAATATTTTTATTCCTTTTTCTTATTGGACGTCATTTTGTGTCCAATGAGAGACTAGTGTTTAAATATTTTAAAGCTTATTACAGCATTAATTTTGACAAGTAAAGCAGAGTATGCCAATATTATCCAAAGTAAAACAGAGCGTGCAATATTTCCCCTAGTAAAGCAGATTATTCCAATATTCCCCCAAGTCAAGCAGAGTGTGCCAAAACAGAGTATTGGCACACTCTGCTCGACTTGATCCGAATATTGAACTTAGCAGAATGATTCCTGTAACATTTTGGAAAGCGTCGCAACTCTAAAATATCGAAAGACCAAACTTATTTTTATTAAAGATGTGTTTTGTATTTATCAGCAAATTTTTACCCCAAAAAATCAGTTGTTTATATCACCTAAAAAATTTAATTTCATGTGAAGCATTACTCACAGACTGATGAATTTTGAATCTTAGAGTAGCTAAGCTACTAGATACTTTGACAGAAAACAGATATGTAAGAATTTTAGAGTAGCTACGCTTCTACAGTAGGTTTAAAAATCTGATAAAAATTAAAGTACGACAATTCATAAATGTTTCTCAGAGAGGGAGGAGAGATTAGGATGTAATTTATATTGGTACTCAATGTTTGGGCATATTCTCTTAAGCATTGGCTTAGAAACTTTGGGTAATTTTATTAAATCATGAAACTAGCAGCGTTCTATCTTTTGACGTAATAATTTTTTAGGGAATGTCATTAAGGAACTACATCAATTTAACGTACATTGTCATATCTCTTAAGATCCCTGATGTTTCTGCAATATAAAAAATATGGATCAAGTCGAGAATACGAATTAAGTTATTTTTCTGAATTTATCCAAATGTCTGCTATATAGCTGACGGCATAACTTAAGTTAGACATGTTTTAAAGTTGGGAAAAATTTATCATAGCGGTATTTAGTTTGACCGCTCGCAGCCTTTACAGAAAAAAGACGTATTACCGACTTAATCCGAAAAATATTGCTGTTTATGGATTCTGCAAAAATACTTGTTTTGTCTTATGCATAAACAAATTATTCTGTAGTTATTATCTTAGTATAAGTATGTTGCATTATAATATCTTGTAATTTTAATGCCTTCTCTTCCTGGATGAAAGAGTCGCAGCCGATAGTAAGATTTAACTGTATGAAATTTTCGTAGAGCGCGATTAATAGAACACCGAAAATGTTTTACCCTTTAAGTTTACGACTATTTACATACATACACAGTGGGACATAAATGAATATTTTTTACTATTTTTTAAACATATGTTTGCGCTGTGCCTATTTTTTAAGTGTCCATGTCTTTATTTCTAGTGTCCTTACATCTGTCTGTCTATCCTTCTGTCTGTTGTTCCTGATATTCTTGCTAGATTTGTATAAAATTATACAGGGTGTTTTTTTTATTGAGTTAAAAGTATTGCTTAATTTAACCCACTTGCCATTGACAGAAATTAATAATCTATATCTTAATTTGTTCATTGATGTGGGACATTTTGTATGAGAAAAAAATATTTGGCGATTTTCAACAAATTCTGCCTTAAAAACCGGTTTTTCCAAAGTACCTATTTTTGGATCATGACTAATTTAAAGAGTGTGCAAAAATGGGTACATTTTTAAAAATCAAATTGCGCGGCTTGTGTTAATAGTAGAAAAATGTTATGATAACCGTTAGAATCGTCATAAACTCTAGTTTTTAGGTTTTTAAGAACTATTCCTGTGCTACGTATAGTTTAGGATTGCTATGTGGTAAAATGTTCCAACTTACTTCAAATTTTTAACATTTCTCACATTTTCCAATGTAGCTTCTATACTAAAAATAGCATGAATATGATACATATATTTCCAAAAACTAGAGTTAATGACAATTCTAACGGTATGCATAACATTTTTCTACTATTAACACAAGCCGCGCAATTTGATTTTTAAAAATGTACCCATTTTTGCACACTCTTTAAATTAGTCATGATCCAAAAATAGGTACTTTGGAAAAACCGGTTTTTAAGGCAGAATTTGTTGAAAATCGCCAAATATTTTTTTCTCATACAAAATGTCCCACATCAATGAACAAATTAAGATATAGATTATTAATTTCTGTCAATGGCAAGTGGGTTAAATTAAGCAATACTTTTAACTCAATAAAAAAAACACCCTGTATAAGTGTGAAATTGCTAACTAAACGACGTACAATACATTGTTCTTGAGAATGGTGTGCAATCTACTCTCCTTCTCTCTCTTTTCCTTTTCTTTTCTTCCCTTTTATTTAAGACGTAGAAAGTAGCTCAAAAAAATCCGACGTAATAGAAATGAGGGATGGGGAGAGGAGGAGTGGAAAATAAAACCCCTATTACGTCACATGCTGATTTTTTGAGCGACTTTCTTCGTCTTTTTTTTTTTTCTTTCTTTCTTTTCCTTTTTTCTTTTCTTTCTCTCCTTTCCTCTGTATTTATGTTTGACCCAATGTTCCTATCATATCAATAAATCTTCGTTACTATTTGACGTAATCGTCCTTGTTTTTATATTCTTTTACCCTATTGTGCAAAAAGCGTGTAAATCCGAGAAAAGAAAATAATCTAATGCCGAAAATAGATATTCACACAAAATTACTACGAAAAAAAACTTTCAGAAAATTTAAATTGGTTTAGCTCAAATAATTTTGTCTATCCTTATACTAAAGTAACAGGATGTTTGTCTGTGTGTCTGTCTGTGTGTACCGAAGGATCTCGCTAACCGCTGAACCGATCGGGTTCTCCTTAACAGGGTAGATTCTCATATGTCCTGGGAAGGTTTTTAACTATTTTGGGGGAGGGTACTACCACCCTCCCAAAAGAAATGACAAAAAATTGAAAATTTTCTTAAAATCTGGGAGACTTCAACGTCAAATAAGGTGGTATCGTACATAAAAAATTAACTTTAACAAACAAAAACATTTAAAGTGCCACTAGAGGCCTCTAGGGGCGTAGCCGCTAGTAAAAAATAAAGTAGTCATAGCTGACATATAATCTAAATGCCATCATTCGAATGACATAACCAAAATCTACTAAATGCACGGATAATATTATGGACAATAAATTGATGTTCATCCCAACTGATGATAAACAAAATTGCCTCTTTTGTACTGCCTGTGCTTGTTTGAACCAACTAATTTAGATTAAATTAAAGTACCCATAGTTTTAGGGAACGGCTTTATAAAACTATCAAGTGCAATCTATAGTCCCACATTCCCTACTAAATGTCATTAGATGTTCATGAATGTCAAATTATTAATGAAACTCTATTCTATCGACATTTTGACTAAGTCGTATCTTTATATAATTACCCCACAAAATATCCTCACTTATATGATTTAATAACAGCTGCGTCTCTTGCATCTAGGAGCTCTGTATTTCCTGGAGATATGCTTCCCTAAAATGAAAAGCAAATCGATTTTTTGGTTGTAGATATCTTTGATTTTCTGTTAATATCTGTTAAACACAGAACCGATTAAATTTTAGAGAAGCTTTTCATAGCTCACATGTTGGTTTAAGGCTATTTTATTTTCACATTTAAATCTTGGTATGGTTTAGTCTATTTTTCTGCCCCTTATTCCTTCCAATACTCTAGATGCTAAGGGTTTAAGTTACTTTATATAATTGGAATTAAATTGATGCTTTAGTCTAAACTTTCATTTTTTGCATTATTGAATCAACATCTTTTAAATGTAGGTTATCCAGCGTACAAGCTGAAGCACCCAGAGAAAAGGTAGGAGGCATAGGAGAGGCTAGGGAATGTGATGGGTTCGAATCTTGGCTAACACTACGTTGAAACTAGAGACTTAAAAGTTTATCTATACTGCTGCTTTGTCATAGGCACGACAAGGCATATGGAATGTCTTGGCCCGTAACAGGTGCAACACATTGCTTTGCATAGACAAAGGTTGTGCAATCAATGAAGTTATTACCTGCAATAGTGTGGGTGTCTGGCTATACATAGCGCAGCTATAACAAAAACAGATAAAAATAACAGCAAACAAATTATAAATATTTAATTCATATTATCTGTTGTCTGTAGCTTAAGATATTAATAACTACTGAGTCGTTTAAGTAATTTAGTTTGTGGAAGTTTTAAATAGGATCTGGGTTAGCTTTAGACTGTTTGATTTTTGTCATATTTTGGTTTTGGAATATTTTGCTAATACTTCTTTCCCCTCTCGAATACGAACCACTAGATGCCAGAGGCGCAACCGCTAGTATATTATTTAAGATTTACAAAAATTTCTAATATCCAAATATTATTTCTCATTTTCCTATTCCCTTATCCAATGTAGGCCTCCGAGATGAAGCCCAACGGATCAGTGTTATGCGAAAAGGATAAGGTAAAAGGTGATCTAGGCCTTAATGTAATCTTAAAGGCCTTTTTATATTTTTATAGTCTATTAAGCAGCATGCCTTTTACTTATCTGTCCGTCTGTCTGTTTTTTCCTGTCTATATATATCCATTTGTCTAAATGTCTGCCTGTCCGTTTTTCTGTCCATCCGTCCGTCTGTCTGTTTAAATGTCTGTCTGTTAGCCCTTCATTCTTTATGTGAGTATAATGACTGTCCATTTTTTCCGTTTGTCCGTATGTTTGTAATTTCGTCTTTTTGTCCGAGTTCTCGTCTGTTTGTCCGCCTGCATGTCTGTGAGTTCTTCCGCCTGTCCGTCTTCAAGTGTTTTTGTTAAGATTGGTAAAGATGTTAACCAGAACAGCACAGAACTGGATCAAAGAAAACCAAGATTTTCACACCTCTCTATAGGTAATTATATTTCTTTTCAAACATGGAAGACATCGTCCATAAGGGAGAAGCTCCCAAAGAAACAAAAGAAGTTAGGACAACAATACAATAAAATATGTAAAATACTTTACGATTTGTAGCTACATTTAAAAGTGTTAGTTCAATGAAAAATTATTGGATTAATACAGCTCCGTTGGCCCTGTTTGGCTGAAAACTCGGGCCAACAAAAAAGGGGTTTAATTTAATTTTGAAAATTAGTCTATGTATCAGTTTAACAAGGATGACAACATCAATAAAAGCGAAGCTCTGAAACTGTAGGACAAACAAACAGGTATAAGTCTCAACAAAATTGTAATTAAATTTGTTGCAAACAGCATACTGTTTAAGGACATACTTAAATTTTAACGACTTAACTATAAAGATGCTTCGCTTATAATATTGTACCTTTTTGTAATGGGAATTAGTATTCCAAAAATCAGATAAATAGGATAATTATGTAACATGAAAAATTGTTGTTTGAAAGGTTGAAAAGCAACATGTTTTAATGGACGTAAAGACTATCTGGTAAAGATTATAGAAATGCTAGGCAATCTAAATTGTTACAGGAATCATCAATAATTCCAAGATGTCTCAGTTAACGAAACGGACGAACGGACCGACCATAATTGTAGAAAAGCTTTGCTTCTAAAAAACATGGGCATGCAGAAGTGTGTCGTCAATATAGCAATATACCAATTTTAACAATAAAATGTAGGAGGTCTGCCTTTCCTTTTCTACACCCCCTCAAAGTTCACGCAATAAACCCCGTGCATGCCCCTTATTTTAAATCATAATTTAATTTAAAGTTTTCTTTATTAACTTTTAGGCAGTCATAAAGAGTTCAGCAACTTTTTATCTGACAGAGAAGGAGAAAAACTTCGTGGAGGAGGGAAAAATCTGTGGGGAGAGGGAAGGAGAGAAGAGAGGTACCTCTCAGAGGAGGAGAAAGGAGAATTTGGTGGAGGTGCTACTATCTCTAAGGCAAGTGGGGGCAGGCATTAAACTCTAAATTTTATGTTTCAATTAAAACAGCAAAAAAGTCATTTTTAAAAGAGTCTGTAAGAGATGGGTTCGAATATTGACCCAAACACCAAGCTTAAAACAACTAAAGATGTTAAAAATTCTTTTAGAACGTTCCCCAATTTAATATTCAGTATATTTAAGATTTATTTTGCTATTTATTAGTTTTAGACTAAGCATTTTGTATAAACATCCTTTTTATTTAACTGTAAAATATGAAAATCAAGTTATGAGAGCATTATTAGCCCCATAGTTTATATGTTTCCCAAGTTTTTAAGTATTGTAAAATAGAAAAAAACAGGGTTTAAAAGACTGTAAACCTAACGTGTTTATTATACATCAACGTTTTCAAGGAACCTATTTAAGCTAATTTTCACTTTACGACAATTTTTCTAGAATTTAAATAAAGGATTTAAAATTTAAATTTCAGTCATAGCATAGAAAAGACAATTTAAACCTTATTTTACATTTTTTTTGCAGAAGTAGTCAATAAATCACTGAACTTAAATTTCATTAAATATACCATTAAATCAATTAATTTCCTTTTAAAATTATTCACAATAAAGGATAGAAGATACATTTAACTGTAAATTATACCATTCATTGAAGTTGAATCCTCATCCTATATGACTGGAGTCCCCTATTTTTGCGGGGCTAACCTGTACCTAATATAACCTAACATAACTTGACCTAAATGAGAGAAACTAAAAAACTCCTCACCTTCCTTATTTTTATTTTATTACAAAATTAAGAAGTCTTCGCTCGACGAGGCACTTTGTGGTAAACCGCCTAAAAATATCTGTATTAAATCAGGGAGGAAGAGTATAATTAGAAATAAATAAATCTTTACCAAAACCTCCAATATTTACAAGCTAGAAAAAGCAAAATATCTTTAAGATAAAAGTTTATGGGGAATATTAATTTCTCATCTACTACCATTTCCCTGTCTTCTTGCTATGAACTTGCACAGGCACAGTCAGTAACACTCACAAAAAGAAAAAAACTTAAAATTTCATAATGATGCTACAACAAAAGTAGTTTATTTTAAATAGTATAGTTCATAAAAATTATTTTAAATAATATAGTTCATAAAAATTATGAAATTCTGTAGAAAATAAATCTGTGGAATTTCCTGAGTGAAAAATGCGTATTCCTAAATTAAATTAAAGTGACAATTGCATTTTTTGTTGTTGTGAAAAATCAAACAGTGTATCTCATATTATACGTTACATTAAACATTTTAAAAATTTTAAACAAGGACGATTAAGTTCATAAAAAGCGATACAATAAGTGATAAGTTAAGTGTGATGTATTATAGTGTCAGATTAAACAAGACAGCCGCGTGCAACCGGTTAGCCTCAAGGAAAATAATCCTTTTATCATTTAAAAATTCGTCTAGAAGTCAAATAAATTTAAGGATGCCGAGTCCCATCAAAAACCTTCCTTGTTTGTCAAAACACCAATGATGTTATTTAAATTTACACCTCTCAGAAAAGCAACTCTTTATTTTTACGAGTATTGTCTAGAAATTATTATGGTAATAACATTCCCCTTTTACCTTATTTCACGCGTCGTACATAATGCAGTTACAAATTTTTTTACACCACTTTAGTAAAGAAAGACGGACTAACATAAGCCTATAAAGTAGTAAGTTTTTTTTTTGTCTGTTGCGAAGGATCTAGCTCAATATATCAATCTCGTAACACTTATGACTATTATTACTTTTCAAGTAGATTTAAATAATTGGCAGTAAAGTTAGGAGTATGTTGCATTGTCCAATCCCACTACCTTCATCCGTTACCCCCTAGCTAAGCAATGAAATAACGAGTTTATAAGATATTGGGGGGAGAATCATTTAGGTGGTTTCCTTCAAATCGCCTAGTCGAGCAAAGAAATCCCCGCATGGTTAAGGCCCCCCAAAGGTTTAGCAAAGGAAAAAATTAATCCTCCTTTTTCAATTTATGGAGCATGGAAAGAAAACAAGGTAGCGGGTTTCGTCGTATTTTTATAGTAACTTTTCCCTATTTCTAGCCCCTGTGGGAGGCTATAACCCTGCTGGGCCTATTTCCTAACTCTGCAGGGCAATTATTAAGATTTACCTAACCTTAAATAACCTATTAAAAGCTATTGTGAAAATACGATGAAACATGCTACTTTGTTTTCTTTCCATGGTCCTAATCTATTTCTTATAATAAGATTAACGTGGTTGGGGTTAGTGCTCAAAAGGAACAAAAGAAAAGCACCATCATTTAAAGTAAATAGATTAGTTACGCTTCTAATAAAATTTAAAATCAGAATGTCAAAATCAAAATGGGAATTTACCCGAAGAGAGTTTAATCAGTCATGGGTGCAGGTTGACTCTGACTTGGATTCCAGGCTCACATCCCCAGGTTCCAGGTTACCTTACAGGTAAGCACAATTTTATTGATTGTAGGGGAAATTCGATTTTCTTGGGTGCTATTTGAGAAGTTTTCATCCTATTTATATTCTTCTATGCATTAACCTATTACCAATAACCTAATTCTAAAATATTAATTATATATTAATATTAAATATTTGATTCAAGTAAAGCATTGCGAATTTACTCTATAAGTGTCACAACTTAACACAAAAGTACTGAAGATTACAATGTTTCGTGATTTATTTGATTTATTTCACTATCTTCTTTATTACCAAGATATTGTTAACTGCGCTTCTTATGGACATAATTGTCAGTGTTTGATATTTATACAATAAAACTTAAGTTTTGTAGGTTAAATACTGGTAAATCAGAGTTTCAAGAACGGCCAAACAGTTTGCAGAAAGAAATCATGACTGAGGAAAGTTTGTTGTCAAGAAATTGTTTTTAAAGACTTGCAAGTATTTTCCAAAGTGTTTGAGATATCCTTTTATACAAATTTTTATCAGAGAAGAAAAACCATTTGAAACAAAATATTATCTTTTAACACAATCTTACATAAAAAATATATTTGAAATATTGATTACGAGGGAAATTTTGTCCCTAATATCAAATTTTCTATTTGTAAAACCTTTTTATTTATAATCTAATTGTCGGACCATTTAAACGTTCTCAAGCAACAAACTTTACTATTAGGATTTATATTACGTGATGAAGGTAAGTCTGAATTCAGTTAAAATTAAAAAATATTACTTAAAATAAAAAAAAAATTATCAAAGTTTAAGTTTGGCTATTTTTATTATATCTTGATTGGTTGATTCAAACTTTGCAACCAATAATTTTAATCTCTAGAAGGGCTAATTTTGTTCATTGTCATTGAGGATTAATTTATCGTCCATTAACTTATAAACCAACTAATCAAGATTTGGTCAAACTACCTAATGTTTAAAAGTCAACAAATATGGAAGAACTTGTATATACATATATAACAATGTTTTACTTGCTTGTAGAAATCTCGGCTTGGCTCTGCTGTAATTATAAATAATCTGCACACTGAACAAACACCAACACAGATGGATGTTCAAGCCATGGTCAGTTTTACTTTAATATCAGCGGGCGATTTCCCTCAAACTGCCTATCGAACATTGAACTCTCTAGGAACGTCAAGCGTTTTATTTTGATGGGGTAAAATGAGACTTTTCTAATGTTTGAGGGGGTGTAAGCTTTTGTGCTTTTAAAATTTTTAAGAGAGTAAAATAAAAGGTTTAAAAGTTTGAACACCCCTCCCCCATTGGACGTCTGTGGAACCAGCCTCTCTCTTATTTTTAAAAGAAATGAAAATATAGGGGGGAATGGGGTTCTACCTAGTAACCTAAAATGATATTTAGAATTAAACAGACAAACGCAAAACTATATCCTTCCCCCACGTCAAGTCCCCTTTAGTAAAAAATATATCGCTAAAAATAATGATTTGTTTCTATTCTTTTTTAGTCAACAGTATTAAAGGATATTGGATTTGATGTTGTGATTCACAGGGTAAGATAATTATATCAGGGAGGGAGGGCACATTGGAATGTAAATTACACTGGTAAACAAAGTTTATAATCACATAATTCATTAGCGCATAAACTTAGTGTACTTTTTGTTATATTGTTAAATTCTAAACTGGTAGTGACTTTTCTACCAATAATTTAATATACAAAAGGGGTAATTTTGTTTACAATCTTTGGGTGGGTAAGAGTCACTGAAAATCAAGTACATTGTAATTTTTTTAAAATGGAAAAAAGGAAGCTAATTTAAATGGACAAACAAGCAAAATTCGAATTCAATAGGATTAATATAAAGGAATTGTCATAGTTCATTTTTACGGACCTAATTACATAACCTAGCTGGACGTAAACTTTTAAAAATCTTGTTCAGGATTTGACAAGTCAATCTATGAACAGTGTAAAGAGAAAGATGACAACTGAAACTATGCATAAGGTAATAAAATAAAAATAAGAAATCTAGACACTCAATAAGTTTATTAAACCAATAAGAATATATTTTAGGAACAATTAACCCACTTTTGTGGTCAGAAAAAGTTCATATCGTTTAACATTTGTTCTTATAAGAAGTATGTATATGTGAAAAGTTTAATTGTTTATTTTGTCTGATTGACCATCTAAGGGAATAAATCTATGCTCCTCAAGAAAAATTAATTTCAATGTTTTCAGACCAATAAACCTCTCAGTACATTATGGTTTATGGATTCGCTATCATCTATTGGCTCTCTCATTTTAGGGGAGAGGGGTAGAAAAAGCTCATACTATCATAAGATTTAAATAAAGAAAATAAATAGCCTAAAAGTCTGAAACCATCCTATAATCCATGTAAAGCTTCCATAAACTTGAAAACTCAATCGGTTCAGTGGTTAGCGATGTCTTAACAGAAAAACAAAAGACCTTACGTATTACTATAAATATTACGATTTTAGAAGCAATAAGCTAAATTATTATAAAGTTTAATAATATTTTTTTCAGGATTCAAATTGTTTTCTACTTCTTGTAATAAGGTAATTTAGTCATAATTAATCATAATATTTACAGTATATTTTATTTTTTAGCTACCGAGTCCCTTGTCTCTACAGGCAAAAATACACATAGCAAGATAGACTTATTATACTGAAAATTAGTATAAAAGTAACATATAGTGATGTTGTATAATATTTAATTACAATTATACATATAGTGGCTTTTAAGTTACTCCACATAAATTATTATTATAGTTTATTAGGAAGGAAGGGGACAATTAACCATTTATTAAACAAGACCCCAAAGTTTTATAATAAAGTTTTTTATTCTTTTTCTTTACAACTTTGGGGACTTTTATTGAATTTTGATTGGTTGTTACAATAAGTTTAGCGTCCAAATGTTTCAACCAGTAATTGTAATCTATAGAAGGAGTAATTTTGTGTGTGAACATAGTACATCAATTTATCGCCCATTGTCTTATTCATTTAGATACCTGAAGGTAATAAAAATTTGATAAAATTTCACACAAGGTACCTTGATAAGCACTGATGCATCTTCTTATTATTAATTTATTTAAAAACAAGGATGACAGCTTCCATAAGTAGCGAAGCTCAGAAATTATGAATATTTTTACAATATACCAGTGTCATCCTATAAATTTGATGAAATAGGGAAATGACGAAAACTTAAAAATCACGCAACCTTTAAATCACAAAAAATTAAAAATCTAGGAATCGATCTAGCACCACAATTTATAAACAAATCTTAATGAAACTTGATGGAAATATGTAGAATATAAGCATATTCAATCCCTGATAATTTAAGCCGCAATTCCTGATTAGGAATTGAGAAAACAATAGAAAACCTAAAAATCTAGGAATCGATCTAGCACCCCTATTAATCTAAAAATCGTAATAAAACTGAAGGAAAATATGTAAAATGTAAATATGTTATAAGAATCTTCACTAAAAATTTCAGCTGTCTATCTTTTATAGGAGCCGTGAAAATAACGTTTCCCCCACTTTGTCTCAGACGGACAGACGGACGGACATTTCGAATTATAGAGTAGCTTCGCTACTAATAAGAAGGCGGGAGGGTTACTCAAGAGGCACTAATTATAAAACGCCATTTTATTTAGTCATGGTACTGCTGACAACTTTCTTCTTGATAAGGTACACATTTTAAAATAAGGAAAATGATGGTTTAAGATGTGCAACAAGAATAAATTATTAAAAGTTGGGCGGTTTCCCTCAAATTGTCTGGTTAAATACCTTACACTTGTCCCTCCGTACAGCTAATTACGACATCATATTTCAATCGATACATAATTATTTGGACGTTGCACCAGATTTTCATGTACTCCCTGTCAATATAACCACGAATTCTATACCCATTCATATTGGACTTACATGCAGAATAGCAGAGAGCCGTCTCTGTTTCTTTACAAGATAGATAAATTTTGTTTATTTATATTAATGTATATCAGGATGGTAATAAAACTTGGAATATAGAATCACTTGTAACAGAAATTTGTGATGTTCAGGTAATATCATTAAATTAAGAGATTCAGGGATAGGACATTTTCATATTCCGATGTTTATGTCTCCCATTTGTTGGACTATCTAATATATCTAGTATTTGTGTTATTATTGTAGGAAGAATCAACTAATCAACTATAGGCCTCCCCTCATTTTTAATTTTAGTTATTAGAAAAGATAAAAAAAATTGTGAGGTGGACATTTTTTCTAGGGTCGATTTCTCTTGGGAGGTTGGTTGTACCCTCCGGGTATGAAAAGCTATAATGTAAAGGAGAACCATATCGGTTCGGTGGTTACTTTATATAAAGATTAGATTTATTTTGACAACTTGTTAATATTCAATATTTGTAAAGTATCTTTATATTGCAGAGCCTGGTTGGCAAACCTAAATTATTTTTCATCGAAGCTTGCAGGTCAATATTTTTTTCATTTTGTTTTTTTTATTTCCTAATGTCGGACGTGTAAAACAATTGCGCATGAAAAAATATGCCTAAATAAAGGTTCACCGTTTGTAGGGGTAAAGAGCAGAACCAGGGAACTGTACTGATGACAAAATCAATGGCGCCCCCACCCCAACCTTCAGGGGTTACTCTTCCAAATAAACAGGTAAAAATTTGGTTGCCCTTTTACAAGTATTTGTCCAAATACTTTTTTTACCCCTCCCATCCCCCTAACCTTCTCTTTACTATCCCTGAAGCTATTCTAACACTAACTTAACCTAGTCTAACCTAATCTCTTACTCATAAAGTATACTTGTGGTTAACTTTCGTGCACAGATATTTATAGATTTCTTTCCTAATTATCATGCTTCATGCCTTTTAAAAATATTGTATTTAGGATGTATTTGTTGGATTTGCGACAGTGCCTGGCTATGTTTCCCTAACATCTTCTGGTGGAAGTCCGTACTTACAGGTAAACAGTAACAAGGATTATTTTGATCATTGTAACAAACGTAGTCTTGTCTAATTAGTTTTTATCTATGAAGGGGTAATATTGATTATAATTATTGGATATTTAAAACTTGATTTAAATTCAGTAAATAAGGAGCAGAAAACTTTCATATATTTTGCATTTAAAAGATAATACAATAATTGTAGAATACATATTTATTTAAGATTTACAAATAACATGTATAATAATAAAATTTATATGCAAACATACAATTATTTAAGAACCAGAGAATAGCCAATGTTTAATTTATATGCAAACATACAATTATCTAAGAACCAGAGAATAGCCAATGTTTATTTTTTAAAAATATTTATCGCCCAGTTTAACTTGTTGCATAGATACTTTGCTCTTCATTTTACCTCTCACGAAGAGTAAATAGAGTGTAACTGTAGAACAAACTAGGTAATGGGCGGCCATACTCCAGTTATAAAGTGTGTTACTTTATTTTATGTTTTATTATTATTTGGCCACAACTTAAAAAATATGCTCACAAATCAGACCTTTTTCGACCAAAGATTCTCAAATGGTTCCTTTACAAGCCCAATCAATCAGTTTTAAGATATCTTTATATTTCAAGAAAAATTTATGAAAATACTAAAAAAAAGCAAATTTGGGTGTTACTTTTTATATGCACAGATACCATAAAATCAACAGAAAAAATACTTATTTTTACTTATTTTCTGTCATTTTTAAAGTTTGATTTTGTTAAATTGGCTATTCTTGAAGGGATTTATGCATTGAAATATACTGAAACATAATATTGGGCAGAAATTAATGTATTTCAAAGAAAGAAAATTTTAAAAATAAGAAATTCACTTCAGAGGACAGCTGCCAACCTCCAGTTGACATGATATAGTTTAATACTTGTTAGCAATAATAATTAGCCCAAAAAGTAAAACAAAAAGTTTTTTAATATGGTAAAAAAATGATAATCTAAATCTTAATTTTGGGGATGATGATCTGAAGGATGCTCCTACTGGTGGTGATGATGACCCAGATCGTATCCAAGTACATGAGCATTATGACAACTCATCTATTGAACTATGGTCCAATTTTTGTATTTGTAGCAGCCTCCAATTAAAAGTTGTAACAAGAAATACAGTGTGTTTTTTTTATGAGAACTTTTTTGAAAGCAATTTTACCCCACTTATAGTTATCAGAATTTAATGATTAATGGCTTATTTTCTTCGTTTTTAAGGGAAATTATGAAACAACCAAAAAAAATTACAGTTTTTGTTGAAAAAGTACAGTAAAGTTGAAAATTAAAAACTTAGGTGTCAACATCTAAAAATGGTTTTAGCGCATTTTTCTTATGTTTAAATATTCTACCTTTTGCAAGAATGGCTGCAAAACGCTTCAAAGTTGAGATATAGAGCTATAAATTTATACAGATACTATTAGGGACATGTACTAGAATAGGTCAAAGTTTGAAGGCCATATCTCAATCAGGGAGAAAGTACTGGCCCCCCAAAGTCGACTACTGAAAATCTAATTTTGAGCATAAGAAAAATGCGCTAAAACCATTTTTAGATGTTGTCACCTAAGTTTTTAATTTTCAACTTTACTGTACTTTTTCAACAAAAACTGTAATTTTTTTTGGTTGTTTCATAATTTCCCTTAAAAAACGAAGAAAATAAGCCATTAATCATTAAATTCTGATAACTATAAGTGGGGTAAAATTGCTTTCAAAAAAGTTCTCATAAAAAAAACACACTGTATAACCATAGTTTAATATGTCATAATGCTCATGTATTTGGATACCATCTGGGTCATCATCACCAACAGCAAGAGCGTCTTTAAGATCATCATCCCCAAAAGTAAGATTTAGATTATCATTTTTTTACCATATTAAAAATTTTTTTGTTTTACTTTTCCGGCTAATTATTATTGCTAACAAGTATTTAACTACATCCTGTCAACTGGAGGTTGGCAGCTGTCCTCTGAAGTGATAGAGGTCGAATTTCTTATTTTCCAAATTTTCTTTCTTTGAAATACATTAATTTCTGTCCAATATTATGTTTCAGTATAATCAATGAATAAATCCCTTCAAGAATAGCCAATTTAACAGAATCAAACTTTAAAAATGACAGAAAAGTAAAAATAAGTATTTTTTTCTGTTGATTTTATGGTATCTGTGCATATAAAAAGTAACACCCAAATTTGCCGTTTTTTAGTATTTTCATAAATTTTTCTTGAAATATAAAGATATCTTAAAACTGATTGATTGGGCTTGTAAAGGAACCATTTGAGCATCTTCGGTCGAAAAAGGTCTGATTTGTGAGCATTTTTGACCAAGCTGTGGCCAAATAATAATAAAACATAAAAAAAGGTAACACACTTTAGAATAACTGTGCTGTATATTGTTATTACAATTGATGGCATGATGATATAAAACACTAACATTAAATAACAATATACATAATAGAAAAACAGAAACATGCATTTTAAGCCATTTAATAGGATGAAGGGAACATTGGACTGTTAAATAAATAGGTACCCAAAGTTTTAGAAAAAAATACAGAAAGGGTAACAATAATTTATCGTCTATCGTCTTATCCGTAGCTATTTCTTATTTTGAACATAAGAATAAGTGAAGAAGCATATTCCTTTTTGTACTGTTGGCCAACAAACAAGAGCGTAGTCAAACAGGCTTATGGCAGAAAGTCCTAGATAAATAATATTAGGTTAAATCTTATAAAGAGTAGGTTTTGTTTTGGTAAGATTTTTAGGGGGGAGGGGGTCAAATTTAAAATCTAATATATTTCCATTTTTTTTTGAGGGGCAGGGGTGGTTTTTGGACGTCCTTAGTTAGCAATTTTATTTGTATTTCTATGAAAAAATACCTTTCACTAAAATCTTACCTATTCAAAAAACTTCAAAAAAACTAAACATAATTATTTAATGAAAGCTTTGCAATATTTTGATATAAATGTCCTTGGTGAACAACTTACCCAACCAAAGTCCTAGGGCACTGCCTAGCTCAACAGCAAGGGTAAATATATCAAAAGCTTTGACAGCCTTTGATACTGATACTGTTTCTGCTTTGATAAATCTTAACACTGCTTGTCCCTATATTAATATTTACTCCCTTTTAATATCTGCTTTTTTAGTAGCGAAGCTACTCTATAATTCACTATGTCCGTCCGTCAGTCCGTCAGTCAGTCCGTAACGCTATGGGGGAAATGGGATTTACTCAGCTCCTATAAAAGATAGGATTCTGAAATTTTTTGACAACATTCCCATCATTAAGGAGCACAATTAACTATAAAACATCAATGGCGGTCGGACGGCTTTTTGGCAGGTTTTAGGCTATTTTTTTAATTTTGCACATTTTCCCCCATATCTTTGGTGTTTATGGTCCGATTTTAAAAATTTTTTCAGTTAAAGATATCAAAATTAAATTTTCCGTCGTTTGGAGAAAACAATAATGACGGTCAGACTACCTTTTTGCAGGTTTTTGGCTATTTTTATATTTTTTACATTTTCTCCCATATCTTTGGTGTTTATGATCCGATTTTCAAAATTTTTTCAGTTATACATATCAAAATCAAATTTCACATTGTTTGAAGAAAACAACTATGACAGTCAGACTACCTTTTTGCAGGTTTTTGGCTATTTTATATTTTTTACATTTTCCCCCATATCTTTGGTGTTTTTAGTCCGATTTTCAAAATTTTTTCAGTTAAAAATATCAAAATTAAATTTTCCGTCGTTTGGAGAAAACAATAATGACGGTCAGACTGCCTTTTGCAGGTTTCTGGCTATTTTTATATTTTTTACATTTTCCCACATATCTTTAATGTTTTTAGTCCGATTTTCAAAATTTTTTCAGTTAAAGATATCAAAATTAAATTTCACGTCGTTTGAAGAAACAACCATGACGGTCAGTCCCATCCACAAAATTTTGTGCTTCGCTACGTATGGATGTTGTCATCCTTGTTATCATTTCATTGCTCAATTTCACTCTCCACCTCCCTCTACCTCTCCTCCATATTAATATCTCCCCCAATCACTCCCTCCCTCTCTCTGTTCCTTTCAATATACGTTACTTTTGAACGTATTATCCTTGTTAGTAGCGAAGCTACTCTATAATTCGAAATGTCCGTCCGTCTGTCCGTCTGAGACAAAGTGGGGGAAACGTGATTTTCTTGGCTCCTAGAAAAGATAGACAGCTGAAATTTTTAGTGAAGATTCTTATAACATATGCCCATCTAATCTATACATTATTTTGTCCATCTGTCTGTTGTTTGGGGTGCTAGATCGATTCCTAGATTTTCATGTTTTTGTAATTTTCTCAACTCCTTTTTAAGATAATGGGCTGAAATTTTCAGGGATTGTTTAAATTTACATTCTACATATTTTCTTTAAGTTTTATTACGATTTTTTTTTATTAGTTGGGGTGCTAGATCGATTCCAAGATTTTTAGGTTTTCTATGGTTTACTCGAATCCTATTCATAATTTGTGGCTGAAATTATCAGGAATTGAATATGCTCATATTCTACATTTTTTATCAAGTTTCATTAAGATTTGTTTATAAATTGCGATGCTAGATCGATTCCTAAGTTTTTAAAATTTTCGTTGTTTTTAAGGTTGTGTGATTTTTAAGGTTTCCTTATTTCCCTATTTTATCAACATTAATGTTTATTGTATAAAACTGCTTTATAGCATTTTTTCCGATATCCATTCATAATTTTTGAGCTTCGCTACTTATGGATGTTGTCATCCTTGTTTACAATGTATTTTGTATTCTCATTTGTGAGTACATTCCTTAAAGTGAGTGAGATGTAGTTTTTCTTCCAGTTTAATTTCAACTTTAAAACACGGGGGTAGACATTGTTTCATAAGGTCTATCTTCATACCATCTGTCAGAATGTCGATATCTTTCCAAATCTTAAATGTGAAATTGCATTTGAACAGGGATGTAGGGATGGGACAATGGATCTATTCTTTTTTGTTACATTGGATTTGTTACTAGAGCTATAGCAACTTTGCTTATTTTGGATAATGTTTAAAATTCCGGGTACTAATGAAGAAGCAGCTTATAGTGCCCAATAAAAAATTACGTCATACAATACAAATGACCAATAATAGGCCAGTTTACATTTTACCATTGGTCAATTACAGTGTATACTGGCTTATCATTGGTCATTTGTATTGAACGATGTTATTAGTAGCGAAGCTACTCTATAATTCACTTTGTCCGTCTGTCCGTAATGCTATGGAGGAAACTTGATTTTCTCGGCTCCTATAAAAGATAGACAGCTGAAATTTTTAGTGAAGATTCCTATGACATATGCCTATCTAATCTATACATCTTTTTCCATCTGTCTGTTATTTTGGGTGCTAGATCGATTCCTAGATTTTTAAGTTTTCATGATTTTCTCAATTCCTTTTCAAGATAGAGGGCTGAAAATTCAGGGATTGCTTAAATTTGCATTTTACATATTTTCCTTCAGCTTTATTACGATTTTTAGATTAATAGGGGTGCTAGATCGATTCCCAGATTTTTAGGCCTTTTCTTGATTTTCTCGATTCCTTTTCAGGATTGACGGCTGAAATTATCAGGGATTTCATTAAGATTTGTCTATTAATTGGGGTGCTAGATCGATTCCTAGATTATTAACTTTTCGTGATTTTAAAGGTTTCCTGTTTACCTATTTTATCATGTTAAATGTTTATTGTATGACACTGCTCTATAGTAAATTTTCACCCCATATCTATTAATAAATTTTGAGCTTCGCTACTTATGGATGTTGTCATCCTTGTTTTTTATTAGTCACTACAGGCTGCTTTCTAATGAAGAACTTCGCAAAATTTGTTATTCTCTAAGCAGACTCAGCATTTTAGTAATCATTATTTTATGATCTTTTAAATTTTATCAGTTGTGTTCACAGGATTTGGTACAATTGGTATGGCAGGTCTCCCAAATATAATTTTTAAAGAGGGTGTTGACAGCCCCGGCCCTTTACTAAATCCGATGTTTATTTATCATTACACTTCTGTGTTCAAGTTTATAAACCAATACTAAAGTTAAATTTTCATACAATAGTAAGATTTTGAAGGAATGAAATGTTGATAGGCTGACATTTTTAATGCAGATTATTCCTTAAGGTACAAATTTAGATCCATGTCTTTTGTTGGTATATCTGTTTCACATTCTTTCCCTTCTATAAACAATCCAGTCAAAATATATGCATTAATTTTATATTTATTAGCTTTCTAAATCTATTCAAACATTTTGGTAAAAATCTCCTGATTTATTTAAACTGTGGGCTTTAAACAATGGCGTGAAGCGCTAAAAATTTTTGAGCTATCATTTAGAAAACTAGAGTCCAAACTTAGTTGTAAATGTACTTTGTAGTTGGTAAGTGATGTACTTTTTTAAAGCGAAACTTTTCGTTGATTTATGTATGTTAAAGTTGTCCTATCAATTTCAAACTTTGCATAGTGATTCCTGTAGTAGCTAGGTAACATTTTAGAAAGCGTAGCAAATCTATAAATCGTTACTAGAATGTCCGTACGGCCATTTTAAACATGTTGATTCTTAACTTTTTTAACAGCAAATTTTCATATGATAGAATTTTTCGATTTATCTAATTTTTGGAAATCTGATTCCTAGGACAACAAAGTACAATGTTATAAGCGAAGCATCTCTATACTTAAATCCTAAAAATGTAAGTATGTCCTTAAACATTATCCTGTATACGCGCAGTTTTTCAACAAATTTGCTTAAAATTTTGTTTCTAATTTTATATAATTTATTCTGATTATTCAGTTATGGCACGCTACAAGTGTTAATGTTCGTTTGTCCTACCATTTCAGAGCTTGTTTAGATTTGGGTTCATTACCCTACCACTAATACAAAACATCCAATTGAAATAAAGATTATATATCCTAAAACCTCTATTAACAATCAGGTTTTTTTACGGTTTTCAATGAGAAAGATATAAAATTTATTGTTGACTTGATTCCTTTATTTTCCAACCAAGGAGGATAACATCCAAATGTTGAAAGAATATATTTTTTATAGACACTATAAACACAATCTGTTCAAATAGTAGATGCTTATTCAACAAGAGTTATTTTATTTACAAATGCCTGCTTTCAGTACCTAACCACTTCAAGTGGTGACATATGCTTTTATTTCTGATTGAATCCAAAATAAATTTATGATTGTTGAAATGAATAAACACCATCCTCCATAATCTTGATCCTTATTCCTGTAGTCAATACAGGTACTACCAGCATTTATTGTGTGGTCATGAACCTTAAATTTAAATGTAATTTTACAATTGAAGATTTAGTTAATTTCAGCTTTTAGAAAAAGAAATTGCAAATTTCCAAAAATACTACAATTATTGCTACTTTTATTTTATTGTATTTTCAGATAATATCTAAAAATATCTATGACCCCCCCCCCCCCAAAAAAAATGAAGGGCCTAAGCACAATCAAATGTAGTAACTTTGTAATTGTTAACAATAATCTAAAGATATCCACATTTTAAAGATGAAATAAATCGATTGATATTCAATTCACTATGACCTAATTTTGATAAAGTTCCTTTAATAAATTCATAATTGTAAAATCACTCTCCTCATATAATATTTCATAAGTTTTATAATCAAAGCTGTTGTTCGAAGTAGCCCCCAGCTCAAGGGCAGAATTTGAACTTTTATCTGAGGTCAACCTTCATTTATTACTTTGAGTATAGTTTTATGATTAAATTTTAAAGGATATTATAAAACATAATTTTAGCCCTTACATATGTACTCTATAACTATTGGTGCCTATTTCAAATATTTTTACTGATATAAATATGTAAACTCCTTGTACATTTTTATACAGTTTTGCAAATGTTTAAATGGAGCATTTTTAAAAACTTCCCTTTAATTGTAAAATACATTTTTGCAATTAAGATAATATGTTGTTTAAACTAAATTGCTGTAAGCAGCGTTGTTGGATATGCTGAGTTGCGGCTACCGATACTAAAAATCACCAAATCTTTCATCACGAAACCTTTCTTTACGTATTTTTTTTATTTTGTAGCATGAACGACCAACGGTCAAATTAAATTGTATACTTGATGCCTATTGGTATCGAAAATCTCAAAAAAAACTTCTGCCATCTACCCTAAATAGCAACTAATAAAATCACATTTTGGACTGATTGACTGACGAACGGACAGACAAAGTGATTTATAGAGTAGCTTCAATCCTAAAATTGGATCTATGTGATGAAGGAACTCAAAGTTGCCTAGTGTTTGTTGTTTCATGATCAATAAACGTTTTAATCTTCTTGTCTGTGGTAGTTATAGTTGTATCTTTGTTTAGTTGGACTATTAGCAGACAAAATCCTTAGTGGGGATTCATTGATATTCCAAACCCAAAAGGGATGTTAAAACCTCCTCAAAGGCCCTTTACAAAATCATTTTCAGGTACTAAATTCTTCCAATATTTTTAATGAAAAAAAGTCCCCTACAAAGGGAGCGCAACCAATTGCGGGGCGCTGTAGGAACGCCCTAATTTTTTGAAAGTACATTACCCCTCCACCCAATCATTAGAAACACCTTATTTTACTTAACTCTCCCTCAAATAAAATGGAATCTTGGACATTCTTGGGTGTAGGTATTTTCCGTGCGAGGCTGTTTTTATCTGTACTTAACCTAACCTAAAATAAGTATAAAAAATACATTATTTTGAAAGTTTGTTACTGGTGTATATGCAATTAAGAGAAATATGTCGATAACCTAACTAAATCTAAAGGTTATTTCACTGAAAAAATACAATCACGTGGGTGGGTAATTCAATGTTTTTTCCTTGGTAGAATTTGAAAACAAGTTTGCTTTTTGTATCCACTGTTACTTTACTGTAGTTATCATGTGAAAAGTCCTATGTAGAAAAAGAATGACAACATATTTATCCATATACGTAGCAAAGTTCCCAAAAAATCATTAATAAACGAACAAAGTGAATTATTCAAATGTTCATTGGTCACAAAAAGATAAGATAGATGAAGAAAAAAGTATAAGAAAGACATAAGAATTTGAGATAGAAAACGATAGAAAATCACGAAACCTTCATAAAAAGTATTTATGTTTTTTATTGTTGATGGACCCGCAGACAAACTAAGTTGTAGACTGAATACTCTTCAAAAAAATTAGTAATATCATACAGCGTTACAGACTGACGGATGTCGGACATGCATAAAAATGAGTCCATGTTTATAACTTTTCACTTTATTCCTGAAATCTTGTTCATAGATGTCATTCGCCATTTTATAGAAAGATGTATTTCCATACTTTCCTGCGGTTTCAAGATTTTTTATGGCAATCAGTAATTTATATTAACTTAAAATTTTGAGTTAGAGTTGGAGTAAACTCAGGGATGGGCTGGAGGGGACTGGTATCTAAAGTTTTAAAACATTCTACAAAGGGGGTAATTTTTGTACCATTCGTTGGGATGAATATAATTATATCCTCCATTGTCTTATACCTTAATTTCCTTGGGTAAAAGTGGTTTTTAATTGAACTATTATTATGATAATCGTTTTATAAAAAGAATTTGAGATCTATCATTGTAATTTAAAAATCTTTCCTTTCCACGAAGGTGCAGTCTCTCCCTCCATCATTCCCGCCAGAAACTTGGACTGTAGAGTGTATCCTTCTTTTCTGGCCTTACAAGTCAAGGGATAAAGTCAGATTGTACCTATTTTTGCTTCAGACATAATTGCATCCTTTTAACTTAAGTTATGCTTTCAAAGTGCCTTACAGATCAAAAAGACCCCCCCCCCCCATTCCCGTATTTTCTAATAAATTGTAAATCGAGGGGACGAGGGTAGTTTTTTGTTTGTTTGTTTCTTTTTGGTTCCGGTCAGATTTTTTCTGTTTCAAACCAGCAAAATAGTGCCTGTACAATATTTACACTCAGAGTTTTACCAATGGGTGTTTCTGTTTATGGGTTGATAAAAGGGGAATGCAGCAAATTGTTTTCAGTCCCAAAACAGCAAAATAGTGCCTGTACAATATTTACACCCAGAGTTTTACCAATGGGTGTTTCTGTTTATGGGTTGATAAAAGGGGAATGAAGCAAATTGTTTTCAGTCCCAAAACAGCAAAATAGTGCCTGTACAATATTTACACTCAGAGTTTTACCAATGGGTGTTTCTGTTTATGGGTTGATAAAAGGGGAATGCAGCAAATTGTTTTCAGTCCCAAAACAGCAAAATAGTGCCTGTACAATATTTACACTCAGAGTTTTACCAAAGGGTGTTTCTGTTTATGGGTTGATAAAAGGGGAATTCCTAATTTCTATTATAAGGGGGTGTTAACACTCCCTTCTCCTACAATATTTACACTCAGAGTTTTACCAAAGGGTGTTTCTGTTTATGGGTTGATAAAAGGGGAATTCCTAATTTCTATTATAAGGGGGTGTTAACACTCCCTTCTCCATGTTTAAAGGTATGAAATAAAGAAATAAGGATAAAATGAGAGGTTTCTCTCAGGTTAATATTCTTTATCCTTGCCTTCTCATAGTTGAAATGATTCCTCATACAAATGTATAATGTTGGCTTCTCAATTGAGTCAACTTTGGCCTCTTAGTTTATAGGTACAATTTTAAATATGTATATAAAAAGTTATTTATTGGATCGTATTATAGGCAGTTTATCGCTGATACCTAACCTAAAATTTACGGCTGCCGTAGTAAGAAAAAGTTTTTGATATTTTACTCATATTTTAATTTTGTACAAAAACCTGATTTTTGAATGATAATTGGATATTGAAAATATTTTTCAATTGATTGTTTAGATTGGTAAATGAAGATTCCAAAAGTAAAAATTTGGAAAGCAACTCTAATTTGCCTTGAATATAATTTCATTTTTTACTTGTTTTGTTTCATAGTACAGTGAAAGAAAAGAGTATACTGAAATAATAATACTTACTTTTTATTATATTTTAGTATGTAGTTTCCACTAATCAACATTGTGTTAAACATTAAACACCTTAATCATTATCAGGATGTCTGTCTGTCTTCCCGAATGTCTGTGTATCTTTAACAAAAGATCATGCTAACTGCAAAAGCAATATGGCTCTGCTATACAGTGAAGCCACTTACATGTCCCAGGACAGTTTTAACATTATTTAATATCTCCCGCTCAATAACCTTGGAAGCCAGGAAGAATTTTCTGCGACCAAACTAATATACATTTACAGCCAAGAAAATACAAAAGTGGAGTGTAACTTTTATAGCAGCCTATAAATTTATGCTGTACAGATAGACAAACGGACGGATACTCATTATTATACGGGTCAAAATGATTATAAAGGAAAATATTTTTATAATAATGGTATTTTTAACAGTTTAGTTAACGAAAGTTTTTATTGTTTTGTCCTTTAATTGGATAGTCAGGGAGGGAGGGGACATACGACTGGAAATTACACTGGTACCTAAAGCTACAAAACATCGTTGTCCTATCCGTAGGCTTAAAAACTTTGGGTAATTATTGAGTTTTGATTGGTTAGTTCAAAACTGGCGGTGTCTGCACTTTGCAACCAAAGATTTAGATATATTAGAAGGGATGATTATGTTCATCATCACTGGGGATGTACATAAATTTATCGTCCATTGTCTTATGCCTTAAAATCCCTATTGGAAAGTGGATGATTTAATCCACTTCAACATGGCTGTCACATTATTAGAAGCATGACTAAGCTACTCTACAATTTGTAACTGAAAGTACGTATATATATATTATTTCGCAGCCGGCTGTGAAAAACACTTTCAAAGCCGAAAAAAAGTGAAAATATATGTTGACACTTTTGAACCCCTTTTTACTAAAAATAAACTCCTATAAAAAAAATTGAGGATACTAAAACCCTTTTTTCCTTCCAAAATTAACCCCTTGATAAAAACTGAAAATATATGTAATTCAGCTGCAGGATATCTATCTATTAACGCTTACATTTTTTTTATGAAAGAAATATTTTTTAAGGCATAAAATCACCAAACTTTCCAAATTGAAAATCAACTTTTCTACAATTAGGTTCGGTCCGTCTGTCCTTATATTCTTTTTGCTAATATAGACTCAACAGTCGGGCACCTTGCCGCTCCTTAATAGATTTGGGGGAGAGGAGGGGGCGTTCAACGCCCATCCCCCCTATTTTCTCATATCCTGTTAGAGCAAGAGGACTAAAATTTTTATAATAAAATCTAAATCATAAAAATCTCTTGGGGCCAACAAAACTGGAATTATTCTTTTAAAAAACCTTATTATTAGCATAACTGTCGATAATACGATGTGATAAATTACTATATTACCCAATAATGTAAAGTCAAAACTTTTTGTGTTTATGTATAAAGAGCATTTTAAGAATGCTCTACCTGCACTAGATATGGAATAGATCGATAGCATGTTAGAACTGTCCTATCAATTTCGAACTTTGTATGGTAATACCTGTAGTAATTAGGTATTTAGAAAGCGTAGCAATTCTATAATCGTAACCAAAATGTCCGTACGTCCATTTTAAACATGTTGATTTTTAAAACTGTTTTAACAACAAATTTTATATGATATAATTATCTAATTGATCTGATGTTTTGGAATACTGATTCCTAGGACAACAAAGTACAAAATCATAAGCGGAGCATCTCTATAATCAAGTCCTAAAAATGTAAGTAATAAGTATGATCTTAAACTTTATCCAGTATTTTGCAGTATTTACTTACAATTTTGTATTGACTTTTATACATCTCTATTCTGATAATTCAGTTCTTACACTCTACAAGTGTTTATGTTCGTTTGTTCTACCGCTGGAACGATTAATAAAAAAATTTCAGGGTGGTTTTAATGTTTAAAGGTAAATCATAGGTTTTATGCTATTAGATTTAATAGGTGGATGCGACACTAGCTTTTTAAAATAACATATTTTTTTCTATTCACACAACGTGTCCTATTTATCAATTTATTGTTATGCATGTATGTGTGTATGTATGTCAACTAAGATCTTATTAACGGCTGGACTGATCATAACAAAATTTTCAGGGAAGTTATATGGAGTTCCAGGGTAGGTTTAAGCTATTTGGAGGAAGGATCAATACAAATTTAGATAGATAGATAGATAGATAGATAGCCGGTGCCTTCGGCACCACGGGGCTAAAAAAACTAGTTTTAATCTTAAAATTGTACATTCTATATCCGCGGAAAGCCGTTTATAATACGATACGAGAAATAACTATTCTCGTATTCATTCAAATCCGGTGGATAGGAACCGGTTCTCATCCATACGAAAAAACTATGTCTAGCATCGTATTATATCCAGCTTTCTACGAATATAAAAATGTACAATCATAAGATTAAACATTCTGTATCCGCGGAAAGCCGTTTATACTACGATGCAAGAAATAACTATTATCGTTATTGAGAATGTTGTTTATAAACACATCCTCCAATATATTATCCCTTAAGGTCCAAGAAATGTTTAAAACTTATTTCTCGTATTCATTTGAATCCGGTGGATAGGAACCGGTTCTCATGAATACGAAAAAACTATGTCTAGCATCGTATTATATCCAGTTTTCTACGAATATAGAAATGTACAATCATAAGATTAAAACTAGTTTTTTTTAGCCGGTGCCTTCGGCACCACGGGGCTAAAAGAACTAGTTTTAATCTTATAATTGTACATTCTATATCCGCGGAAAGCCGTTTATAATACGATACGAGAAATAACTATTCTCGTATTCATTCGAATCCGGTGGACAGGAACCGGTTCTCATCAATACGAAAAAACTATGTCTAGCATTGTATTATAAACCGCTTTCTACGAATATAGAAATGTACAATCATAAGATTAAAACCATTTTTTAGCCCGTGCCTTCGGCACTTCGGAGCTAAAAAAACTGGTTTTAATCTAATAATTGTACATTCTATATCTGCGGAAAGCAGTTTATAATACGATGAAAGAAATAACTATTATAACCCTCCCTTTCAACTTTTAAGTACTCCCTTTTAAAAGCAAAGCTTTTCTACAATTAGGGTCGGTCCGTACGTACGTCTGGAACGGATAGCTTTTTTCGTTAATTTAGGCATGTTAGAATTGTCCTATCGATTTCAAACTTTACATGGTGATTACTGTAGGTACGATTATGGATATTGTCATCCTTGTTTTTACAGAAAAAGAACTTTCAATAGCTAAGTGGGTGGGAGATATCTGACACCTTTTTTTCAACAAATTTTCCCTTGTTAGGTTTAACCAATTAATTACATTACTTTCAACACATATTTTCATTTTTCTAGAAATATAGATACTTTTTAAATCTTAAATAGCTAGATTTAAAAAAATAAAATATAAAAAAGACAGCCATGTCGATAGACAAATAGAGAGATAGAGGACAATTAAAGTGTTAAAAGATAAACAGACAGATAGATAGAAAGATGGATAGACTTTTGTGATGGGAGGAGGAATGTCTTAACCTCATAAACCCCAGAATAAGTTTCTGTGACCTATTTAAAGTCACCCTGAAAAATAAAGGAATATTATTTATAAAAAGATATATTGGGTTGGAGGTAGGAAGGGAATAGATTGGGTCAGGGGGGGGGGTGGAAAGGGGGTAATCGTTATTATTAGCTCGCTGCAAGTTTCATTTTATTAGAGAACACGAAAATCTGATGTAAAAGCCAAGTAATAATATGTGCATAGTAAGGTCGGCACTGGGCAGTTTCAATTTCAAATCTTTATAGTTAAGAGTCCCTTTAAAACAACAAAATTTTAAAGCAGTATGTTCATATGAAGTATATACAAAAAATGTTTTTATTGAACTTAAAAAATCATAACCGGACATTACTGCACAAGAAATAGTTTTATTAATAGTTTTACTTAACCTAATACCAAATCATATGGGTCCTAACCATTTTCAAACAGGTCTAAAATAATGATCCAGATGTTAGGACATACATTCCCTATTTATCAAAATTTTTGCTTTGACAATGTTTCATGGTACAAAAGTTAATAGTTGTTTAAAATAGTCTAGGCATTAGACTTTATATACCACCATCCTAATAGATTTTTAAATCGAAGTTTTCTATAATTAGGGTCGGTCCGTCCTTCTGTACGTCCGGATCAGTTAGCTCTTTTTGTTAATTTAGACATTGTCCTACCATTTTCAAACTTTGCATGATGATTCCTATGATAGTAAGGTACGATACAAGATACGTAGCAACTCTATAATTGTTACTTGAAAGTCCGTACTTCCATTTAAAACATTCAGATAATTAATTTTTAAAAGCGAAACTTTTCAATAATTAGGTTAGGTCCGTCCGTCCTTACTCCCAATCGTAACCGTTAGCTCTTTTCATTAATTTGGACAGGATAAAATTGGCTTATTGTTTTTAAACTTTGCATGATGATTACGATGATGATATAGTTAGGTATGATTCAGAAAGCACAGCAACTGTATAATCGTTATCAGAATGTCTGTACGTACATTTATTTTTAATTTTTGACTACAATATTTCTTGTGATTTATTTATCCTATTCATCTGGTTTTTAGAATACTGATTCCTAGGACAACAAAATACATTGTTATAATCGAAGCATCTCTATAATCAAGTCCTAAAAATGTAAGTATGTCCTTAAGCATTATCCTGTATTTAAGCAATTTTTCTTCCAATTTTGTTTATGCTTATACATTTACACTCTACTTATACAGTTCTTGCACTTACCCCATAATGCGTAATTTTTATATGTGGCATGAGAAGACCTTTCTATAGACACCTTAACCAGGTTTCTAACACAATCCTAGCCAATTTGGCAAAAAAAAGAAAGGCCTGTCAAACATCAAGAACTAGGCAGAGCTGTCATGTCTCAGTGTATGGTGGTTCTGTCTTTTTTTTTCTTCACAAGGGCTAAATCTCGAGCTTTAGTACTCTGGAGAGGTGAGTAGATTCAAAATTCAATGTTGATTAACTCATTGTTATTGCTTGAGCAATAGCATGAATTGTGTTACTTAAAAGCGAAGCTTTTCTATATTAAGGGTCGGTTTGTCTGTCCGTCCGTCTGTAACAGTTAGCTGTTTTCGTTAATTTAAACAGGATAGAATTTTCCTATTGATTTTTAACTTTGCAAGCTGATTCATATAACAGTTAGGTACGATTAGAAAGCGCAGCAACTCTATAAACGTTACCAGAAAGTCCGGACGTCAATCTAAAACAAGCTGATTTTTAAATTTTTTTCACAACTAATTTTTTGAATGTTAAAATCATCCTTTTCACCTATTTTTTAATACTGATTCCTATTACAACAGGGTATACAGGGTGCGCCACATAAATCCGGACTTTTTTAAACGGCCATAGCGCCAAAACTACTTGACCAATCAGGACGTTTGACCCCACTATAAAAAGCTTAGGTAATGACATTTTTGCCCATGAAAATCTTTGGACGATGGAGGACGTGAACGCCGAGCTGGCCGCGCATATGTTCAACAAGGCAGATTCGAATTGCGCAGTTAAAATACCGTGGATTTATGACTTGGGCCTACTAAATCTGACCTCAGCCCATCTGTAGGTGAGATGGACTAATGAAACTTGCTGGAGATACTATCAGATACCTAGTGAAAACACTAAAAAAGACTAGAGCTCTCTATCCCAGCTGAATTGGCTGTAGTACTCCGACAAAGTGGATCGTGATAAATTTTAAGATGTCAAAAACATCAAAAATCTTGAAAATTTCTCGGTTCTTGACTTCAGGGGCCCATTTGGAACCTTGAAACTCGTTTTAGACTATGTATTGCGCTGATAGCCTTATCTTAATCTTCATGCCATTTTTAAAAAGGTATAAAACGTTGTTCTAGCTTAACTGTGGCCCAAATGAGAGCCGCCGTGTCAAAGAGTAGCTTTAAAGATGGGTTAATTTGGATCTTGCTGTTACTCACTCCTTAAGGATATGTGGCCTGCCAGCAGCCCCGATCTTAATCCAAGGGACTTTTGAGCCTGGAGCGCCATTAAAGCATGAACCAATAGACGCGCCCATACCAAGAAGACCTCTCTCACTGCTCCTATCATGGAGAACTTCGCCTGCTTGAACAGGGACATGGTGACCAGGGTCGGCGGGCGGTTCAGGGGGCGGGTAGAAGCATTGATTGAGGCTGGCGGCGATTTTATTGAATAATCTATTAGTCATATACCTAGTTTGCTTTCCAGTTTTTAAAATTCAATAAAATCTTAAAAATTGACGATTTTATGTTCATTTGTTTAAAAATAAGAAAAAGTCCGGATTTATGTGGCGCACCCTGTATGTTATAAGCGAAACATCTTTATAATCAAGTCCTAAAAACGTCAGTATGTTCTTAAACAGTATAATGTATTTAATCAATTTTGCAACAAATATACTTACAATTTTGTATAGACATTTGTATTAATTCAGTTTATTCAGTTCTGACACTCTTCAAGTGTTAAAGTTTGTTTGTCCTTCCATTTCAGAGCTTAGATTTTATGGATGTTGTCATCCTTTTTATTGGTTTTTGACCAAAACTATAGGATTTATATTGAAAAAAGTAAAGCGATTGTTATTTTAACACCCTTTATATATTTATGTCCATCCGTCTGTATCTGTATAAAACTGGGGGGAACATAAATTTCTCGGCTGCTATTCAAGTTAAAGAGCCTAAAAATTTCATGAGAATGCCCTATACCGATGAGCTCCAGTTTATAATATTTAGCTCTGAGAGTCATTTGATTTATTTTGGAAATTTTAAATTACTTAGCTGCTATTCTAGATAGATAACCAATTTGTTTGATTAAAAATTTCTTAATCGATGAGCATCTACTCTCTACTCTACTCAGTACGTCAGTCTGTTGGAAATGCTCTGATGGTCATTTGATTTGTATTGGATTTGTAAAGTTGTTTTGTCCGTTTGTCTTTACATCCTTCCTATGAAGCAGAAAGCTGCGACTAATTCTTAAACACATGATAGTTATTTCTGGCATCATATTATAAAAAGCTTTCTGCGGATTTGTAGAAAACTGGATATAGTAATGAGATAGATATTTAGATAGATAGTTAGAACGGTAGATAGAAATATAGATACATAGAAAGATAGATACATAGATAGATAGATGTATTAATCATTACTTGGACTTTTTTAACCAAATTAGTTTTTTTAGGTTATTGATAATTAAAACAACCTTCTTAAGTTAATCATTACAATAAAATACAATTTTAAAATTTATTTACTGTGTAAATATGCATAAATATGACGTTTTTACTGACAATTTGGTTGAGTTTTACTCAAAGCATATTGCATGTTGACAATAAAATGATTATAACTTAAGTTCTATTTGAGATAAATTGATGAAATAAAAAGTATATTCAATTTGATTATGCTGAGAAGTCACTTATTGGTTTTAATAAATAATAAACCCTTTTGATTGGGGGGGGGGGGGGGCGTTGAGTATCGAAATAAAGAAACTAATGTAAATTTCTTTTTTTTTCTGATGGGTTTTAATGATTCATATAGCAGCAAAACTGTTTTTAGAGAATAGCCCTTTGTCTGTCTGTCCTTTTGTCTGTCTGTCCCTCCCCTTGTCTATACATCTGTCTAACTGCCTCTTTTTCGGATTTCAATGATTCATCTAGCATAGCCTAATTCTAATTAGTTAATACATGTATGAGAGCTCTATCCTGTCTCAGTAACTCAGTAAAAGTTGTACAGTACAGTTGTACAGAATAAGATTTTTTATTAAAGTCTCGAAATTGAAATTTAAAAAAACAGCTGATCATTTTTGTGGATTTTTTTTAAAATTACTTTTTTACCCAAATTTTCATAGTTTTTCCCCAAAAAAATCACAATATTCTCACATTTCCAGCTTAGGTATTCTAAATTTATGCAAAAAAAGTATAATAGATGACATCTATAAAAAGATCCATAACCTCAATTTACTATTCTAAGATTTGTAGGTAAAACATAGATCCTGGATGTGATAAAAGGATTCTCTGAGGTTCCACCAAAGAAGTTTAAACAAATTAGAATCAGCAATACTTTTGTACAATGTTTTCATTATAGTATTGACAAGTAAATCACTTCTAGATACCAAGCATATGGAGGACTGGTAAAATTATTTCATTACTGAAACCAGGGAAACCTGACAATCAGGGTTCCAGCTACTGCCCTGTCACACTTCTTTTTCCTGCCTGCATGATTCGTCCCTACCTGAATGATGCTGTTAAACTTGCAGACCAACATTATGGCTTTCACACAGGAAGGTTCACTACCACTGCCTTACAGAGTATTAAAACCTTAATCAACAATAGCCTAAACAATAAGAAACCACTTTTTAGAACAGTGCCAGTTGTCATTTATCTTTCAAAGGCTTTTGACACTGTAAACAATTAAGTTCTACTGTATAATATTAATGTACTAGACTTGACTGAGTACATGAAATGTTTTCATGTGAATACCTTAGAGGTAGGTAACAATTTGTTGTTATCAGAGGATCTAGATCTGCGTACAAATCTGCCAAACAGGCTGTCCTACAAGGAGAGGTCCTATACCCTGTACTCTTCAATCCGTAAATTACATCAATGCCAACAACTCCAACAGCATATGTCCCCTTATTGATCCTTATGTCAAGGACATTAAAGCTTTCTTAGTAGTTCTTGATGATTGGTTAAAAAGTCAGAACCCATTCATTTCTCCAGCTAAATCATCTGCAATAGTCTTTACAGCCTTTTCGAATGAAGCAGGCACTGTAGTTATTGTAGAGGTCAATGTTAAAACAGTACCATAAGTCAGACATCCTAAGCTCTTAGGTGTTATATGTGACAATCTTTTCTATATTGACCATCTTGTTAAGTAGCCTAGAAACAAAATAAACTCTAAAAACAAAAGCTTGAAGCTCTCTCCACTAGAGGGAAAGAAAAGTAAGTTATAGTAAATACATACAAAGCAATTTACCAGTCCCTGATAATCTACTGCAGTCCCATATTTAGTAATGATAGCTGGGACAGCATTCTGTTTGCTGGAAAAGCTGCTCTGAGAACAGCCATCTACTGTCACATCATGACCATCATTGAAAAACTGCATGCAAAAACCAAGATTATGCCAGTGATAGACCATTAACATCTATGCTAAGCAAGCAAGTTTCTCCTGTCAACCAAAACACAAAATCACCTCTACATGACAAATCTGATCCCACCACCCTCTAAACACCAAATGAAAAACAGGATTTCCCAACTAGATCTGTCTGAAAAGACCTACAGATCCAGACTTAAAGGAAGCCTGCAAGAAATATCACGCTTTAACTGCTAAAAGACTGCCACAAGTAGACCAAATACCCCAAATTTGAAGCCTTCAGCTTCTATAACAAAAAAGTTCTAGGCATTTTAAAATGACATTTTATGTACAATGAAAATTTTGAAAGAATTGCAATGCTCTTGTTGAAAACTTTGAAATTAAACTACGTGGCCTAGAAACAAAATTATAAGCTTATTTTTGTCATAAATTTAGGTTTCCAGTAACTAATTATATTTTTACAATAAAAATACCCATTTTTATAGTCAAAATCATAAAAAAAAAATTAGGTTTTACTTGCGTTGTACCGAATGTACTGTAGCCAATCAGAAGGCTGAATCATCTTAACAACCAATCACAGCTAAGCTTGTATTAGTTTACCCCTTTGTTTCCGCTATGATTTTCGTTTAAAAATGCAATTTAAATCGAATTTTTTTCATAGATTTTGACTATGAAATGTGTTGTTTTTATTGTAAAAATGTAATCAGTTACAGGCAATCTAAGTTTCTGACAAAGATAAGGTTATAATTTTGTGTCTAGGCGACGTAATTTGATATTGTTTTTTCTTTTATGAGCATTGGAAATCTTTCAAATATTTCATTGTACATAAAATGCTATTTTGAAATGCCTAGAACTTTTTTGTTATTGAAGCTGAAGGCTTTAAATTTGGGGTATTGGGTCTTCTTGTGGCAGTCTTTCAGCAGTTAAAGCGTGTTATTTCTTGCAGGCGTCCTTTAAGGTGATACACACAGAATCTGTCAGAAATACCAACAGAAACTAAAATGACAATAAAGATCTAAACATACCAGCCCCATCCATCAGAAAACATGAAAACTCATTACCCAGAACAGCAACAACCACCCTGGCTCAGTACTTTCAGGTTACAATGTTTACCTGAATACCTTAAAGGCCAGAGTAAACAAGAATCTGGTGCAGTTTGTGTCTGAAACTGGCAAGAATTTTACACAACCACCATCATTTCAACTGCAACCACAACCCATCAAAACCTAGATACCTTTGAAAGCAGCCACAATACTGAACTGACTGTTTCCAATGATGATGAGCAGCAACAAACAATAACAGAGGAACTATTTTGACATCAAGTCAGCAAGGAATCAATATTGAGCAAGATAACTTTTCAATATTACAAGGAAAACTTTATACAGAATCATTGCTGATTCTGAAGCATGTTAGTTTCAACTTCATTGATGGAACCTCAGAGGGACATCTTTATACAGCCAGGAACTATGCTATAACAATTCGTGAGGCATGTACGAGGGACATGAAAAGTGAGTATTTTTTTTGTGTTGACTACCAAAACAAACTTAAGTTTTATTTAATTGTTTAGACATTTATTCAAATAACAACTTCAAATAACTCTTACAAAACTTCTAGACTACAAATCTTAGATTAGTCAATTGATTCTGTAAGATCTTGTTATTGATGATAACATAATCTTTGGTTCAGCTGTCATCTATTATGCTTTTCTTTGCAAAAATTTAGATTAACTAAGCTGTAAATATGAGAACATTGTGATTTTTTGGGGAAAAACTATGAAAATTTGAGGAAAAAAGTAATTTTTTAAAAAATCCACAAAAATGATCAGCTGTGATTTAATGAAAGTTATGGGCTGAACTGTCATACACTCCCGGTCATAGAAATATATGTCTTGTCATACATAACTGAAAAAAAACCTGTTTCCTATCCAGGACACCGGTGCTTAGCCGTTTTTTGCCTATTTTCAGGGCAAATTCATCATTAATTATGTAGGAATCAACTTTTAAAAAAAATGTTTTTGGTTCACTTCATGATAAATGATAGCAATAACCATTTTTTAAATTTCTAGTACCAGCCACTAAACAGCTAGAAACGGCTGAACATGGCTGGCGACGAACAAGAGTATTATGTCTAGATAGGGCTTGTGACATGTCTTTGGGTAGGTTTTTAGAGGTGCTGAACTCAAAAATACCAACAAGAATTGTGACTGACCATCCATATGGCAACTAGGAAACGGCTGAAAACAGCTGGCAGCGATCAGGAGTATAATGTGTAGATAGGGCCTGTGACATGCCTTTGGGTAGGTTTATAGGGGTGCTGTGGCAGCTGGGATACGGCTGAAAACAGCTGGCAGCAGTCAGGAGTATTATTTGTATATAGGGCTTGTGATGTGTCTTTGGGTAGGTTTTTAGATGTGCTGAGCTCAAAAATCCCAACAGAATTTGTGACCGCCCATCCATATGGCAGCTGGGAAATTGCTGAAAACGGCTGAGCTCAAATATACCAATAAGAATTGTAACCAACTATCCATGTGGCAGCTAGGATAAGGCTAAAAACAGCTGGCAGCAGTCAGGAGTATTAATTGTAGATAGGACTTGTGATCTGTCTTTGGGTAGGTTTTTAGGAGTGCTGAGCTAAAAAATAACAATAAGAATTGTGACTGACCATCCATATGGTAGCTGGGAAACAGCTACAGCTCAGCCTGTTGCCATGTTTTGTGGAAAATTAAGGATATGTGAACATCAAAAATTTTTATAGAAAAAACTTTTTCAATTAAAATTTTAACCCTATTTTGTTGAAAATATCAATAATAGAAAAGTTAAAAGTCCTTACATAGTTGTTCTACATCCAAAACTGCTAAAAACGGCCAAAGAAACGGCTATGAAAATCTAAAAATTGTACAAAACCAGCTGTAGTTATTACGAAAATGCCATATGGATGGACGGCCACAAAAATTAGTAGAATATTTGAGCTCAGCACCCATAAAAACCTACCCATAGTTATGTCACAAGCCCTATATTCAACTCATACTTTTGGCTATACCTTGCCATTGTAAGCCGTTTTCAAATATTTAACAGCTAAATATAGAATTAAACAGGTTTATAATAAGTATTTTGATGAAAAAAGCTAAAATTTCAATTAAAAAAGTGTACTTATACTGCAATATTCTATGTTTAGGTTTCCTGGAAAATACCAAAAAATGGTTGAATAGCTGTTACCCAGCTGACATAGAGACAGGCACTCAATTTTTGGTAGCAGTTTTGGGCTTGGCACCCATTAAAACCTATATCTAGAAAATGTCACAAGCTTATCTACTATTAAAACTTTTAGATTTTCATAGCCATTTCTTTAGCCATTTTAGCAGTTTTGGATGAATAACAGCAATGTATGGACATTTAACTTTACTATTGTTGATATTTTCAACAATATAGGGTTAAAATGTTAATTGAAAAAGTTTGATTCTATAAAAATATTTGATGGTCACAGATCCTTATTTTCCACGAAATATGGCAAACAGCTGAGCTACAATCATGAAAAATAATAAAAAGTAACAAAGCACATTTTTTACATCAGTTGGAATTATTTTTATCATCTAGTTTTTGATTTACAGATGTTTTTATGCGTTTTTTACCAACCAATCAGTACCCAAATTTATTTTGCCTTATTATATACAGGGTGTTTTTTTTAATAGGACAAAAGTATTGCTTAATATAACCCATTTGCCACACAGTGCGATCCAGTGGGACATCCAAAAAATTTAAAATTGACTTTTATCTATCCTAGGAATTAATAATGGCTGTAAGTAGACAGCTAGAAAAGAAATTTTTTAAAAAATTTAATTTTTGGTAGATTTATACCATTTTTAAAAAAGGTAGTGAAAAATTTCGGTATTATCCTCTAACCTAACCTAAAATAGTTGTTCGTCGGGGGGGGGGGGGGGAGGGAGGGGGGGAAGTACTCAAATTTTCAAAATTGAAAAAAAAAATCTAAGAGGATAATGCCAAAATTTCTTTTCAGTTTTGATGATTTTCCAGATTTTTTTACACAATTTTTTCAAAGCAACAAAAAATACATTTATGTTCATTTTATGAAAAAAATTTTTGATTGAGGTACTTTTCAGATACCTGTACCAATGTCGAATTAAAGAAAAATTTAAAAAAAAATTTTTTTGGTGGTGCAAATTGACATTTTGTGAGAAAATTTCACCAAAAATATTAAGATTTTTAACCCCAAAAAATCAGTTTTCTCCATTTTACCCAAAAACGGCCAGGAGGCCCCGGGTTTTGCAATAATAATATCAATATGCAACATGTATTATGTATAAAACAGTTTTCACAACCTGGGGCCTTCCGGCCGTTTTTGAGTAATTTAGCATCTTACATTGCATGGTTTTTACAATTTCATTCTTGTTAATTTCAAATTTTTCCCCCTTTAGAGGGGGAAAGAGTCATTATAGAGCCCAAAGTCATCTCTGCAATGTTTTCAAACTTTTTGAGGCGGATCTTTCTTTACTTCTGCATAATTTGCTTTCGGCCATCCGTTACGCCATTATTTGCCGCCGTTTGCGTGATTTTTAACGATTTTTGCGTGTTCTCGCGATTTTAATGGACATTTAAGGGTTAAAGGAGTCATTAAATAAAGATGACATAGAAATACTTTTATTTTTGCAATTAAATTTGCTAAATTTCATGTTTTCTAAAAAGATGCGTATTTATAACTGGTTTTGGTCCAGCAGAAGTTCAAATTTAGGAAATAATTATAATATTTGCAAATCTTATATATGCGTAATTATGTTTATATTCTTATACAAACTTTAAATGAAGATAGCTAGACTTAGAGTAAAGGTATTAACACAAAATCAAAAGTTTATAAAAAATTATGTTATTATTGTTTATATCTGTAAAAAAAAAATGCCTTTGAAAACATGCCTTACAAGTGTCCTATTTTACTTATACTGGACCTACCTAAAAATGCCATGACTCGAACTGGGTGCACCTGACGCAATATTCTTGTTCACAAACATTGTTTGCATTGAAAAAATATTTACATGGACGTTGATTTTGTTAAAATATTCAAATCCTAACTAAAGTTATGAAGGTTTATAGATTTTTTAAAAATAGGGTAGCTTCGCTCTTCCAATACCGACAGACATACTTACTAAATGCACATTAGAAGTCAACAGGAGCAAAATTTAAGTTATTTCCTAGCTAAAGCAAAAAAAATTACATCATTTTCTTAAAAACAAGCCTATTTATTGAAGTTTACTTTTGTTTACTTTTAATGTCCCGTTTTTAGGCAAAAGATCGCACTGTGTACCACGTAGCTCCTAAACTATACGTAGCACAGGAATATTTCTTAAACACCCAAAAACTAGAGTTTATGACGATTCTAACAATATGCATAACATTTTTCTACTATTAACACAAGCCGCGCAATTTGAATTTTAAAAATATACACATTTTTGCACATTCTTTAAATTGTTCATGATCCAAAAATCTTCCAATAAAAGGTACTTTGGAAAAACCAGTTTTTAAGGCATAATTTGTTTAAAATCGCTAAATATTTTTTTCTTATACAAATTGCCCCAACCCAGTAAAGAAATTAAGATATAGATCATTAATTTCTGTCAATGGCAAATGGGTTATATTAAGCAATACTTTTGTCCTATAAAAAAAACACCCTGTATAGTTAAAAGATAGATTGGTAGATAGATAGCCTAGATAGGTATTTTGATTGATTTGGTTAAATCCCAGCTATAATTTTCGTTCTACAGAAAAGGGAATTTAGTCCATTGTCTTATCCCTTGAGATCCATAGATATATCAACTTAAAGGGATAGTTGCATCAAGTGCATTTCAAAAAATTTATTGCAAGCAAAAGTTACAAGTATACCATCAAACATATATGATATTGTATTACAGTAAATAACAAACAATTAGACATAACGAAATTAGTAGTCACGCTGTTATTTTTTATAAATAACATATATCACAAAAATACTATTTTAAGTCCTAATATTTTTAAACTACATGGTAGAATATTGAAATTCTTTCAAATGTATGCCCTATAAATGTAAAGGGGTAGTTTCACGAAATGCATTTGAACTTAATTTAGTGAACCGCATATTTTTTCCTAGTTAATGGGTGAAGCTACATTTAAATAGCATATATTTGAAATGAATTCAATTTTCTACCTCGTAGTTTTTAAAATATCAAGACTTGAAAATTGTCCTTTTGTGATATATGCAATTTAAAAAGACGATTTTCTAGTCTTGATATTTTAAAAACTACGTGGTAGAAAATTGAAATTCTTTCAAATATATGCCATATAAATGTAGTTTAAACATTTAACCAGGATAAAATATGCGGTTCACTAAATTAAGTTTAAATGCATTTCATGAAACTACCCCTTTAAACCATTGAACAGGAAAAATTATGCAGTTCACTAAATTCAAATTTAAAGGCATTTCGTGCAACTACCCCTTTAAAAAAAGAATTATATTTAACTCCATGCAGAACCAGAGATTCTGTTGGACCAAAATATAGATATATAGATAGTAGATAGTTAGACATGTAGCTAAATAAATAGATAGACAGAAACAAAGCATATTCTATAGGTTTTCATTATAACAAGGATGACAACATTCATTAAAGTGAAGCACTGAAATGGTAGGACAAACGGACATTAATGCTTGTATAGTGTCTGAACTGAATAATCAAAATATAAATGAATAAGAGTCGAACCAAAATTTAAATAAATTTGTTGAAAAACGGCTTGATACAGGATAATTTTTATGGACATACTTACATTTTTATAGAGTTGCTTCGCTTATGATATTGTACTTTGTTGTCCCGGGAATCAGTATACCAAAAATCAGATCAATCGGATACTTAGATCACATAAAAGATTGTTGTTAAAAAAGTAAAAAAATCAACATGTTTAAAATGGACGTACGGACATTCTGGTAGTGATTATAGAGTTGCTTAACTACTACAGGAATAAATAGGACAATTCTAACATGCCTAAATTAACGAAAACAGCTATCTGTTACGGACGGACGGACGTACGGATGGACCGACCCTAATTATAGAAAAGCTTCGCTTTTAACAATTTTACTTTGTTGGTAACTATTCTTAAATTAGATTAGAGTAACATTGTGACTGTGCGTATGAGTTTGTCTTTCTGCCTGTGTGTACCAAGAATCTCGCTAACCACTGGACCATTAGTTCTCTTTCACATTGTTGCTTTTATAGGTCTTTTCTGAATGGAACCACAACCCTCCAAAGAGAAGGGGGGGGGGGGTAAAGGAGTTATTACGCTCAAAATTATCCATAATTTCAAAACTTCTATTCTTACAGTTTGTTTAAGGCTATAACCCACTTGAAGTTATATCTTAATCTTTTAAAAATATATTTAGTCTTAGATAATTAGATAATAAACAAAGGTAAGTGGAAATAGTTGTATCTGCAGCAAAAGTTTTTAGTAGCTGCGCTTCTTTAATAAGAAATTAAATCTCTAGATGTAGGGAAGACTGTACTGAGTATGTATGGCCACTATTTGAATAAAGCTGAAATAAAGTAGGGTTGCTGCGCTACTTTACTTCAAAAAAAGTATCCTATAATTGGATGATAATATAAATGTTTAAGTTAAGTTCAAATAGAAATAAAAATTTAACAAATATGGAACAATTTTAGCTGGAAAATAAAGATAAATAAATGATTTTAAAATTAGATGTTTTATAAATACAAATTATACAACTTTTTATTATAATAATTAAATGTGATTTTTTTGTATGTATACTATAACAATGGTTTAATGCTTTTTTAAACACAATCTCTCAAAAGTACAGGTTCTATTGGCTATGACCCATAAGATAAGAAATTAAAGTTTTTTTGTTTGAAGCAAAATATCTTGGAAATGGGATATCAAACTTCATAATCCATTTTTCTAACGTAACAAAAATTTCATAGCTAAAACATACAGATACTACCTACCTATATTACTTTTTACTTTATTTTTAGAATATAGTTTTTAGAAATGTGCTTTGGCCCCATGTATTGATATTTCAGGGATGATGTGGACGATAGGCTACATTTTCACTGGTACCCTAAGCTTTCTAACTACGTTATTTGTTTATTGATTCGAAACTTTTGGGTGTTTTTATTGATTTTTTATATAATTGTATCAAACTTTTTAACAGTTTATTTTAATGTGCAGAATGGGTAATTTAGTTTATCATTATTGGAAATGTTGTTTGTAAATGTTGAGGATTATTTTATCTTCCCTATCCCTTTTTTCACACGTTTCATTTTGTGTTTTAGTATCAAATAATTCAGGAAAAAAGGAAAAAAATACAAAAGAAAGATTTTGGTATTTTTATGAAAAAAGGTATAAACTATATTTTATTTCATAAATCTTTAATTTAGACCAAAACAGGTTTAAGGCTATTTTACCTAGAAATATAGATACATACTTCTTCTTTTCAAATGTTAATTCTTAAAAATATAACTAATTGTAATAAAAATGTTGTTACTAAGTATTGGATATTTATTCCTGGTCACTTTACTGTTAACTTCATCCATGAATATCTTTAAGGAAAAGTTTTTCAATTTTAGCCCCCCCGGGGAGTGTGTGAAATGTTTTTTTGACCTTTTTTCCCACGTAATTAATTAAAGCATAATACTCATTTTTTTGTATTTATTTAAATTTTGATTTTTATTTATTTTTAACAGATTTTGAAAAGTTTTTTATGTATGAAAAATCGTTAAAGATATGTTTTTAAAAGGGATAGGGAAACATTTACTTTAGGATAATACATTTACTTTCTTAAGCATATAATTGTTGAATTAAAAATACATTTGTATCATTGCCATGCATAGTTAAGACTTTCAGACAAAGGTCTAAGGGAGTCAAAGGGAGTGGGAAGTCAGTAATCAAAACCACTCAATGACATCATTAAGATTCCTTGAAAATAATATTTGATAGAAATATTTTTAGATATTTCTATTTTTATAAGAAACACTTTTGTGTAAGAATATTTTTTATTGGGTAACAGGAAACATTGGACGATTAAACTTGACATTTGTTGTGTGTCTTTAAAACTTTAAAACAGTGTGGTTGACAAAACAGCACAAACGTACACAACTTTTTGCTTCACTCCTATTATTTCACATACCCACTTTGGCAATTATATTTTTATGCGTTAGCACTTAGCCTTTCCATGTTCTTTCTATAACACAAGAAACCAAAATATTTATTTTCAGTGTACCCTTTTTTTTATTTTACAACAGCTAAAAGTTTTGTAGTTATGAAGGAACACTTGGCAATAAATATTTGAGTTTAAAACAACAATTTGTTAAATATCTTACTTTCAATTTCTTATTAACTTATTAAACTTATATTTGTTCAGCAGTTATCGAGATCTTATGCTACACACTAACAGACATATGTTACTTTCTTAAAAAGATTTAGCATTTTACAATTATCCCGGGGCCTGTGAGAGATAGAAAAATAAAAATATAGATACATAGAAAGTAGATAGTCCGTTTAATGGATAAATAGATAGTTAGAAAGCTAGCTAGATAGATATATAGTCTGTTAGATAGATAGATAGTCCGTTAGATAAATAGATAGTCCGTTAGATAGATAGATATATAGTCCGTTAGATAGATAGTCCGTTAGATAGATAGTCCGTTAGATAGATAGACAGATAGATAGTCCGTTAGATAGATAGATAGTCCGTTAGATAGATAGATAGATAGTCCGTTGGATAGATAGATAGCTCAGATAGCTCGTTAGATAGATAGATAGATAGTCCGTTAGATAGATAGATAGATAGATAGATAGATAGATAGATAGATAGATAGATAGATAGATAGATAGATAGATAGATAGATAGATAGATAGATAGATAGATAGATAGATAGATAGATAGATAGATAGATAGATAGATAGATAGATAGATAGATAGATAGATAGATAGATAGATAGATAGATAGATAGATAGATAGATAGATAGATAGATAGATAGATAGATAGATAGATAGATAGATAGATAGATAGATAGATAGATAGATAGATAGATAGATAGATAGATAGATAGATAGATAGATAGATAGATAGATAGATAGATAGATAGATAGATAGATAGATAGATAGATAGATAGATAGATAGATAGATAGATAGATAGATAGATAGATAGATAGATAGATAGATAGATAGATAGATAGATAGATAGATAGATAGATAGATAGATAGATAGATAGATAGATAGATAGATAGATAGATAGATAGATAGATAGATAGATAGATAGATAGATAGATAGATAGATAGATAGATAGATAGATAGATAGATAGATAGATAGATAGATAGATAGATAGATAGATAGATAGATAGATAGATAGATAGATAGATAGATAGATAGATAGATAGATAGATAGATAGATAGATAGATAGATAGATAGATAGATAGATAGATAGATAGATAGATAGATAGATAGATAGATAGATAGATAGATAGATAGATAGATAGATAGATAGATAGATAGATAGATAGATAGATAGATAGATAAATAGATAGATAGATAGTCCGTTTGATAGATAGATAGCTCAGATAGCTCGTTAGATATATAGATAGATAGATAGTCCGTTAGATAGATAGATAGATAGATATATAGATAGTCTGTTAGATAGATAGATAGTCCGTTAGATAGATAGATAGATAGATAGATAGATAGATAGATAGATAGATAGATAGATAGTCCGTTAGATAGATAGATAGATAGATAGATAGATAGTCCGTTAGATAGATAGATAGATAGATTGTCCGTTAGATAGATAGATAGTCCGTTAGATAGATAGATAGTCCGTTAGATAGATGATTTTCTTTGTGAAAGAAATTATTTTGTTTAAATCAGTCCATTAACAAGGAAGTTGAGTTTAGTGGTTCAGAGAGTCATTCTAGGTAAACTACGATATCAGATTTGTAATCTCCAATTAATATCCAGGTGAAAGGGAAAAAATTGGTTGAAATTGGTAAATAAACAAAAAAGTTGGATTTAATGGTTCAAATAGTCATTTTAGGTAAAGTACGATATCAGATTTGGAATATCCAATGAATATCCAGGTGAAAGAAAAAAAATGGTTGAAATTGGTCAATAATCAAGAAAGTTAGGTTTAATGGTTCAAAGATTCCTTTTAGGTAAATTACAACCAAACTAGAAGCGATCATGACAAGTTTAGTGATTTTTTAACTTAATAATTTGAAAAATTTATTTTTATTGATTTTCCCTTATTTAAAAAAAATTTCATTTTCCTCGAAATCTGAGAATGGTAATTAATCAAAGGAATTTATTGAAAAATATATGTGAAAAAATCACTAAAATTTCAAAAAATATTGAAGCCGGCTGCAATTTTATATATGGAGTTTTATTATATAAATACTAAGAAATTTTACTTAATAGCATATATTCTCTCTTTTTAGAAGCCACTTTTTTTCACAGCCGGCTTCAAAATAATATATGTGACTGTATATTTTTGTGTAGTATGTAGTTGTTTCATTATAATATGATATACGTCCGTGAAATTCATATCACTAATTTGTTGAAACTTGTACTTATGCAAAAGCATTATAAACACGTTATATTATTTAAACTTTTATTGCATTTTGATTGGTTGGTTCCAAACTAGTAGTGTTCGATCTTATCAACCAATAATTCTGATCTACAGAAAGGTATCCGCTTATTAACAAACTTGTTCTTGTAATAGTATAAGAGCCATTATGCATTGAAAAGTAGGTACTTTTACTCAAACCTATTTCTTGACCATAGAAATCCCAACCCCCCTTTTTTTAATTTTTACAAATAAATGCGTAGCCCCATCCTGCTGGGACAAATCCCTACAGGGTAAACACCCTGAGAGTTCAACGAACTTTAACTTAACCTAACATAAAATAAGCTGATCATAAATATGTTTTTTTTAAAGTTCGTTCGTGGTCCAAATGAGGGAAACTGCCAAAAACTACTTGAGAAAATGTTATCAATTAATTTTTAAATTATTTTCTTTATGTCACAATTCTTTAGTTTTTATATTATCGTTTTTTTTATATATAAGGACATTATTTGATGCGAAGCTAAACTGTAATTAAAATTTTCGCCTGTCTGTTCATCTGAAAAGTTTGCTGGTGAAATTTTATGTGGAGATTCCTATGGAAAGAAGTTTTGGAATTTCAGAATCTTTTCTGAATAATTAACCTCCATACTTAATGTATAGGCGTTAGCAGGTGAACTGGCCACCCATGGCAAGTCTAGAGATCTTTCTGAAGTTCATCTTCTTGTCAAAAGAAAATTAGCAGGTATCCTATTAATATATAAGTATCATTTTTTGTCTGAAGATTAAGATTTCGATAACTACTGAAATATATTAATTCTCCTTTTTAAAGAACCTTCACGTGCGTTCCGGGATGGTTTTAGGCATTTTTATTTTTAGATGGGCTATTTTTCTGTCCTTTTTTATACCCGTTTGAGTGTAGAGCCTGTAGATGCTAGTGAAAGAAAACATACACAAATACAAACAGAAAGGCAAAAACAGGGATAAATAAGCAGCATTACGTATTTAAATGTGTAAATTATTTTTTTAAAATTTCTAAATAGCTTCGTTAAATTAATTCATTCTTGTTTGATTATGAAGGTTTAAAACTTGGAAATGCTGGTGTCACACAGGGGGCGGAGGAACGATCAAGCTTACTAAGGTAAACATTGTTGATAAATCACTGAATATGTACAGATGGAAGGAATACTAATTAAAATATAAATGAGCAACACAGGGAATAGTAAACTAGACAGCTTTTTCAGTATGGCCGAGGACCGGTTTTAATTCGGCAGATATTAATCGGTTTCTTTTTTTCAGCAAACTGTTGTTTTCAAGATATACTGGTTCTCATAAGGTAATTAAAATTTGCTTGAATGGGATAATCATTGATTTAAGTCTATTAACCGAAGAGAAGCTTCATTGCACAGACATACACATTACACACATGTAAAGACGTCCTGTTACTGTTATGTAAGGATTATTTTTTTTTGTGCCAGGGAACCATAAAGGATGATCAGAATAAATCTTGGTTTTCCAGAAGTCCATCCCATTCTGGTGTTATCAAATCTTTCTCTTCTCCCCTATTTGAAACTAGGACAGGTAGGTCCTCTCAAGCATGGCTCACAATCCGATTTATTTCCGCTGGTTTAAAACTTGTTCTGAGCCATAATTAAAAATGGTTTCTCGCCCTCGAGGATACCAAAACTGGAAATCATAAAATTAGTCCCTGTTTTCTGGCCTTGACCTAAGGCGCTGAAAACTGTATATAATACGAATTTGGACAAGTTTTTAGAGAGAAAAAAACGTATTTTTGAACCTGTTTTTAGGTTAGGGTAGTTATCAAAAAATAGAACCCTTAACTTTTGGGAGGTTAAAGCCCCCTTGCAGAAAAAGAATATGTAATTTTAAATAATAAATGAATATGTCATAATTATTTTTAGTGAGCCCAGTAACACAAACTACAAGTCCTGTTCAGGTACAATTATTACAGTAACTAAGCTACTCTATTTATCGAAATGTCCGCCTATCCATCTGTAAGAAATTGTTAGAAAGAGACATGAATTTCTTGGCTGCTATTCAAGATTAATGGCTGGAATTCTTATATAGATTCTCTATATGATTTACTAAGTCTGTCAATCATGCTACAAAAGACAGTTACATATTTTTTACATTTGTGCTACTACGATGGCGTTTTCTGAGGCATATCATAATTGGTACAAAAAAGTTTTTTGATTTTTTTAAAAGGGAAGCTATCACGGAGAGTTATCTGAACCCCCGTATATTTTCCTTATAATTAAAGAAAAGCTTTGGCCAGGTGTCAGTGACTCTTAGCAGGAAATCAAGTGCTTTATTAAGCCATAAAACAATTGGACACCATCTATAAATAATAAACATGTTACATATTATACAAATTTTTAATTCAATACTTTAATAAGAAAATCAAATCCTTGTATATAGCTCAAAAAGAAAAATCTTTAGTGTGGCTTATGTATAGCTTAAATTAAATCATAACAAAAAAATCTACTGATATAAAAAATGTGTTTTGGTAGTTTTCCAACTTTTTTAGTAATGAAGCTACTCTATAATTTAAAAAGTCCGTCTGTATGACTGTCTGTCTGAAACGTTTTGGGGGAATTTCTCCCACAAAAGATAAAAGACTGAAACTTTTTTGTTAATATTCCCATCAAAATGGAGCATAATTAAATATAAAACATCCGTAGTGGTCTGACTGCTTTTAAGCAGCTATTTAGCAGCTTTTAATATTTTAAAATTGATTTTCTTGGCTCCTGTAAAAGAGAGAAGGCTGAAACTTCTTTTCAACATTTCCATCAATATGGAGCATAATAAAGTATAACCTCAAAAGCGGTCGGACAGCTTTAAAGCAGCTATTTAGCGCTGTTATTTTTCAAACTGATTTGCTCGGCTCCTGTAAAAGAGAGAAGGCTGAAACTTCTTTTCAACATTTCCATCAATATGGAGCATAATAAAGTATAACCTCAAAAGCGGTCGGACAGCTTTTAAGCAGCTATTTAGCTGCTTTTATTTTTTCAAATTGGTTTGCTCGGCTCCTGTAAAAGATATAAGGCTGAAATTTCTAATTAACATTCCCAACAATATAGAGCATAATAAAGTATAACCTCAAAAGCGGTCGGACAGCTTTTAAGCAGCTATTTAGCTGCTTTTATTTTTTCAAATTGGTTTGCTCGGCTCCTGTAAAAGATATAAGGCTGAAATTTCTAATTAACATTCCCAACAATATAGAGCATAATTAAGTATTTTTCATCAATAGCGGCCGGACTACTTTTAAACAGCTTTTTAACACAAGTAAAAGCACTTTTTGCAAAAGATTTTCTCGGCTCCTACAAAAAAATACACTACTTCAATACTTAGGGTTGAAAATACTTTGGTAATCTGACTGCTTTTAAGTTGATTTTCTTTTAAAACTGTCAGACATAAACCTTAATTTTTTAAGGTTTCGTGGTTTTAAGTTTTTGTATATTTATTTGCATATATCTCTCTTTCTATTTTTTTTGTTAATCAGCTCTATACATCACTTTGTCCGTTTGTCTATTTCATTATAGATTTTGTGCTTCGCTACTTGTGGATGTTGTCCTCCTTGCATATAATATTTTATTTTAAGCCTATTTATAATTTAATTTCTGTCTTGGCACGCAAACGGGTTTGTAAGTTTGATAGTTTAGAGGTTTGTAAGTTTTATAGTTTAGAAGTTTGTAATTTAGATTATTTGTAAATAGTATTAATTTCATAGAAGAATCTTTAGATTTCTATACTGCAAAGGTTTTTTGAAATAATTTCAATAACTATTAAGGCGAATTTATTAAATTTTTAACAGTTTGTATTCCAATATTAAAGCAATTTTTATTGGGTTTTTATTTAACTGTAGTCTATAAAGTTAATATAAAAATAAACAGTAGGAAATTGATATTTCTGTTGAAAATTTTCTAAATATTGATTGTATACACTAATATATGAAAAAGTCTTAAATAATTAATCAGACGTTAGTGTTATAAGTCATTTATGAGTTCAAATTCAAAGGCAAATTTTATTGAAATTTATTTATCGATAGTTTACCTTAAAAATAAGTAAGAGTTAAGTAGATATAAGTCCTTTATAAGTTTCAATTCCAATATAAAGGTAAATTTTATTGGATCAAACTTTTTAGTAAGATATATGGGGATTTCAATATAAGGCAATCTTTTTTGAAAATGTATAAGGCATCAACTATTAATATTACGAAGGTAGGTATAGCATTGATAAAAGCTTTAAAAATTAAATTTGTCTTTTTTTAAAAATCAATTGATATTAGTTATAAGTAATTTAAGAGTTAAAATTCCAATACTAGGGCTTATGTCATTGGAAATCTATTTAGCTGTGGTAAAAATATTTCTTAAAAATAAAAAGTATGAACTAAGTCCTTTAAGAGTACCAATTCCAATGTAAAGGCAAATTTTATTGGATCAAACTTTTATATGGATTCCAATTTTAGGCATTTGTTTGGAAAATTTATAGGCATTAGCTCTCTACATTACAAAGGCTTTTAATGATTCAATTTGTCTTTTATTTGAATAAGTCATTTTTGAGTTAAAATTCCAATAAAATGTTATTGGAAATTTATTTAACTGTGAGATAAAGTTTACCTTAAAATTAAGAAAATCAAAAATAAGTCAAAACAAGGATGACAACATCCATAAGTAGCGAAGCTCAAAAATTATGATTGTATATCAGGAAAAAAATACTGTAAAGCAGTGTCATGTAATAAATATTAATATTGGTAAAATAGGGAAATAATCACACCTTTAAAATCATGCAACCTTATAATCATGAAAACTTAAAAATCTAGGAATCTATCTAGCACCGCAATTAATTGTCAAATCTTAATGAAACTTGATGGAAATATGTAGAACATGAGCATACTCAATCCCTAATAATTTCAACCGTCAATCCTGAATAGGAATTGAGAAAACCATGAAAACCTAAAAAATCTTGGAATTGATCTAGCACCCCAATTAATAATAAAAATATTAATAAAACTTGTTGAAAATATGTATAACATAAAACTAATTAATCCCTGAAAATTTCAGCCCTTTATCTTGAAAAGTAGTTGAGAAAATCACAAAAACGTAAAAATCTAGGAATCGATCTAGCACCTTAAATAACAAACAGACGGACAAAACAATGTATATATTAGATGGGCATATATAGTGGGAATCTTCAATAAAAATTTCAGCTGTCTATCTTGAATAGGAGCCGAGAAAATCACGTTTCCTCCAATTAATTAATTACGGACAGACGGACGGACGGACATTGTGAATTATAGAGTAGCTTCACTTTAAAAAAGACTGGTAGGACACACAGACATTAACACTTAGTGTCAGAACTGAATAATCAGAATATAAAAGTTTAAGAGTTGAAGCAAAATTGTAAGTAAATTTGTTGAAAAACTGCTTGATACAGGATAATGTTTATGGACATACTTACATTTTTAGAACTTGATTATAGAGTTGCTTCGCTTATAATATTGTTCTTTGTTGTCCCAGTAAACAATATACAAAAAATCAGATCAAACGGATAATTAAAACACTTGAAAATTTGTTGTTAAAAAAGTAGAAAAGTCAACATGTTGAAAATGGACATACGGACATTCTGGTAATGATTATAGAGTTGCTACGCTTTCTAAATCGTACCTAACTACTACAGGAATCATCATGCAGAGTTTGAAATCGATAGGACAATTATAACATGCCTAAATTAACGAATAAAACTATCTATCTCGGATGGACGTACGGACGGACGGACCTACCCTAATTATAGAAAAGCTTCGCTTTTAAAAAAAAACAATAAAATACGTAATAATAATAATAAAGAAATAAGTCCTTTAAGAATATCATTCCAATATAAAGGCAAATTTCATTGGATCAAACATTTATAGCAAGTTATGTAAGGATTCTAATTTTAGGCATTTTGTTTGGAAAATTATAGGCATCGGATCTCTATATTTCGAAAGCTTTAAATGATTCAATTTGTCTTTTATTTGATCCAGTTAAGTTGTAAGAAGTTACAAGTCATTTAGGAGTTAAAATTTCAATACTAAGGCAAATCTTATTGAAATCTTATAAATATCCCAAATCAAAAGTGATTTAAATAAACAGTTTGACTTTATAATAACATTTGATATTTACTAGTTCTACGTAATTTTGTCTGGAAATTTTTTTTTATTGGTCATGTCTGAAGTCAAAAACAAGTAAATAGATCTATGTAAGCTAAATTCTATATTACCAAATAGTGGAAGAGCTCATAGCATGTTGGGTCTAAAAGGCAATATAAAGACTTGATTTAGAAATAAAGATCAGACTATTTAATTTCTAAATTAATTTCTTGTGATGGTCATATTTTATTTAGAAAAATTATGGGAGCTATGTAAAGCTTTCATAAAATTTTAAATTAAATTCATTCAGTGTTTAAAGATATCTTAATGGACAAATATATTATCAAAACCAACAAGGTCAAATAAAGAAAAACTATTCTTCCTCTAATATTTTCAATATACTCGATGAGAGTTCTAACATTAAAGTAATATATATAGAGTGATAAATAGCTATGAAACCATTTTCTTTTTTCAAAGACCCGTGACGCTGCAGAAGGTTGTTTATAGATAAAAATTTTGCTTTCTCACTTAGCTGCTAGAAAGCTCATAAGCTGTCATTGGAATAAGATTTGAAGGAACTTTACTAATTAATCAAAACCACCGTATATTTTGGTATAAGGATTTGGGGGACCTTTATTATTAATTAAAGTCATGTGACCTAATGTACAAGAGTTAAAACAATTAAATCAAAAGATTTTATTGTAAAACTATTTGTAAATAAGAGTATAAGAATAAGATATTGTTATCAACGACAAAAAATAAATGTTTTGCCTAATTTTTGTAAAAATTTAGAGCATATTTATCATTTAAAATCAATGCTATCTTTTCAAAAGTGTTTCCATTAATTTGGTTGTGTTTTGTAAGCAAAACCTGTTTTTTATTATTTGTACTGTGTAATTTTATTTGAATATTTAATTCAAAGATAGCAATTTTTTAAAAAAATAACCTAAGATGAATGTCGGAATTTTCTTATTAAACATAATAATGTATATATAATTAGAATAGTAAGACCTTGAAAATAAGCAAAAAATTATTATATGATAATTATCAGTAAATCTAAAAGAATTTAAACGTAATTATTAAAAAGCTAGCTTCAAAAAATAATAATACATTTTTTATTCAAATACTATAGTACATTCTAACAAGGATGATGATATCAAGTTTAGCAACATTTAACAAATATGTCTTTCAAAAATCAGTTAATTTATTGCATGAAATATTGAAAATGTATATAGCAATTTACAGATTTTTATTATTTTCAGGAATTTAAAATAATTACATTCATTTTGTAACTGTAAAAGCAGAGTATAGCATGTAAAGTGTCATAAATGAGCTACAATTTGAAATAGTTTACATATATTTATTGGGATGTAATATCCTTTTATAAAAGGCAAATACAGATTGATTTTAATTACAAGTTCATTGAAAAAAAATCCGGACTTTCTGATGGATAGACAAAGTGAATTATAGAGTAGCTTCGCTACTGAATATGACATATACACATACATGCGCTCTGGTTCAGTTTACATTGCTATGGACAGTTAAACTATTTAGGAAAGTTGTAAGGAAGAAAGTTATCTATCTAGTACTAAGATAAAGATTTAAAAGCCTCCTAAAAAAAGAAATATATTTTTAAAAACAAATTAAATCTATATTGCTGTTAACTTTAACTTTAATATTGTTATTATAAAAAATGGAAATAATCTCTACTTTCCGAAATAATTGTACTCAAGACAGCTTGTAATGAAATTACTATCCAGATTTTTACGATTTTATAATTTTTTGACAACGCCAAAATTGTTTTTTTTACTTTATTAATTTTAAGATATATGCATTATCTATAAAGGACAAACACAAATACATAATAAATTTTATAGTTAAGGTATTGTTTCTAAAAATGAAAAACCCTGTATAAAACTCAGCCATTTTAGAGTCTAAGCTGTCAAATTTCTTGAGCAATGGGATTGTGTTGGTAGGTCTTTGCGATAGTTCTATATAGTCATGTACCCTTGCTCCCTCTATTCTCTAACTTTATTGTTCTAACAGGAAAGGTTAGTTTTTATTTTTTTGAACCAACATTATACATAACATTGAATCGCGTAAAAAGTATATCAAATTTAAATCTACATCGTAGTAAAGTGTATACAAATGGAAGCGCTGTAAAGTGTCACGTGTGAAGTAATAAAAAAACATCTATAAAGGAGGAATGAGAGAAAAAGTGAGAAAGGAAACCCCTAAAATATGTACTTTTATGACGTCACACGTGACAATTTCCAGTGCTTCTACAATTGGTACATTAATGTAGAGATAGGTATAATAGTTTTTATATGATTCTTGTTATTATCAAAATATCTTGTAATAGGTAAATGCAAGAAATAATCTTAATTCTCAATTTAAAAATTAAAACAAAAAACATTTTCGTTGTGAGGTTCAAAAATTTGAGAAATGGATTAACATTTCAAACATTTATCCACCACTGTATCTATAACTATCATAAAACTAACCTTTGAAGATAACCAAGAACTATCACATCACTTTTTACTTTTTTTATCACAGAAATAAACTTAAGCTAAAGCCAGAACTTGATTACACTTTGATTTGGAATTGTCAATGGGAGGTATAATAGTTATTTATGGCATCGTAGTATAAACAGCTTTCCTTGAATAATGAAATGAAATGTATAAGATTAGGACCAATTTTGTTAGCCCTGTGGGACCAAAGGCCAGTACTAACAAATCTGGTATTAATTTTCTAATTTTTTAAATATTCGTGGAAAATTGTCTGCAATACTCGATGCTCTACATGATTATTCAGTATGCCTGAGAACTGGTTCTAATCGAGCGGATATCAACCGGTTCAAAGCCATACTGGAAATAAATCTCCCATAGTCAAATCCATTTTTTAATAATTAATATAGAGAGTTAAATATTTTCGAAAGTTTTTTGGTGTTTCTGAAATCTTCAAGATAAAAATGCAAATAATTTTAAAACTTTTACTTAAAATGAATAGTAATGCAAATGTTGGAAGAGGTTGTTTAAACTGCCCATTTCTATGAAGGAATGTGTTATGAATGAATGAAACTATTAAAAATCTTAAAAAGTACTAAATTTAATTATTTGCTGAAACATAAAAATTATTAGGGAAAAAAACATTGCTAAAATAGAATAAAAATTTTTATCATGAAAATAATAGAAAAAAAAATAAATTACTTTGGCTCTAGTTTATTTATCACAATATCACTTTTCACGGGCTGAGTTTTGCCACCCAAAGAACTATTTGCCTCCAACCTTTCCATCAATCCATACATGTAGTAAAAAATAAATAATATGCAAAATAATAGATGAAATATAATCAAAAATATGAGATAAAAAGTAATTATGGATTGATGAAAAAGTTTTTTTTAGATGGCTAACCCTGTCCTGTCACATGTGTCACCTGCAAGGTTGCATAATTCAAACTGGAGCTATAACTCCTGGCAGCTTGGCGCCAATCTGCCTATAAGAGGGATTAGGGAATACCCCCCCCCCCCCTTCTTTACTTCTCATAAAGAATTTATGGCGCAAACAATTTGACCTTCTTGCAAAACTGGTTTTATTGGCTTGGGAACGGAAGGAGGGATATCAATGAGCCAATTTTTGTGTGGGTAATATACCAGGATTTTAAATTTTGTATCCCCCCCCCCTACTGTATTTTTGGCGCAAACAATTTGACCGCCTTGCTAAACTGTTTTTGGCTTGGGAAAGGAAGGAGGGATATTACTAAGCAAATTTTTAAAATCTTGTCTACCCCTCCCCCCCTGACATTTTATAAAGAAAAGTATTTTTAGTGCAAAAAATTTGATATTAAATTTGATATTAATGAGCTAAATTTTCGATAGGTAATGTACCTAAATTTTAAATCTTGTCGTCTTGGGAAATAATTTAGGGCGTGCGTGGCCCCCCACCTTCCCTTAAAACTGACCGCCAAACAAATGAAACTGCATGATAGCGCAAAGAGGGATAGCTGTGAGTGATAATTCTTAAACGGTCGAATTTGATCCACTGACAAGAGTTTTAGGATTTATTGTAACTGGTTTCTACCCCATCCCTTATCCTCTACCCCACTTTTGCTTTCATTACAAAATTCTTCCATCCAAACTTAACAACGCTACTCAATAATGTAGCTCACCAAATTTACACATAAACTGACATTAAAATGCGAAATACATATCATTCATTATGAAAATGATATATCCAAGTGCGTCTGTCGATAAAAAGAGAAAGACGCAATCACTCATTTAGCTCTTTATTTTTAATTTTTTAGTTTAAAACTATTGTACTCAGCTAATCCTTGGCTGATTTAGGCTTTTAATTATATCCTGGCTGAGACAAATTGAGATCCGTTGACTAATCATAAATCGGTTCAGTTAGAGGGATACCCAACGTCTACTTTTTTTTGCTACCCAAGTCTTATAACTACGTTGTAATAATATGTAACTCCCTAAATTAAGTTTAGAGAAATGTGTACTATATATATTTAAATCACGCCCCTACCGCGTTTGGCAATCCTTTGTCAACAACCTTCTTAAACATATTTCTACATGTTAAACAAATTGAGGGCGTGGGTATTCCACCCTTCCATCCCCTTTAACTATACTGTAGAACAGGATGGAGGTGCAAAGATAAGTTTGTGTAGCTTCCTTCCACTGAAGATCCACAAAGAAAATAAGAGGATGAGGTTGAGATAAGAGCAAAAGCTATCAATGTTATAGGACGTTTAGAAGGGTCAAATAGAGGATGACAGAAAAATTTAGGGTCGGATTTTGTACAGTACATTTTTAGTAGCAAATCTACTCTTTAATTTGAAATGTTCGTATGTTCGTTTGCAACGTTTTGGGGGATTTTCTCGGCTCCTTTTCAAGATAGACCCTTGAAATTTTCAGGGTTTTAATAAGTTTACATTATTTTCACTAAGTTTCATTAAGATTCGTCAATTAATTGGGGTGCCAGATCGATTCCTACATTTTTAAGTTTTCATGACTTTCTCGACTCCTATTCAAAATATACGGCTGAAATTTTCAGGGTTAAATAAGTTCAAATTCTGCAAACTTTTATCAAGTTTCATTGAGATTTCTTATTGGTTATGTTACTAATCCGCTGCTTATGGATGTGGTCACTGGACACCCTTGTTTATACACATTTCTTTAGTTTTACAAATATCTTTAAAAGCCTTAGTTATTACAATTCAAGAGGAAAAAAACTAAATAAAATTAAAATTTACCAGAAGTGTTTGGAATGACTTTGTACTTGATGATAAAGGACTATTGGGTATAGGTAACCAAGCAGAAGGTCTAACTTATCATTGTTGTACTATTGTAAGCTTCTTAGTTCAAGGGATGCAATCCACATAATTGGAATGGGAAGGATCGTGAGCTGGGCGCAATGAATTAATCTTAAACTAGTTTTTTAGTAGCGAAGCTACTCTATAATAAACTTTGTCCGTCAGTCCGAAACGCTATGGGTAAAACGTGATTTTCTTGGCTCCTATTCAAGATAGACAGCTAAAATTTTTAGTGAAGATTCCTATGACATATGCCCATCTAAATTAAACATTGTTTTGTCCATCTATATGTTATTTGATGCTAGATCAATTCCTAGATTTTCTAGATAAATCTTAACAAAACTAAGTAAAAATAAGTAAAATCTAAAATTAAGTAATCCCTGAAAATTTTAGCCCTCTATCTTGGACAGGAAATGAGGAAATCATTAAAGCACCCACACCATTACTAAAAACAATTTTCATTCTGTCTCAAAAATGATCAACAAACATTTACAAAACCCAAACAGAGTCATGAGGCTATACTGCGTCTTGCGCGTCACACTGAGCATGCAAATTCTCTCAGAGCACACCAGAGCAGACAATAATTTGGACAAAAACTTCCCTCATATCTTTATGCATAATTTTTCTTTTTTTTAAAACACACAATATCCAAGACAGAAGCTTTTCTATAGTTAGGGTTAGTACCTACAGGAAATTAGATTTTGTTACAGTCATCAATAATAGTAGTCCGACCGCCATGGTTTTATAGTTAAGTATGCTCCATAATGATGGGAATCTGACAGATGGACATTTGGAATTATAGAGTAGCCTCGCTACTAAAAAAGGATATCTTGGGGCAATTTTGAAAAAAAGCATTAATGTTTGATACATCAAATGTTTCTTGGATATTGTGAGAGCTTTTGGAATACCCTGATAAAATGTTTCTACCAGCTGGCTAATATAACAACAACAACCCTAGTCCCCCTCTTTATAACTTTACCCTCCCCCCCTGATCATGAAGTAACTTATTGACCAATGACTAAGGTCTAAGGAAAAAAATTACTTGTCACATTATCCATGTATTATATATCCAATAGTATATTAGAATTTTTTCTAGCCTAATGCAGAGAAAACAAATGATTTTATCCAAAGAAGAACTATCATCAGCAGAGGTAATTATTTACATTTCAATAAGTAAGAATATCTCCAATAGTAATGTAGCTGACTGAATTGTTGGAGTTAAATAAATCCTAAATAGTTTTGTATACACAGCTTCATTGTTTGTATATTTTATTCATAGACCTTTTTATTATTTACTGCTGTGCGTGTACATGCTAAGAATCACATCCTACCTTGTAAATATTTGACAGATCAACGTACTTGAAGAGTAATTTTGGTAATAAAACTGAATTTATTTACATTTAAAATTATTATTTAGATAGACCTAAAAGCCAAATATTTTCAAGAACATCTCCTAAGCAACAAAGGTAAACTTTTTTATTTTTGTTTTATTAGTTTCAAATATATTTAAATTACATCAATGTAGAATATAATAAAACATTTGTTCATATTTCAAATAAAAAGATTTTAATAAAAGATTTCTTCATAATTTTATATTATTTTTCAATAAAATTTTTTTAGAGCTAGATTGTTTTCTATGGAATCAGAAAGAGACCAACCGAATCTTAGGTAATTTATTATTCAAACTAGGCCATTTTTTATATCAGATATTATTGTCAAAGTTTTAAAAATAAAAGAAATATTTGATAATATAACAGATTTGAAATTCAGGTATATTTAAATTGATTTGAATCGTATAATTATATAACTGTTCTTGGTAAAAACCCAATAAAATAATGATTTAAAAACTTTTTAAAGATATTTAGGAAAAACCTCAAGGAATGTACATAAACAATTCAATTTAAAAAAATAATTTTTTTAGATGGATTTTATACAATTTTAATCTTTCAGATTTAATCCCTCATTGTTTACAGAAACAAAAACCAAGGTCATTAAATATTTTATAATCTATATTAGTTGCTAAGCTATTCTGTAACTCAATGTGTCTTTATTTTTTTGTCCCAAAGAAAATGTGATTTAATCATTGTTAACTGTAAGAGATAGATGGCTGTGATGTTGGCGTTGCTACAAAAGACCAACACCTACATAAGGCCAACACCTATATATTGTTATATAAACATCATATTTATTAATAAATTAATACATAATAAATACATGGCCGCAGCGCTCGGCCCCATTGCTTATAACCTAACCTAACTTTACCTTAATATTGTAAAACAAATATTAAAAATTTGAAAAAATCTACCAACCACTTTTTGTAAAATACACAAAATTCTAAACTATAAATAAGTTATTGTACATTAAACATTCTTACATAGGTTAGGTTAGGTAAGGTTATAGGCAAGGGGGCCGAGCACCCGCGGCTAGGCAGGCCAGGGGGCCGAGCTCTGCGGCCATGACCTTCTAGCATTACGATTTTTTGAATGTTGGTCTTTTGTAGGTGTTGGTCTTTTGTAGAGTTGATCTTTTGTAGCAACGCCTAGTTGGTCTTTTGTAGGTGTTGGTCTTTTGTAGAGTTGGTCTTTTGTAGCAACGCCGTAATGTTAAATGATTCTGCAGGCCAAAATTAAACATATGTAGATTAATAAATTTTTATAATTTGTTGACTGACAAACATCTACTCTTATAGATCTCTTGTTTCATTGTTCTGTCTGTAATTTTCTGTTTGACATCAATTATTAGTTCTGTATGGAAATTTTCTCTCGGCTTCTATCATTATTCTGTTCTTCGCTAATTTTAGATATTTTCATCTTTGTAAATATATCCTTGAAGATATTTTCATTTTTTTATGTATTCTTAAAGATGACATAAATATTAAATTAAATGTTTCAGTCAACAGAATTTTACTCTATAGAAGTTAACAGCTCAGATGTTGAGGTAATGTATATTCATATAAATACACTTAGATATTGTGCTTTTAAATATGCTTCAAATAAGTATTTGATTTTAAAAGGATATTTTAGGGCTACAGTCGCTAGTTTGTGTAAGGAGACAATATAAATGTAAAAAAAGTTAAGAAACTAACTTAGTTAATGGTTTTTATTTAAAAATACTAATGTTCCTTAGAGTGTTGACTTGATTAGAAAAAAAATCTTAAAATTAATGTTTTAAGAGGATTGACGTAAATACTATGTACAGTTTCTTTGAAACCAAAACAATATATAGAGATTTACAGAGAATGAATTCCATCATATTGATGACACATATACATATTATGGATTAGTTATAATTCAAGTCTTGTGAAAGAAATAAACTTTTTGAATTTGTTTTAGCATAAAATTATAATATGAGTGACGTATCAAAAGAAATGCATGGCACTTTACAAGTTATCAAATCAGAATCTTTTCAACAAACTAATGCTACAAGTGAAATAACTCAACAATGTCAAAACATTGATTTAAAGTTGGCTTACACATCTATTCCAATTTTTTTACTATCGTTATTTATTGGAAGTATCATTAGATCTTATTTCAAATCTTTGGATGTGCATGAGAAAAATATTGTTGTTTTTCTTGATAATGTTATTTCAATCTATCTACAGGAATAATAAAATCAAATTTACTGAGTTATTAGAGTAAATATTTAATATTCTAGTATTTATGATGTAAATTTTAATTAGATCAACAAAAAAATTGTCAAATATATGCAATTTTTATTTGATAATTCATATGATAATTGCAGCTATAAATTAGGAGAATGTTAGAAGGTTTCTTTTCTGTTGTAAGTAATAAAAAAAAATTATAGGTAAGGGGTTGTTCTAGGGCAATATCTCTAAGGAGTTATTTTAAACAGTCTAAAACATCCAAGGAACTGTTCAAAGCTTCCCCTAAAATTATAAACACAGACCCAATATAATATCTTATTGGACACACACAATTAAGTTAATTATAACATAGGATAATAACTAATAATACTAGATTTTATTAAAACAGTTAGGTGTTGCAACTTCTACAATATCTATCATGTGGAAACTTTTTCTTGGTGAAATTCCTTTATTAGCAGCTGTAGTAATAAATATAATTGTATTTGGCTGCTTTTCAAATAGTTTTGGCATATTTGGATTGCTTTCAATAGTTAAAATCTGCATCTATCATGAATTTGGATGGTTTATGAAAATAAATCAAAAACATTTATCAAGAATAATTGTTGTATTTACATTAACTTGGTTCCTAGCAAAGGAAAGCAGAAGCCATTACTTGAACTTTATGCAGAGAAAATATCATGGATTAGCACTATTTTTAGCTTTTTCTAAGTATTGTGGACAAAAAAAAGTTGTGATGAGTGTTTCATATTATCCAGCTGTTATAATGTTTTGCCTCCTATCTTTTCTCATAGAGTGTTATATATCTGTTAAAATAAAGAGACTTCCCCTGTCAAGCCTTAAAACTGGAACAATTGGACACATAATGATGAGTTTAACTTTGATAATAGTTTCTACAAATGTTGAAAACTTTGCATTTTATGGAGTGAAAGCACCATTCACTTTTTTTGTGTTTCAAGTTCTGTATCTGCTGAAATACAGGGACTATGCCTACCATTTTATTAAAGAATTGTGTCCTTGTAACAGGAATACAGTTGAACCAGAACAATATCAGATTTCTCTTAATGAGTTTGGTATTTTTGTTGGTAATAATGATGCCCATAGCACTGAACAAACTAATAAAACTTTGAATCAAGACTTTGAAGGCTCACAAAATAACAAGTTTGGTGGTGTTTATGTTGGAAGTGAATAGATATATAAACCATTGGCATGTATGGGGTTTTGTAAGTGGGGTAAAAAACAGGGGTAGGATAGATACCAAATTTTTATGTTAATGGGGTGTTGACACCCACATACACCCCCATTCCAGACTCTAAGACTAAAAAAGAACTCTATTACAATCAGATTGTTATTATAAAATCCTAATATGATTAAAAGTTGACAATTCAAAGTGAAGCACAAATTGACTGAAAATATTCTAATTTCTTGTACCAACAAAATTACCCCATAATAATAAGAGTAGTAATGTGGTATCCGCCTCGGTTAAATGGCAGATACCCAAGTTCAAATGATTACGGCAGTGCGAACAGACGTGGACACGTATAATTATAGAGAAGCTGGGCTTCTCTAGCTATCACTAAATAACAAACAAAGTCTATTCAGATGTTACTTTATTCAGGGTCCAAAGGTTACTAACTTATAATACAACAAATAATAAATACGCAGATTGGAATAAATAATACTAAAGCAAAATCAATATAAATACATATACAATAATCAGATTGGGCAATAATGATCCCCCATCCCTGGAAAGGGTGGGGGAACCAAACAATGCAGCTTAACCATAATAAGGCTGTCAAATCTATCATTAATTTTAAAGCATAGGGAGGGGTCAGGCTGACCCCTTCCCCGGTACTCGGGGGAGGGCCCTCGGCCCTTCTCCGAACCCAGGTCAGGGTTGCCACAGAACATGGCTCAAGGTTGCCGAATACCACAACTCTCCCCTCGGAAGGCTGGGAGGGGGTTTCCCCACCAGACTTCCGACAGTGGTTGAGGCCTTCGGCCCGCTCATTATGGGACTGTTATTTACAAGGGTTAACAATTCAATGGAATCCTAGTGGTGCTTTTCAGAGTTGATGGGCCCCCAACGTGGGGTAGAAGGTAGAGGCTGGCTTTTGTTGGGCACGTAGCTCGGCGCCAGCGGGTGTCAGGCCGGCTTGGGGCGCAGCCGCTGCTGGGCCTGTCAGCAACGGGGCATTCTGGTTGGCGGTGGCAGCGGCTGGAGCACTGGCTACCAGGTTGACTGTCTGGGCGACAGCCTGGCCTCCCGAGGGGCCGCGGGGCTTTCCAGAGTGCGGCCCAGGCTTGCCTAGGCGGTCATTCCCACTATCGGCTGATTTCATGGATACCATTTCCTCGGCTGCTTCCCGGCCAATAGGAATGGCATCCCAGTCCACTGAAAAGTCCCGGGACTTGGCATGGTTGATCCTGGCCCTGGCCAAGGCCTTACGATACAAGGTTGGGTGATACAGAAATACTTGCGACATCGCGTTCAGGGCGGCACGTACACCTCCTTGTGCAGCTGCCAGGGAGATGATGGTTAAGTCTCCCAGTAGCTTGAGAATCAACAGCATCAGACACAGTATGGCTGCGCCATCTCCCCACTCATGAATAGCTTGTCTGAACCCAGCCCAGACATCCAGGGTTTCCTCCCCTTCCTCCGCCAGTCGGTCAATATTATAGGACACGATTCCATGGTCTCCGGTGGCTGAACAGCTGCCTTGCTGGTTGCATGAGCCATACGACAGGCCGGTCAGCATGGCGGCCTTATACGCCGGGAACGATAGTAGCTGCTGCCAGTCATTCAGCTCGGCCTGGGAATACAATCCTCCCGAGCTAAAGTCATCCAAGGGCTCGGTCAGCAGTTGCTTGGGTGTATCCAGCGGGGGCAGCCTCTTCTTAGGTGCTGGGGTTAGCTCTATCCACCCTTCCTCGGCGTGTACAGTTAGGGGGTAGGTGGAGGAGCAGGGAATCTTGGTGGCGTGACCGCTATACACCTTTGTCACGGCATCTACAAATCCTGTGGGCTCCACCGGCACCTTGTCCCAACATTCATTGCTCTCCCTTACCACGTATTTATTACGCTGGCAGGTAAGCTGGAGCAATACATCTCCCCTCAAAATAGAGAACGTGCTCCCCTGGACACGCACCGGATGGGCCGGGTCTAGCTGCTGGAGCTTCCAGCAATTGGCCGCTACCTCTTCTGCTGCTGCGCTTCGCATCTGAGTTTCCAGGGTAAATCCGATGTAGCCCGCGTGTATCCAGTGACGCAGGACAGCTCGGACTGGGGACACGCTAGGGTCAGGTGGTCGGACTGGGACTCCACCCGGCCTTTCTCAACTACGTAGGTCTCCTCCTTGACCAGCAGCCGTCGCTCCTGGAGCACTAACTCATTGCGGTACAGCTGGCCTTCAAAATGGACGTCCTCCCCTTCACAACCCACCCCCTTGGGGCTGTTGACCAATGCTCCTACCATATCAAGGGTGAAGAACAGGGGGTGGTTCAGCTGGAACTTCAATGGCTTGGTCTTGCCTGGCAGGGTGTAGACTCGGCTCCGGGCCAGGTCCCGGCAAGTCTCTGGGTCAATCTTGGTTGGCCGCATGAGGGTGGGGACCGACGTCACCTTCAGGTGGCCCCAGACTCCACACCTAAATGTCCACTGGGACACTGTGAGTTGACAGCTATATCCCGTGGTCTCCCGGATCTTAACTTGCTGCAGGCTCGTTCCGGGGTCCAGGTCTCTCGGTGGCGGCGACGGTTGTCGCCCCAGGCACCGGCATGGGGGCGCTGGATAGCACCCCCCAGTCTTCACAGGTGGCGGCGGCGGTTGCCGCCCCAGACATCAGCTTGGGGGTGCGAGGCCGCACCTCTCGTCCTTCCCAGGTGGTGACGCCGGTTGGCGTCCCATACATCGACTCAGACTCGCTGGCTAGCGCCTCTCGCCTCTCCCGCTCGGCGGCCGCCAGGGCCTCCCCGTACACCGTTCCGGTGGCGCTGGGTAGCGCCCCTCTGCTCTCGCTGGGGGTGACAGGGGTTACCTCCTCCTTCGGGGGACTCGGTCTGGCGGGCACCATCATGTTGAGGCCGAATGGCAGAGGCCGCAGGACTTCTGGCTCCGCAATGTTGGTTGGCTGCACGAACTCCGGTCCCATGTGGTTGAGGCTGAAGCCCAGGCCAACCCGGTTGGGTTCAGCTGCTCCTCCCAGCACGTTGATCCTGGCTGGGATGGTCCCAAACTGCGGCATTCCTTCTGAGTGGCCCACAGCGCTGGGGGCGGCTGCTTGCTGGAGTGTTGCTGGGGACGCGCTCCCTTCCATGTTGGCTACCTGGCTGGGCTTCCCTGAGTGAGCGCCCTTGCCGGCTACACCTCTCCTCCCGGCTACCTGGTCCCGGCGGCTGGGTGCGTCGCTCTTCTAGGCTGACCTCCATAGGCGTAGGACAGTCTCTGACTCGGTGGCCTTTCCCATGGCAGCAGTAGCAGCGGCCTGGAATCTTGGAGGCGTCGTCTGGTGCAACCTTCCCCATCTGGTGGAGACCCGGAGCCAAGGCGCCAATCTCCATTGGCTCCGAATCATCATACTGGGGCAACTGGACGCTGGCCGATCCCGTGAGCCCGTCGGTGGCGTCCACTAGGCACACACCCTCCTTCAGCTGCTTGGTGATCATGGTCACGGTGAACATGGCTCGCCTCGTGTACTCAGGTACCGAGGCGATCTCATGTCCCATCATCTCACGTTTCACGTTGGCGTTGCGGATGCCGCGGTTAAGCTCATCAATGAGCAACTCCAGATCTTCGTGGCTGTAGGCCTCCCTGTACAGGGCGCACTTTGTTCTCCCGTTCTCTGTCTCCGCACGGTAGACGGACTTATCCGAGTGTGGGGAGAAGGGGGAACGCGTGAGGGGACGGGGTAAAGCCGCCCTTCCCCAGGTGGGGAGGGGGGTGCCGCAGGCTTAAGGTGACTGGGTTGTGAGGTAATTGGGCTTCTCCCTTAATCCTTGGCTTATCTGATGTCACCTCGATTGTATTTGCTTCAATTTATGGGTGGCCCCTCCCCTTCCGTTGGGATAAGGGGTGTATTTGCCGTGCTGCAGGTTTGGGGGTCCGATTGTTTACCAATGCATTGTTAGCTTACATCTAGGTTCTATTTTTGGCTTATCACAAGTTCTATTTTTGGCTTATCACAATCCACGGCAATTATTTACCAAGCCCTGCCCATAAATCTATTGTTAAGCTTTCACACCAGGGTGGTAATCCATAAAATCTGATATAATATCTGTTTTTCTCAATGGGTGGCTGCGCTGTAGCCTCTCAGGATACTTGGAAATCTGATATGATATCTGTTTTTCTCAATGGGTGGCTGCGCTGTAGCCTCTCAGGATACTTGGAGTTAACGTAGTTTTTCTTCTGTTTGGTACACTACACTCGTATTTTCGCTCACAGCTCGCAGCTATTTTGCTTGTTTCAGCCAGTCGGCGGCAGGGAATGTCCCGTCCTGCAGAGCCGTGGGTCAGAATCCGGGTGGTGGCGGCAGGGAATGTCCCGTCCTGCAGCGCCGTGGGTTCGGATCCCGCTATCTTTTGCAGTAAATGGTGGCCTGTTTTCAGCCGTTTGCAATTATTTGGCCTGTTTCAGCCCGTCCGCAGGCCTGTTTCAGCCTTTGAGCGCCCAATCCTCCGTTAGATTTCGTCGCTCTCCGCGGTTCTCCGTCGAGTTTCGCCGCTCTCCGCGGTCTCTCGTCCGATTTCGCTGCTCTCCGCAGCTCTGGTTCCGCCACTCTCCGTGGTCTTTCGCTAGGTTTTGCTTCCACAACTGCTGGATACAGAGTTAGACCTTGCTATCCAGGGTGGGTAATTCAGGTTGCTTGTGTCAGTTTTGCCAGTTTCACTGCTGGGAGTACCTTAACCTCAGCTGCGCGTCTGCTCTACACTTGTGGTTTGCCGTAATCTCACACAGCTGTCACCAATTTGTGGTATCCGCCTCGGTTAAATGGCAGATACCCAAGTTCAAATGATTACGGCAGTGCGAACAGACGTGGACACGTATAATTATAGAGAAGCTGGGCTTCTCTAGCTATCACTAAATAACAAACAAAGTCTATTCAGATGTTACTTTATTCAGGGTCCAAAGGTTACTAACTTATAATACAACAAATAATAAATACACAGATTGGAATAAATAATACTAAAGCAAAATCAATATAAATACATATACAATAATCAGATTGGGCAATAATGATCCCCCATCCCTGGAAAGGGTGGGGGAACCAAACAATGCAGCTTAACCATAATAAGGCTGTCAAATCTATCATTAATTTTAAAGCATAGGGAGGGGTCAGGCTGACCCCTTCCCCGGTACTCGGGGGAGGGCCCTCGGCCCTTCTCCGAACCCAGGTCAGGGTTGCCACAGAACATGGCTCAAGGTTGCCGAATACCACAGTAATTCTATTCCCATAATATCCTACTATCTTTTATTTCTAGGGTGGTTTAAATGCTCTGCTGAAAAAGGTAAACATTTTAATAAAATTTATAATTCTATACATTAGTTCAGGAAGGGAGATTAACATTGCCATTAAAATTGATCAACCCTAATGATAAGCTAAAAAAAGCAGTTTGTGATTAATTAAAATTCGGTTTCTTTTCCCTCTGTCCCAGATTAAGCTATAAAGTAAAGTTTATAAATATATGTAGTAGGGCGGGTCGATTTGCAAGCTTTTTAGGATTTTCTCAATGGTAGACATTGGCAAGGGTTACTGGGCCATAATAAAACCCTGTGAAACCTGAAAGGGGTTTTGTACAGCTTATACCAATAACGAAATTAATTCGGGAAAAAATCACGAAACCTATACGTTTTTTTCAGCTGTCGTTGGTGGGCAACACATCGTAAAATTGACGACCTCTCCATTTGCCCCCCAAATATTATTTTAGATTTATTTTGCTTGTTGGTTATACCTTATTCCTGGGTTTTGTAATCCAAAACAACGGGAGCGCGGGGGGTTTAAATTATACCCGCCCCTTATAAAACCAAAAATTACAAATCTGAAAACTGTTTTGAAAAATATTGATTCAGTCTGAAATGATTTTCAAATAACCTACCAAAATAAACAGATTTAACTAAATCAGCTGTTTTAGGTAAGTTAATGAGATCTTATTCGAACTAGAAGCAATATTTTTCAAAACGGTTTTCAGATTCATAATCAGCATTTCAATGCGGTCATTCTGATATGCAACATGCCTGTGTTTAAAGGAATTAAATTAAATTAATATTGGCCCGGTAACCCTTGCAAATGTCTTTCAATGTGAAATTCCAAAATCGCATTGAAGATAGATCATTGATTACTTTTGTTGTCTATTTTTTAAAGGTCACTGAAATCTATGGAGGTGAAGGAAAAGTGAAAATAAAGAAAAAGAATAAGGTAAGTTTATGGTTTCGGATCGGATTTTTGGTAAGAAAACGAAGTAGGGGGTTTCGTCGTACTTTCACAGTAGCTTTTATCCTATTTCCTTGCGGGGGGGTTCTAACCCTCTAGAGCAAATTTCCTAATCAAACTAGCAAACTTTTCAGTCAATTACTTTAACCTTTACTATGTCCGTTTGTTCATCCATGATTTTTATTCTTTGCTACTTTTGGATGTTATCATTCTTGTTCTTTTAGTAGATTACTAGATTTAATTAATTTCCATCATATTTTAATATCTAATCAAATCCACAGTTCCTTTTTTACAAAGTGCCGGTTAAGCACTGATTACCCCCCCCCCCCACCCCCTCCATTATTTATAAAATTTATTCAAAATTTGCGACGGGATTTAGTTCATTACCCTATGCCTAAACCTGCGAGGACTGTAAGTGCAGTTCTCTAATCCTATAGGGCTACCCATTACTCCCCCCCCCCCCTCCAATTTGATTTTCAAATTAAGATTATTTCAAAATAAGGAGGGAGAAATCGAAACAAGAGGGTAATTGGTGTGATGGCGCATGACTTTATAAAATCTACCATTTTATTAAATTCATCTAGAATAAAGTGTATTCCTTCAAATATCGGGGACCAGAAAAAGCCACAAATCTTTTGGAAACTGCTCTTCAAAAAGTCAGGTACTAGATATGAAAACAATGGCGTGCACAGGACTTTGCCAGGGGGGTGTGAGCCTTTTTTTGTTTAAGACAAACATTCGGTTGGGTGTACAGCATAATATCTAAAATGCTAACAAAATCACGAAATCATAAATATCAGATATCTTGTAATTTTTTTAGAACCTTGAATTCTCGTATGGTTGTATAACCCTATGAAAAGGGGTATAGGATAATCGTACCCTTGAGAATTTTATCCACGCTTCTTTAACATTTCCGTGCCATAATGTTTACACTTTGTAATCAACTAGCGGCTTCGCCCCTAGCCTCTAGGGGCTTTGCCCCAAGAGGTGATAAAAAAAATTATTGCGAAAATTGTATAGGACCATGGAAATCTCCTTCAAAAAAAAAAAAAAATGGGGGGGGGGGGATTTTTTGGTTTTTGGGGGGGTTGGGGGTGTCCCACCCCCCGAGAAAATAGCTTAAAACCACCACCGGACCAATAGGTAGATACCCTGAAGAGTAGAATCCGATCGGTTCAGTGGTTACCGAGATCTTAAGGGACAGACAGACAGACGGACAGACGGTCAGACGGACAGACAGACATCGTTCTACTTTGTATTATAGATAATGTGGACGAATCGTAAACTGTATATCTATCGGTTCTGTTAAGGGATTACTCATCTAAACTTTCTATATCTATTTTTCTGAGTAATATCTGATTTAATATTTTTCAGAGATCTCCAAGAGAAGAGCACTTTATGGAAATTTACTCAAAACTTAGAAATAACAACAATCAAATAAGTCAAAACAATCTGTAGCTGTAAACGTAACTTACTTTTGTCCAGTAAGATCCAGTGAGGGAATTGAACTGTTTTATAATAACAGTTTCTTAACTGTTGGCTCAACAACTTTGGGGAGTTTTGTTAATTTTTGTATGGTTGGTTAATAAAGTTAAGTGTCTAAACGTTTCAACCACTAATTCTAATCTATAAAATGTGTAATTTTTTTTATCATAATTGGGGATGTACATCAATTTATCTGCCATTATCTTATCCCTTAAGGAGACCTGCTATTAAATCTGGGTGGGAGGGTACTTTAGACTCTAAAATACGTAAAGTTTTCTAAATACTCATACAACTTTTGAGACCTTTGTTAAATCTTGATTGGGTTAAACAAACTATCAGTGTCTTTACTTTTTCTTTATCTATAATGTCAATCTAAAGAATGTTTAATGTTATATCAAAATCATGAAACATTTCTTTGTAGTATACAATGTACATATCTTTTGTAGCATGGCTACTAGACCATGATCAATTAACAGGATTGTTATCGCGGTTAAGGGAATCTGAACAAAATTTTGACCATGTACCTTAAAAAGAAGCCTAGAAAATTTCCTAATAATGTCAGACATACAGCGATTATTTCGAATAATGGACTAGCTTCGCTACCAGGGAAAAAGGAATGATATTCTGACAAACAATTCTAAAGGAAAATTTCCCCACAACCCCCTTCCCCTTTTCCTCCACTTCTTACCCACCCCTCTTCAGTTGCGTGTAAAAAAAAATATACCCCCACCATACTTTAAAAGGTTTCTTGATTTTTTGTAGAATTGATTGTTAGAATAGCTAACTCTGCATCGCTACTAAAAAGCTTTATTGCAACATTTAATCAAACGCATTATTGTCAGGGCTTTGCAGTTGCGCGTCAGCCGCCTGTAAGCCACAGAAAAGTCATCCTTTAACAATTTTCAAAATCAACTTGAAGTCTAAACATAATCAAAATATGACAACCCCTCTTTTTAAAAGAATAAAGCATCCAAACGGGTTTAGATTTGAGGTTTAGTCGCGGATGACGTCGGCTACCGAGTCCTGATTATTGTATAGATCCTATTCATTTAAAGCTTATATATGAATCAGTTTATTCTTATGTGTGTAAAGAAATAAAATAGTAAATTTCCTTTATTAGAATTACTATTATTACTAAACAATTGTATTTCTTCAATTTTGTTAGGCAATCTTTTTTCAGAAAAAAATATCATAATTAGTGGTTTTTTTGTCTTGCATATAAAAAAGAATAGGATTCATTCTAGTTTTGTTTACTTAAGAGGCCAAAGACTTGGGTCAACAAAACAGGGACTAATTATATATTTTTATTTCTATTTTAGTTTTCATGGTATATTTTCTATAATACTATACTATTCATGACTTTTGAAATTCTCGGAGCCGGTTTTTTTCCAGAGGAAATTAATCCTGATTTGGCTATAACAGATACTAAAGCCTCCAGATTCCTATTCTTTGGTTGACTGGTTAACTTTTTCATTTTTATAGATATGTAATGTATATTATATGTTATATTATGTTAGTTCTTATCAATGTCTTTCAATAGTACAAAAAATCATTATATGAAATTTTTTCCTATTCGAAAAAAATTACAATAATTGTATATATTTCATTTAATTTAAAATAAAATATTTTGAAATAAAGTATTAAATAGTTGGAATGTTTTATTTTCATGATTTTATTTCAAAAATTATTTTTTCTTTAAAATAAATCCGTGATTTTTTAAATATCGTTTGTAAAAAAGCTAAAAAATTACCTCTTGGGTCAAAGCCCCTAGAGCCACATCCATCTTCTTCATTAAAAAGGATGAGTAAATGGACGACGATATTTATGATACACAAAATAAACCGCCTGTAGAATAAGTTATTGGTTTAAAAGTTGGGACACTTCTTTCATCCCCTCTTAGTCTAAAAATTGTTTATAAATCTATGATTCTATCTTAAAAATTTCTTTTATACAGGATGCTTGTAACAAATGTACTTAACTTGACATTCTAAGACTTGATCATAGAGATGCTTCGCTAATAATATAGTGCCTAATTGACCAAGAAATCATTATAATAAATATTAAATAAATAGGATAGTTGATATAACGATGTTATAAATGGACAAGATGATAATGACTATAGAGTTGCTACGCTTAAAAAACACGAAAGTTTGAAATCGATAAGACAAATCTAACATGCCTAAATTAACTATTAAGGCTATGTGTTACAGATGTACTTATTTACTAATAAATCCAAATTATTGAAAAGATTCTCTTTTAAAAGTAACGGCATAAATTTTGTCCTTACCATAAAGTAGGCTGTTTAAAAGTTAAGCTTTGAATGATTCAATTAATGACCAAACATAAAAAATTTCATTATTATCTTTAATAGCGAAGCTTTTCTATTATTAAGGTGTCTAAGTCCATCCGTACCTATAGATTTCTAACTTTGCATGATAATTCCTGTAACAGTTTGATTTTGAAAGTGTAACAGATCTAAAATTAGTTTACAGAATTTCCGTATATCAATTTAAAACATGATGATCTTTAACTTTTTAATTAGGAGGAAGATTTATTTATAATGCATTTCTTAATTAAGTCATTTCCATAATCATTATATTGACTAGAAGCATTAAATAAAAGTAATATAGACTGACATCCTATTATTTAAAGTAGTAACATATTAAGTTATCTATTTTTGGGAAGATAGATAGCATAAGATGGTTTAAGGCTATATTTCTACCTTCCCCCTAAAAGCTAGGGGCATTAACTAGTAAATTCCAAAGGGGTTATGAAAAGAAAGCTAAATTTCCCCTTTAAACTATAATTTGAAATATATATACATATGTTATATGTATAAGTGATAACTTATAAGTTATCCTCCACTATGATCAATCACTATTATAGAATAGTTATTAGAAAGCTATTAGAAACTGAAAAGTAATTTTACTATATATAATATCTTTAAAACCCACTTTTTCCTATTTAAAGATTTAGATGACTCCTAATACGTAGTTATTAACATAAATATTTAGTATAGTGAGGTGAATTAAAGGCTAAAATCAATGAGTATTTTGATTTTTAAATTTTTCTTTTTATTAGCGAAGCTTCCCTATGATTTATAATGTCTGTCAGTTCATGTGGTACATCTCTGCATTAAGATTTTTTCAGCTGCTATATGAAATAGATAGCTGGAAGTTTTTGCAAATATTTAAATGATCAATCGTCACTTATCATTTTCTCAGCTGCTTTTAAGTGTAGATGTCTAAATTTGCTTGTGAAGATTTTAAAAACAATGATCATAATCATAATTAGGAATGTATTAATTTATGTCATATTTAATTTTAGATCATACAAAAAATGGGGAAACGTCACAAGTTCGGGGGATGTGGAGGGGCAATTCGTAAGTATTTTCTTTTTGTTGACACCTTAAGACAACACACCCTTTGTTATTTATTAGCAAGCCTTTTCAAGAAATAAGCGTACAACTGACACTGCTTATTTACGATATATTGGAAGCTTAGTTAGTTATGAACATTTTTTTAAAGGTCAGTTAGTGCTTTCCCTCAAAGTGTCAGTCGAGCACCCCCCCTCCCCCTTAAATTTCAAAACAAGTTGAAAATAAGGAAGAGGGGCGTATTTTTATTCCTATGCATATCTCCTGGGATGGCCTGCTGTACCCTAACCCTAACCCTACAAACAAAGTAAAAATGTCCTCCCCCCCCCCCTCTTATTTTAATTTATTTTTAAATAAGGGGGCAAGAAAACAAAGTCTTGGTAAAATACATTTGAAGTAATCCTCTAAAGGCTAAAGGCGAAGCAACTATTTTTTTCAAAATAATATGGAGCTACTATATCATACAAGGTAAAAGAGAATAATAGTAAATGTTACAATTTGACATTTGAAATTGTAAACATTTACTTTAATGTTTCATTTTTCACTAGGGCATTTAATCTTTTGGCAATTTTTAAAAGCGAGGAGCTTCTTTAAATAATGCTCTGCATGTTTTAACGCTAGTGCTAGAAGGATAGTAAGGGACAAAATTTACACTAGTACCCAAAGTTTTATATACAAGTTGTCTTATTCGTTGGCATGACAACTTTTGGGACTTTTATTGAATTTTGATTGGTTGGTTCACAAAGTTGAGTGATCAAACGCTACAACAACTAACTGTAATCTAAAGATGGGTTAATATTGTGCATCATCATTTAGGATGGCCATAGGTTTATCCTTTTAGATCCCTGAATAGCTACTCTATTGATTATTGAGTTAACCATAAATACGTTTTTCCATCATTATTTTAGGAAATTCTGATCTTCGCGTTTATAAATGTTATAATCCTTGTTTATTTTAGATTAAGGATAAAAACAACTTTATTTTTGAAGGATTTTTTAGGGTGTAAAGTTAAAGAATTTTTCATATTTTTTAATTACTTTTAATTTCTAGTGCAACTTGAATTTGTTTCTTTAAGGTACAGGAAAGAATTTTATATTGGAGGGGTTACCCACTTTCTGAAAAGAAACGCTTTATATAACTAAATTGAAAGTTGGTGCTTTGACTTCTCTATTTTCATTCCCTAAAATGCCCATAGCTAACACTATTTTTGATTATTTAAACGTTATTTTTTATAGTATATCTTTATTTTGCTAGAAAGCCCTTTAGGTTAACTATAACTGTACGAAATTATTGTGTATTAATTTCTGCACATGTATCACATTATCATCATATTATTACAAAAGCACAAAGCACACCTTCTTTTTGATTAATAATATCTTTGGCAGCATCCTAATTGAGGAGTCAAAATGACTCCTTCATCTTAAGAAATACTTTCCCCCCCCCTTCCCCACTTGCCTCATGTCAGATTCTATTTAATACCTTTAACCCTTACAGATCGGGGGGGGGGGGGGGTCATACAGCCCCCCCCCTCGATCTATTAAGGTGGGAATTGGGGCCCGATCTGTAAGGGTTAAGTAAAGAAATGAGTCTCCAAGTGCTCTTCAGGATTATGGCACCACAGGTATAGGCCTCGCAGGGCTAGGGCCTTTTACACATATAAAGCCAGGGTAGGTTTGAAAATGAAACGCTTTGTGGATGTGATAATAGCAGAAGTGAATACTCACCCACGAAATGTCGGCCTCAACAAATTTAAATGTAAACAAACAAAATTCTTTGGAAAAAAATTATTTTATACTTTACTCCCCAGGGAAAGAAACTTAAATTATATATAAATATTGTTATAAATTATTCTCGTGCATAATTATTCTATAATTGAGTTATTTGCTCTGTTTGGCTTTTATACACTTCTATTAATGGCTTTGGGGTGGTAGTGGATTCCCACAAAATATTTTTTAGTAGCGAAGCTACTCTTTAGTTTCAAATTTCCGTCTGTCCGTAAGAAACGTTTTTTGAAATTTGGGAAACGTGATTTTCTCGGCTCCTATTTAAGATAAATATTTCCACCAAGTTTCATTAAGATTTGTCTATCAATTGCGGTGCTAGATTGATTCCTAGATTTTGAATTTTTCGTGATTTTAAAGTTGCGTGATTTTAAAGTTTTCGTTATTTCCCTATTTCATCAAGTTTAATGTTTATTGTATGACACTGCCATATTGTAATTTTTTCACTATATCCATTCATAATTTATGAGCTTCGCTACTTATGGATGTTGTAATCCTTGTTTTTATTACAATTTACTAAACGTTAGGTCCAGCCGTGTATGTGATCATTCAGGGTACATATACATTAATATACATACACAAACAAATAACTTACTACTTTATACAATTAAATTGTTCTTTTCTTTGTTATCTTTAAAAAATATGGGCAAAAGAGAAACTTCCCAGTCATCGGATAGAGAAATAGAGTAATAGTAAAAGATAGAGAAATGTGAAAATGAGTAGAATGAGAGACAGATAGGTAGAGTGAGAGAGAGAATAAGAGATAGAGAGAAAGAGGAAGTAAGAGTGAGATAGAAAGGGAAATTTAAGAAATTTGGGCGGAACTGTTACAAAAAAATCTTAATTTTAGTTGCTAATTGATTTGTATTTTTTTTTATCAACAAACAAAATAATAATGTAAAAAAAAACAATAAGTATGAAACTTTATACAGAACTTTACAGAAATTTAAAAAATCTATTGTTAAAGATTTTATAACTAAAAATAATAGTCTATTTAGTTTGGCTTCGAAACAGATATCGTTGGATTAGAACCAGTTCTCAGTCACACTAAATAATCATGTAAAGCATCGCATTACAGGCAATTTTCCACTAATATTAAAATAAAATCATAAAATTAATACTACTTTTGTTAGCCAATTTTCGGCCCCTCATAACTGGTTTTAATCTAATATATTTTGCATTTATAAATCCGAGGAAAATTTGTCTATAACACGATGCGATAAATAACTGTTAAAATTTTTGATTTTTTAGTATTTTTGTATGCTTACTAATTCCGCAAAGCTCTTTTAAAGGTCCTAGAAATAAAGTAAAATTATTAGAGCGATAAAATACTGGAAATTATTTACCCACTTACTTAAGGTAAAAGAGTTTTGTTTATCCGTTAAGAATTTGCTAACTACTGATTATGATTTTTTTGCTTTTAGGAAAGCTTTACATAGTTCCTGGGATGGTTTTTGGGCTATTTTTATTTTTAGATTTAAGTTTTAGGCATTTTCTCTACCCCTGTTATGCATTGCTATGCCTAGATGTTTCTTTGTTTTTTGAATTATATTTAATATGAGGCTGGGGGTGATATTTAATACACCTCCTCAAATTTTTATATATTGGATATCCCCCTCCCCCTTTAAAAATGAATAAGGTGCAAGTGTTAGTGTTAAATTCCTCAACCCAATTTCCATTTTGCCATCAATATTTTTAAAAGGGAAGCTTTTCTCTATATATAATTAAGGTCGGTTTGATCATACGTCTGTCCGTAACGGTTAGCTATTTTAGTTTTTAGACATGTAAGAATTGTCCTAGCTATTTTAAACTTTTCATGTTATTACTGTAACAGTTAGGTCTGATTTAGAAAACGTAGCAACTCTATAATCAATACCCACAAGTTCATACGTCCATTTTAAACATGTTGATTTTTAACCTTTTTGACAACAATTTTGTATATGAAAGAATTATCCTTTTTATATTATCCTTTTTATCTGATTCCTATTTCAACAAGGTACAATGTTATAAGCGAAGCATCTCTATAATCAAGTCCTAAAAATGTAAGAAGCATCCTGTATTTACGCAATTTTGCAAAAAAATTACTTACAATTTTATTTCGACTGAAAACATTTATATTCTGCTTATTCAGTTATTGCACTCTACTTCGCTTTTATTGATGTTGTCCGTTTTTTTATGAAGTTAAATGAACATGTGTGAGTTTATTTGGGTATATGATGATTCTAGATAATTAAACATATTCTTTGGGCGCATAATAACATTCTAAAACACACACAGGGATGGGGAAAATGCTTCCCAGTATGGCTTCGAAACCGATTCTGAAAAAATATGTCTTGTATCGTTTTATATACAGTTTTTTACGAATATGAAAATGTACAATCATAATATTGAAACCAGTATTGTTATTCCTATTTTGATGGCTCAGAGGCCACAGTCCTGGTCAAAAAAGCAGGAATTATTTCTATGATTTTCGAATTTTTCTTGAAAAATTATCCATTATAAGACACAGTAAGTGATTATTTGCTATGGCGCAGAACCGGTTCCAATCCAGCGGATATTAAATAGATTAGAAGCCATACTTGAAAAGTTATTCCTAGCTGTATATTTATTTATGTAGCTGAAGATACACAGTTTAAGTCAAGAAAAGTTCAATTTCTTAGTTGATACTTAACAGTTATACACTAAACAATGATTTTTACAGAAAATATTATTTTATTATTTTCATTTCTTTTTCACGTGTTAAAAATAATTTTGATGTAAACTTTTGTGCTAGGAATAATCATGATTTTTGTCTGACTTTCAGTGCATACCATGTGTAGAAGTGATTGTCATAACAAGGATGACAGCATCCATGAAAGCTAAGCTTGATATATCAGAAGATCAGACTAACGAACATTAATAAATGTATGGTAACGTCACATTTAGTATTTTACATTATTATGCATTTTAAGATTTAATTAGGGAGATGCTTTGCATATAAAATTGTGGATAATGATAAAAATCAAGTTTAGGAGATGATTATGAAAAAGCCAAAAATGATTGTAATTATTATAGAGCTGCAATGATTCTAAACACTACCTGCCTTAATTAACTATATGAGCTGTCTATTACAGAAAGACTTACGGATCGACCTAAACCGTAGAAAAGTTTCGCTGTAAAAAATGAGATGGTGTTAAATATACGACCTGGTTTAAGTTTGACCATTTTTGTATTTTTATGCATATATAGGAAAACAACTACCAAAGATGTGTAGCTTTTCAACCATTTTTAAAGCTATTTTTTTTAGGGTTGAATTACCTCAGATTCCTTATTTAATTAGCATTTCCTGTTTAAATTATTACAGGGCTTTAACATTTCGTCCAGTCCAAACAAAACTTCAGTGTTGGAAAAATAAACTGAATCGCAGTTTTCCTCCGATAATGAGTTGTGTGCTTTGTTTTCCCCAGGGTCTGAAAGCGTCGGTTTAGAGCCGCAGATTCTAATGAATTAGAATCAGAAGCATAATGGATTATATACAATTATAATTTTAAGTGAAAATGGGAAAAGGAAAAGCAACAATACGAGATGTAAATGGACAAATTGTGGAAGGGGAAATAATATCTGCACAGGTAACTTTGATCGGTCACCATGACCGTTGATCGGTTGGAATTTCGATATGGGATCTTTTCTTCTCGATCACATATTGCTCAACTTAATAAGTCATTGCGTTTGGGGTCTGTAGGTTGCACACAAAACAATTGAGAGGAAAACAAACGAGGAGAGAGGGTATTTCGTCACCCCCCCCCCCTCCCTCCTATTGATTAGGGTTAATTATTCGAAAACAGTAAAAGTGTCTGACTATGACTTTTACTGTTTTCAATTATTCTGGATTCAAATCTTTGTCTGGGTTCAACTTAGTAAAGCGTCAAGCTAATAAACTCTTTGTTTCTTTTTATTCCGTTTAAAAAAATACAATTATGCCTTTATTTCAAACAAAGAAATTGTAGATATGTATGGGAATCTGATAAGATAAATAAAAATTTATCAACGGTGATCTCATTCAATTTTACGTCAGCCATAGCTACTTTATTTAATATCATACATATATACGTAAATATTATTGTGTCGATACTTTGTTAGACACGACCAATTTTTACTTAGCAATAAAGTTGGCATAACCGTTCATGTCGACAAAAAGCCAACACTTTTGATGGGGTTTACAAGATCTTAGAGGACATACAGACAGACAGACACATTGCTACTTTATAAATAAATTTAGGAGAAAGAATCAGTGTTCCAGAAATCTGTGCCAATCCTTCCAATTCCTCTGGCATATCTCATTGCATTTCTAAACATGGTACCAGGTAAGCAAGAGCGTGTAGGTGGGGGGGGGGGCGTGGTGAGAATGTTACTCCTGTGAATCTCTAAAATCTAGATTAAAGCTTCTATGAAGCTTCAAATCAATTATTAATTCTGTTTACAAATCAGGTGAATTTAACCCTTAACAGTCGGGGGGGGGGGGGGCGTTGAACGCCCCCCCATCCGTTTTTTTTTATCTCATTTTCTGTGTGTGAAAGATAAAGAGCCCAAACTGCGTGACTTTTTAAGTTTGGGTATGACACATAACTGAGAGTTGGAATTTTTTGAATATCTCCATTCTGGCGGGCACAGGATGCCAGCAAACCTGGCAGGGTCATCCAGGTAAAGAGCAAAAATATTTTTTTGACTTAAACAAAGTATCTTATCTTGCCAAAATACTAAAATATCCTCTAGTAGTACATCCTTATATGAAATACAGGTGTTCAAGTCAATTTCAGGTTCCAGGTATGATCCTGCAGGTCCTGATCCTCCAGGTCTCCAGAAATCTTTAAAAGGCTCCTGTGGCCTCAATTTTTGACTTAGAGACTTCAAATTTTAAACTTAAGCTTTTCTTACATGTCTACATAACGTATTAAAATTTCATAAAGATCCACCGCCGTTTTCCCGCCGACCGCCGACTGCGGCGGCTGGCAGCTGCCAAGTACAGCTGCGGCCGCTGAAATTTATATTTTGACATTTCAAATATAAAATTTACATAAAGATAAACATTTTCTGCAAAAAAATTGTTCTTCTAGCTTCAAAAATAAGAAAATTACAGCCGTTTGAAATTTTTAAGTAACAAAGGACCTAAAAACAAAGGTTGTTAAATAAAAGGGTGAAGGAAGCGCTCTAGCTCTAATAGGAACTGAGATAATATGGGGGGGGCGTTGAACGCCCCCCCCCCCCGACTGATTAAGGTGCGGCAAGGGGCCCGACTGTTAAGGGTTAAAACATTTTATGGAAAAAAAATAAAGAAGGGTAGTTACCCTCCCATTTATGTAGTCTCTAACTTATTGCGTTTTAGTTAACAGGAGAGTAAACAATGAAACATCCTTCAACGCGAAACTTTTATTTTATTGAAATATAATAGTCAAAAATGTATATTAGGCGAAAATAATGCAGATGTTATAAATAAAATTAAAGGAAAAAAATCGTTGATGAAGGTTAGAAGATAGTTTTTGAAACTTTTTTTTGGCGGGTGGTAATTTTATAGGGACGATTTATCTAGGGAGGAAGGTGGTATCCTACACCCTTAACATATAGTTATAAAACTTCCCAGGACCTATTAGAAGCTACATTGTATGTATAAGTGAATCATATCGGTTCAGCGGTTGGTGAGATCCTTCGGTACAGGCAGACACAGATTGACAGACAGAAATTGACAATAACAAACCTAATTATTTTCAAGGAAATCAAATTAACTCAAAATATCTTTTTTAAAAGTAACATTCATAGCAACTTGAAGAACAGCTTTAAATTTGAAAATAGACGGGCAAAATTGCATTATCTAAATTCTTGTATTTTTTTCTGCAAAAAGTTACATATACAGCTTAGCAACATTTTTTTGTGCCTGAAGTGTGTAGGATTTAAGAAAAAGTTTCTAAGAATAATCTAGAACAGGAACTTAAAATCATATATAATTTTCCTAAATCTTTTTGAAAGAGAAGCTTTTCTATATTTAGGATAGGTTCGTCATTCCGTAACGGTTAGCCCTTTTCGTTAATTCAAATATGTCAGAATTGACCTATTAATTTCAAACTTTGAAGGATAATTCCTATAACAGTAAGGTATGATTTCGAAAGCGTAGCAACTCTGTTATCCATACCAGAAAGTCCTTAAGTCTATTTAAAAGTGCTGATTTTTAACTTTTATGACATCAACTTTTTGTATGTTGTGATATTCGATTCATCTGTTTTTTTTAATAATGACTCCTAATACAACCAAGGTACAACATTATGAGCAAATCCTATAAATGAAAGTATGCTCTTTTACTGCACAAATTTGTTTAAATTAACAAATCAATGTTCTGCTTATTAAGTTCTGACTCTCTACATTACTTATTGCTTTTTTGCCCATCCTTCCCATCTTAAAGCTTCGCTTTTATTTATGTCATGCTTGTTTAAAAGATATTCTATAATGATTAATCTCGCTTAGGGCAAGAATTTTATTTTTCTAATGTATGAAGGTCAGTAAAGTAAACATTAATAACCATATCACTAAAATATAATCCATTTTCGTTCACAACTCAGAAAGAAACAAAAATATTCTACCTGTAATCAATTAGTTCTACACTAAACCGTGACAAAAATATTAAAGATCTAAAGGAAGAAATTAAAGAAAATCAAATAAAATTTAAACTATTTTCAGGACTTGGTACAATTCTAGGAGCAATTATTCACATTTTTACAGGTAAACCAGATTTTTCTTTGACTTTGCTCTTAGAAGCAATCTACAAAGGAAGTTTAGTTGGCAAATCTACCTAGAATAAACCATATATGCAAATATCCTAGTGGACGGGGTTCTAGCGAAAAAATAATGTTACATTTAAGCCTTTACTGACCACTTATAAGATTTAGGAAAATTATCCTATGATAGCAGGTTAAAGGGTGTGATAGTTAGTTTAATAATTAGAATATTATATTCAGGAAAATCATCCTATGATAGCAAACTGAAGGGTGTGATAGTTGGTTTAATAACTGGAATATTACAAGCACTACTGGCTGTGGTAGTTGTGGGTTGGTTCTGGAGTCTAATGTAAGTTTCTTATAGTAGCAAAGATTCTCTACAATTTACTCTATTAGTTGTTATGTCAGTCTGTAATGATTTCAGAGTTATACATATATTATTTATTCTTACTTTTATTGATAGATATGGATGCTGTCTAAAATGGTGCAAAAAATGGGGACAAATTTCAAATTGTTTTGGCGTGTGACGTCATACCCCCATCTCTTTTCTAGGGGGATTCTTTCCTCCTTCCCTTTTCTTTCCCCTCACTTGTGACGTAAATAAACAGCCCCGTCAAATCAATTTGAAATTTGTCCCCATTTTTTGCACCATTTTAGACAGCATCTTTTTGATTTTTTAGTTTATTATAAACTAGCGGCTACGCCCCTAGAGGCCTCTAGGGGCACTTGAGGCGGAGGGAGTTAAATTTGATAGATATTTTTTTAGATTAAAGAAAGAAAAAAATTTTTGGGGGGGGGGGAATTTTTTTTTGGGTTGGGGGCTGACGCCCCCTCTTTTTTATTTTTAAATAAAAAAAATTAAATTGAATTTTTTTTTGGTGGCGGGGTATTTTTTCTAGGGGCGATTTCTCTTGGGAGGGTTGTGGTACCCTCCCCAAAAATATTTATAAACATTTCCGGGAACTATGAGAACCTACCCTGTTAAGGAGAACCCGATCGGTTTAGCGGTTAGCTAGATCCTTCGATACAAACAAACACACAGACACACAAACATCCTGTTACTTTAGTATAAGGACTACCAGCTACGACCCTAGAGGTCTCTAGGGGCACTTGAGGTGGGGGGAGTCGAATTTGATAACCCAATTTCTTATTTTAGATTCTTAAGAAAAAGTTTAAAAAATTTTTTTTTTTTGGGGGGGGGTTAAAATTTTTTTTTTTCGGGGGGGGGGGGTTGCCGGGTGCCCCCCCAAATTTTTAATTTTAGTTAAAAGAATTTCATTTTTTTCGGGGGGGGGGGGTATTTTTCATTTTTTGGGGGGGTTGGTGGTGTCCCACCCCCCAAGAAAATAGTTATAAACCTTCCCGGGACCTATGAGAAGCTACCATGTTAAGGAGAACCCGATCAGTTCAGCGGTTAGCGAGATCCTTCGGTACAAACAAACACACAGACACACAAACATCCTGTTACTTTAGTATAAGGATTATTATAAACTGCTAGCGGCTTCGCCACTAGCCTCTAGGGGCTTTGCCCCAAGAGGTTTGATCAAACCAATTTTTCGTATTTTAGATTTAAAAAAAAAAATTGGGGGGGGGGAGTTTTTTTTTGGGGGGGGTACACAGTGAGCCCAGGAATCCAATTTTGTGGAAAAAATTAATAACTTCCTTATTTTTCAACCAAATCAAACAATTTTTTTTTTAATTAAAAGGTTTTTATAGTACCTTTTACAGAATTAACAAGATTATCGCTTCCTCCCTCTCTAGATGATTGGGGGGTCAAAATATCACCCCCAAAAATTGGTTTTTGGTCGATTTTGATCCAGGCCACTTTGAATGGCCATCACGGCCAGAGAAGTGATGGGAAAAAAATTGTGCAAAATAGCAAAGATGGGCAATGGCCTAATGTGTCAGGTGACATGTGTCCCAGGCCTGTCAGCCAAGCAGTCTGGCTGCACTGGCATGCCAAAAATCCTCAAAAACTTCAATTTTTGACAATTTTTGCGACCTTTAACTGCGGCTGTTGGCCAAACGGCCGATCAGACCACCTCTGGCCGCACACCCGCCAATCCGGCTTGGAATGACCTACAAAAAAGTGGTAATACACGTGGCTGCGCCACAAACACACGCCACCCTGTGTGCAAAAAACACAACAAAAAATTGTCATTTTTTTGGTGTGCTAACTTTGCCGCCAATTAAAGGACGGAAGGCGGCCGGCAATTATCTCTGACTTCTTCTGAGTGCAGTTAGAGCCGGCCATTGTGGTTCTAAAGATAACTTTAGATTTCTGGTAGCCCCTCCAGGAGGCCCTCAGGGTCCAATACACAAGGGCATAGTAAAATTTTATTTTGAGGTGCTCTAACTTTTCCACCACTGGTGGGAAAATTTTATGCCTTGATTTATCGGAAAGGCATTTTGCCAGATTTTTACCCTGTAAAAGGATTTTTCTCTATAATGAAATCCGACAACAAATTATATAAGGATTATACACTATAAATAGCTTAAAACGACCTTTACAAAAATATCTATAGAGGTTAAGCAACTAAGTGAAAGTTGATAAGACCAATGGGATCCTCTTATATATTGCCTAATTAATGCTAGAACTTCATCCTAAAAATTTTCACCTCGTTGCTAAAAAGATCAAGGTATTTGAATCAGAGCTTAAAAAAATATTCAATGTGCTTTTTTTTGCATTTTCACCAACTTTCTTTAATATGGATTCAAGAGGTTTTTTTAATACAAAACTATTTAGTTTCTTGTTATCCAGCGTTAGATAATTGCACAACTTTTCTAAAATGTTATTACATTACGTCCTAAGTTAATATTTGATTAAATGGCAAGTAAAACAAAAAAGAATTTAAAAATATTTTTTTTGGGAGATTTTTGTATCTAAATTTCGTGAATTCCAGGGTAACAACTTCAGAAGGCCATAAAAACTTGAATTTTTTAAATTTTTCATTAATTTAAAATGGCAAACCTCCTCTAATATGATGAATTTTAACATGGACTTTTGAAATAATTGATTTTCTAAAGTTCGATTTTGGGCATAAATAATTTTTTCCACAAAGTTGGATTCCTGGGCTCACTGTGGGGTAGTTAGTCGACCCCACTATTTTAATTTTAGTTTAAAAAAAAATTGGGGGGGTATTTTTCATTTTTTTGGGGGTTGAGGGTGTCCCACCCCCCAAGAAAATAGTTATAAACCTTCCCGGGACCTATGAGAAGCTACCCTGTAAAGGAGAAACCGATCGGTTCAGCAGTTAGCGAGATCCTTCGCTACAAACAAACAGACAAACAAACACACAAACTAACAGAAAGACATCGATCTACTTTGTATTATAGATAAATTTTCAAATATTTCAACCACTAATTTTAATCTTCAGATTGAGTATATCATAAATTCATAATTGTTTACATAGATTAATAGATTACTAAGATTTCAGAGATAAAATCAACCTTATTCGACGTTCACTCAAAGCCCAAAAATAATGGACTTAAAAGTGTATTAAACTGTATATAAGACATTTGCGAATATATTGATACCATTAATTTGCCTCTTAGATAGAAAAAAGTATGTTTTTTTAATATTTTTATCTTGCTACAAATCAAATTTTAAATTTAAGTCACCAAAAATGCTAAACTAATTTTTGCTCTAGAAGAATCAATTTTTGGAGTTAGAAAGTGCTTAATACCTCATTTTAATTGCCTGGCATTGCTTTATAATATACAGGTAATGACTTGGTTTTTTATGGAACAGCTGACTAATAAATCGAGGTTTTGTGATAAACCCACTTTTGTTGTTGCTCCATAAATGATATTTTTTTTCCCAATTTTTTTGGCTGTAAAGAAGCTTTATATATTCATATAACATCCACCTAAATTTGACTTTTGATATTTTATTTATAACATCACCAGAGGGAATTGAATTTTGGAAAAAAATATCAATTTATATTTTACACTGCTATGCATTGTTCTTGTTCTTGTTTCTAAAAAAAAATTATATTATAAAAAAGAGAATTATTTAACGCTTCTATAGGTATGTTTATCATTTTTCTAGGCTAAATATAACTATAATTAGACCATTTTAAAGTTAGACATCATAACATATTAACACAATTATTGAATTGGTCTGTATTATTAAGCTGGCAACTCTTAAAACAGCTGCATTTCATTATCCTATTATATAAAGTAGTATCTTTTTTGTCTTCAGCTTAAGATTTTGACAATTACAGTACCTATTGAGTTCTGTGTTTTATGGATGCTTCATATAGGACCCTGGATAGTTTTGGAATTTTGAAAAAAATATCAATTTATATTTTACACTGCTATGCATTGTTCTCATTCTTGTTTCTAAAAAATATTTTTATAATTAAAAAGAGAATTATTTAATGCTTCTATAGGTATGTTAATCATTTTTCTAGTCTAAATATAACTATAATTTCAGCATTTTTTAAACATCATTATATTCAAGTTATTGTAATTTTTAAATAAAATATTAATATCAAGAACTATTGGAACAATTTTTACCATGCAAAACAAGGTGTTATAAAGTGTAGGAACCCTCACAATATCTATTTGTCTGTCTATAATGCATTACACATGTAATGCTAATAGAGAGGATGCTATAAGAGTGCTCTTATAATGTGAAAATCTCATAATTGAATGGGCTTCCTGAAACCAGAGACCATAAAGTTGGCCTAGTCACTACAAGGGGGAGTGCAGGAGTATCTAGGGGGAGGTGCTTTTAAAAGGGTAATTTTTTTAGAGATGGGGGTAATCACCCCCCTTAATATATTATGGGGGGTATAAACCCAACCTTTTAAATTATTTTTAATAGGAGTAAAGAAAATCCTTAAAACTTACAAATCTAGGAATCAAACTAGCACCCCAACCAATAATTGGTTCCATGCCAAATGTAGGAGTGGAAAAACATTGGAGGGACAAATGCATGAGTCCCAAACGTCAGAGTGGAACAAACACAGGAGTGGGACAAAAGTTGGAGTGGACAAACGCAGGATTTTTGGGACAAACGTCGGAGTGGACAAACACAGGAGTCCCAAACTTTTTTTTCAATTTTGAATTTTTTTTATACAAACACAGCCCCCCCTACCTTCGTCCTGTTACTTTTCTTAGTTAGGTTAGGTTAGGATATAGGCTAGGGGGCTGAGCGATGCAGCCATAGTCATTATTTTGTAGACAGGGGTATAAAAAATTTCAAAATTGTAATATTATTAAAATAGTAGACACTCCTAGGTTTTATTTAAGCAATGTCCACTCCAATGTTTTCCACTCCCATGTTTGTCCACTCTGACGTTTGTCCCATTCTTACGTTTGTCCACTCCGATGTTTGGGACTCCTGCATTTGTCCACTCCAACATTTGGGACTCTTATGTTTGAGGTAGAACCCCAATAAGTAAATCTCAATAAACTTCATAAAATTATGCAAAATATCACAGTATTCAATCCCTGAATTTCAACCATCTATCTTGAATAGGAGTAGAGAAAATCATGAAAACTTGAAATGTAGGAATCGATATAGCCCACCCCAGTTTTTTGGCAAATCCTAATGAAACTTGATGAAAATATGGAGTATTGATAGAGAGAGAGAATATTCAATCCATAAAATTTCAGCCTTCTATCTTTTATAGAAGCCGAGAAAATCTCGTTTTCCCCTTTCCGTCTCAGACAGACAGACATACCAATGGACAGACATACAGATGAATTATAGAGTAGCTTCACTACTAAAAAACTAAATAGGATAATTGTTGTACACAAATTGATTTCAGTATGTTTTAAATGAGCTTACATAATCAAGGACGTCCAAGCTTTTTGATTTGGGGGGGGAAGGGGGGGGGGAAATTGAAATATCTAAATTTGGGCATCCCCATGTTTATTTTGTAGGGGAAATCTTTATATAATATAGGCAAGGACGTCAAAGCTTTTTATATTTTTTTTTTGGGGGGGGGGGGAGAGGGGAAGATTAAAAATTAAAAATTTAAAAATTATGGGGTTGCCCCAAATCAAATTAATTAATAACCCTTAACCCCCTAACCCCCCCCCCCCCCTGGGACATCCCTTTACATAAAGTAATGATTATAAAGTTGCTAAGTACCTTACTGCTACAAAAATCATCTTCCAACATTTAAGATTAATTCTAACACGCCTGAATTAACAATAACCATGGCGTGGATATACACATCCTAATTGTAAAAATGTTTTGCTTTTTAAAATTGTAAATCAATTATTCAGGAATCGTTTTACTTTGTTTGTTTACTAGCAGCATCTAGGAGCTCTGTAATTAAAGGAGTAAGGAAATTAGTAAAATAGCCTTATACTTTACCGAAATCTTAAGCTACAGACAAAAAAGCTTTATATAATATGTATTAATTTGTAAAACTGCAAATGATAAAATATGACCTATTTTTTTCTCTTTAAAAATTCTCTTTAAACACCTCCCCCTTTTTATATAAAGATGCTAATTCCCCCCAACCCCAAGAGGATATAAGCAGTAAAAAAACCCACAGGGGGCTCAATTTTCTAACACTTCTTTCTTATTTAGTCTTTTAAAATGATTCAAAATGCATTGACATATATATGTATATTTTTTTTTAACTCTTATTTTATACATCTTAATTGGAACTGATGATCTATTTTTATAGAGAAACATATGTATTCCATCAATAAAAAGTTAAAAAATTAAGTGTGTTTATACATATAATAATTACTATATATAATAGGATAATGAAATGCAGCTGTTTTAAGAGTTGCCAGCTTAATAATACAGACCAATTCAATAATTGTGTTAATATGTTATGATGTCTAACTTTAAAATGGTCTAATTATAGTTATATTTAGCCTAGAAAAATGATAAACATACCTATAGAAGCGTTAAATAATTCTCTTTTTTATAATATAATTTTTTTTAGAAACAAGAACAAGAACAATGCATAGCAGTGTAAAATATAAATTGATATTTTTTTCCAAAATTCAATTCCCTCTGGTGATGTTATAAATAAAATATCAAAAGTCAAATTTAGGTGGATGTTATATGAATATATAAAGCTTCTTTACAGCCAAAAAAATTGGGAAAAATATCATTTATGGAGCAACAACAAAAGTGGGTTTATCACAAAACCTCGATTTATTAGTCAGCTGTTCCATAAAAAACCAAGTCATTACCTGTATATTATAAAGCAATGCCAGGCGATTAAAATGAGGTATTAAGCACTTTCTAACTCCAAAAATTGATTCTTCTAGAGCAAAAATTAGTTTAGCATTTTTGGTGACTTAAATTTAAAATTTGATTTGTAGCAAGATAAAAATATTAAAAAAAACATACTTTTTTCTATCTAAGAGGCAAATTAATGGTATCAATATATTCGCAAATGTCTTATATACAGTTTAATACACTTTTAAGTCCATTATTTTTGGGCTTTGAGTGAACGTCGAATAAGGTTGATTTTATCTCTTCAATAAATAATTTTTTAATTTAAGCACTTTTGACTCTAGGAAAGAGTTTGATATCCTTGTTTATAAATAAGTCGACATACAATTGCAATGGTCATTATCTGCTATATATAGCATTGACCTAAGTTATTATCATAGCTAACAATATTAGCTAAATTATAAAAAAATGTAAACAAAACAAATGTGTGGACTTTGTATGGCTTATGTAATGACAACTGCTATGCTAGCCTATAAAGTTTTTTTTTTTTTTATAAAATTTGTCCTTTTATCGACAGTTGATATGTGATATATGGCTGACTTTTTACCAATATAACGATATTCTTCAAATGCCATAAAGACTGATGTTGAAATACGAGCTGTATGTAATATTTCATCGCACAATTCAAGAAGAACGTCTAACCTTAAAAGAAATAAATTAGGTTAATTTAACGCGTGAATATTAACCATTTTTTTGTTTGGGAAACGGGTATAAAAAAATTTTGATGGCAAAACCCCATAATTTTAAAGGGCGAGGGTGGGCTGGGGGCATGTCCTTCATTAGATTATGGCGGTAAAAAATTAACCATTTTTATTGGTTTAGGCATGGAGCATATTTTGTACGGAAAGCCAACGCACACGAACATCCAGAAGAATGCGGACAGAGCGTTGTTTAGAGTAGCTTCACTCCTCATATTAACCACTGCAGGGAGGGAGGGCACATTTGGCCTTAAATTATACAGTGCAGTGTTGTAAAACCTTTGGGGACATATTAAACTTAAATTGGCTGTAAAAACTAGCAGTGTCCAAACTTATCCACCAATAACAAATTACCATTTCTGTAAATTAGAAATATAAGGTAAACAAATTGTATCTGCTAGTTTGTACAGTACAACCCAAGCAAGATTAATGAAAGGTCTCCAATTTTTGAACTTTGGGAAATAATATAATGTTCAGTCCAATGTCCCCTCTCTCCTTACATTATCATACTCATAGAAGCGGAATCAAATAAAAATTATAATAAACTTTTAAATAGGTAACCAATTCAATTAAAATTAAGTCAACATGCATTTTCAAATCATTTCAACAATTAATAAATAAAGTCCTATAGTAAACATATACAATTCATTTATACAAAATGAGATATAAAACAGATGTTCAGCTGTCATAAAATAGAAAAAACATAAAAAAAACAAAAGAGAAATGATATGAAATAAATAAAAATAAATTCAAATATTTGTCTATTGAAGCATTGGCCGACGAACCATGTAAATTAAATATTTGATGAATACCAGTTGGTACAGGGAATCTTCACCAAAAGTTTTAGCTGTCTATCTTATAAAAGCCTGAAATTACAGCTTCCCCATAATGATAAGGAAGGACTGATAAAGTGAATTATAGAGTAGCTTCACAAATTTAGGAATCTAAAATAGGTAAACTTATTGGGATATTTGGGATTACCTATTTAATTGGTAGTGAAGCCTGCATAAACGTCCAAGGTTGGAGGTAAAGGGTAGTTTACCCCCCTCAAACCTGTGAAACCTCTCATTTTACCCTCATCAAAATAAAAAAACCGTTAGATTGCCCCCATCTAAAATTGAGACCCTTTATTTTACCCTCCTCAAAAGAAATCTTGTACGTCCTTGTACGCATAGGTATTTCTACATATTTTTATTTGATTCCAGCTAATAATTGAATCTCATTTTTCATTAATTTTCATAACCAAAGATATGTCATTTAAAGTATTAAAAGTGCTTTTTATATTGTTTTCATTTGTAATTAAGCTTTGTAATTTTTTAGAGAAAAAAATTATAATCAAATTTGTATATGCGAACTTGTATCTATTAATATATCAACATAAACTTGATTTCAAAACCTTTTTCTTCTTAAAACTAAAATTGAAAATTTATTTTCGGGGTCTGGTCGATGTTCCCACTCCTCCGACCTAAAATGCCCCTTGAAGCCACCGTAACCACTAGCATCTATCGCCTCTGAATTGTAATGGATAAGAAGAAAAAGAAAAGAAACCCAAAGTCATCCCAAGGCTTAAATTTACCAAAGAAATAGCCTGAAACCATTCCGGTACCAATGTTAAGCTTATCTAAACTCACAGCCCAACAGAGATCTTAAGAAGCAATAAACTTTTTTGATTTATATTGATTCTAATGATTTCTATTATTCTTTCGTGTTGTCATCATAAAGTAAACCTAAAATTGTAGTAATAATAATCCCTTTATACTGTTATGTCCAGGATAAGTCAGTCATAACCACTTTTTTAATACAACAAGTCGAGATAACTATTTGTAAAAATAAACTAATCACAATATTTCGAACCAATTTAGCAAAAATATTTATTTTTTCTTTGATTGTAGTATTATGAATATTTTCTATATATTTTCTCGTATTCATTCGAATCCGGTGGATAGGAACCGGTTCTCATCCATACGAAAAAACTATGTCTAGCATCGTATTATATCCAGTTTTCTACGAATATAGAAATGTATGTACAATCATAAGATTAAAACCAGTATTTTTTATCCGGTGCCTTCGGCACCTCGGGGGAAAAAAAACTAGTTTTAATCTTATAATTGTACATTATATATCCGCGGAAAGCCGTTTATAATACGATACGAGAAATAACTATTCTTAAATTCATTAACTTCACTCGAAACCTCTCACATTTATTTTCTTTTACTTAATAATCACGAAACCTTTAATGTTTAAAGTTAAAATTTATTTTTTACTGCATTATTGCATCAAAATCCATGTCAGATCTATATAGGAAAATGAAATAAACGTCTATAGAGGAGCTCGAGTTTTCCAATAACTTAGTGTTTAAATTAGACATAATTTACTCCCATTGACTGCTTAGATATATACCATGTTACTCATTTTCATGAACTATGATTTTTAATTCCATGATGATATTGAAAATACCATAAAGAACATTATGTGCTAATTATTGTGGTTAATACAATTTAAATAATTATTATATATGTAAATTTTCAGCTCATCTTGACATTTTAATTACTACATTCATAAATGCATAAAAATAAAGAAAAAAAACATTACCTTTGTAAAATACTTTATTAAAATTTGCAACATAATACTTTTTGTCTTAAAAACATCATTAATACTAGTAGCACTTTAAGTGGGATTCAGAGGGTTTGAATTCCGCCCATCCCCCATTTCTAGTTTTAATTAAAAGAAAAAAAAATGTTTTGGGAGGGGGGTAATTTTTCCAGGGGTAAATTCTCTAGGGAATTTGATAAAATAATATAAATAATATAAAATATTTTGCTTTTATTTGATTAAAGCTGTATTAAAAGTAGAAGGATGTGTGTCTATTTGTTAAGTAATAATAGTTTTTTCAGTTTATTATATAGAAATAGACCGTTGCCAAATTATAATATTACTAAAAAATCATTTTTAGCTAATCTGGAGACGGAGCCGTTTTTAACGAAAAATACGGCTCCCGAAAAATGTTGCTGCTCGCAGCTCCTGGCTCCGACTCCGAAACGCTGATTTCAGGGATTACAGGTAATTATCCATGAGCTTGAGGTTTGTGGTAGCAATGACCGCCAGCAGCGCCAGGTAGAATATTTTACTCAGCGCTGTTCTGTCCATCCTGGCATATCCAGCTATTGTCAACAGTTGGTCAGGCCTAAAATAATCGATAAATTATTACATGGATGATGCAACAGATTTACATTTTCTCTTTTTCAAAAAGTGATACACCTTACCCACCCCGTTCCTACTGGATGAACGAACTGACCAATAGGTCCTTGTTAGCAATCTTAATTGGCTCGAAATATTTTTCTGTCAATATATCCCTGTATATTCTATATTCATTTCTAAAATTAATTAGACTGTCTTAGAAAGACGCATCTTATACACACCTCTTGAAGAAGGGAAATTGGCAATGTTGGCTTGGTCGTTTTAGACAAAGATATAAATTAGCCATTAAATATAATTATTTAGTTTTGATTCTGATAAATAATATAACCATAATTAAAATTGTTTAGGGTCGATAGTTTTATCCCCCCCCCCCTCCCCCCCCCCCCCCAGTAACCAGTAGTATGTATAAAAGTACATGTTCATGTTATATGAAAAAGCACTTTCACTAAGAAATTGTTAGAATACACATTCCTAAAATTAAGATATCATAAAATGTATAGTGCATATAATTATCAGATATAAAAGATCTTTATATATTAAAGTAAGATATAAATCTATGGCCAATACCATATTCCATATTTTTGTATTTTTGGCAAATATCCTATTTTTAAAAGACATTTTTTTTTAGTAAGTTCACGTTTTAAATTAAATTTTCTTATGGCATTGCACATAAAATACAGTTTTATCCCTTGTGTAATGAGAGAGATGGCCGAATGCTTGGTCTTATGGCTTTTGGTAAGTTATTAAAAAATGCAATTACTTTAAATACTATATTTTAATGATTTCTGGAACCATAAGATTTTAATAAAAGCCATAGGACCATTTGGATCTTTCAAAAGTTCCATTTTTTCAGGCTAACCAGGCAGAATATTCTACCTGGATTCTATTATATACTTTATCTTCTTTGGTACTATTCTAATAAAAGTACCTTCTGGCTATAGCTAGTGCAAGAAGTGCTGTATCATTCTGAACAAATCCAAACTGACTCACTATTGACAAAGTTTTAAACAGCTCTCTTCTCAAATGTTCCCCTGAATACAAGTTTTTTATATTCAAAATTTACAAATATCCTATTATATTGAGTATTGCGATTTTTTCAGCAGCTTAACATTGCGATAGCTACTGCGCTAATTGAGTACTACATTCTAATGAAGTAATTCTTGGCTATTTTTTCGCTATTGTATAGTTACGTTCTTGAATACAGAGACTCCAAATGCTAGGTTCGCAGCTAATATTTTATGATAAAGAAAAGATCAAATACATAGAGATCTTTGCTTTTTGTAATTTTTAAAATAATATTTTCTTGTTCATTGGTTTAACAACTTTCGGGACTTTTAAATTTTTTTTTATTGGTTGGTTAATTAATTTGAGTGTCCAATCATTTTAACTATTAATTATAATCTAAAGAAAGGGTAACTTTGTGTATCATCATTACAGATGAATATCAATTTATTGTCTTATCCCTTTTGTTCACCGCATCTCTAAATTTTAAAAAGAAATCAAGTGTGTAAGTACCTGCATGACAAAACATGGCCATTCTCATGTAATGATGAATTCCAAGCAAAATGTATCCAGCACACCACCTAGATTAAGTATTTTTACATAAATGTGCTCAAAATATTTTTAATCTATTGTGTGAAACACAAATTTGCAATATTTATCACTAGTGGATGTGTCCCTAGCATCAAATGGCTCTTTATTTAGAGGGAAAGGGAGGGGGGCAAACAATAGTTTAAAACCATTATGATTTAAACATAAAAATGAAATAGCCTAAAACCATACAAGGACCTTCATGAAGATGCCCTAAAACAGAGACCTCAATCAGTTTATTAGTTACAACTAGCAGCTGTGTCCCTAGCATCTAGTGGTTTCTGTATTTAAAATGTTTGGGGGAAGTAGCATAAAAATAAAATCTTCCCAGGAAATATGTGAAGTTTCCCTTAAATGGAGAACTCAATCGGTTCTGTGGTGTCAAAATCTTAAGTTACAGACTAAAGACCTTACAACTTTTTATAACAGGATGTACCATGGAGGATTTGTATTCTGTGTCTTGTTCTTGAAAGAGTTGATGAGGATGACAATGGCAATGTACATGCTGGCAACCAACAGGTAGATGTTCAGCGCAAACTCATAGAACAACAGACTTCCATAGATTGCCTGAATTTTTTTTATAAAACTGAAGCTCTTTATAGTGATTATAAAAAAGGACAATATATTAGAATAATGGACTATTCTCATCATTTATCATTTTATTGGCACTATCTCTACTACTACTATCTCTACTTCTGCAGAAATAAAGTAATTGTTATTTGTTTATTGAATCAGAGTTGTGCAAAATGGGGGAGTGTCCATCCCTCTTGCAACATTAATGAGGTAGGTAACATCTCTAGATTGTCCTGTCCATCCCCCTGAACCTCTCTTGACTAGGCGGATGCTTTTGGGACATCTAGTGATTTCATTCACCCTCCTAACTTAAAAAAAACCTTTCTTGTGGTCTTAACCCCCCCTGATGCTCACACTCCTCTTGATTTTGGTATAACTCTGTGCACAGCTCTGTATAGAATCAAAATTTTACCTGGAGGCTTCTAACTTGATCTATCAATCTATCAAGTCTCTTTGGTAGTCCACCAAACTTCAAAACTATGCAAAAAAAGATACTAAATCAAAATGGTTAATTAATTTTCTCGTATTCATTCGAATCCGGTGGATTGGAACCGGTTCTCATCCATACGAAAAAACTATGTCTAGCATCGTATTATATCCAGCTTTCTACGAATATAAAAATGTACAATCATAAGATTAAAACCAGTTTTTTTAGCCCGTGCCTTCGGCACCTCGGGGCTAAAAAACTGTTTTAATCTTAAAATTGTACATTCTATATCCGCGAAAAGCCGTTTATAATACGATGAAAGAAATAACTATTCTGATATGGATAAACTACAAACAGAATAATTTGAAGGTAATCGTTTTCAAAAATCTAATGTCAAATAAATTATATCTAATGCCAAATCTCCCCCATTTATTTTAATCCAACAAAGATAAAATTACATTAGAGAATTAGAGAAAGATAATCCCCAAACATTTATAAAACAATTACATATTCATTGTTTTAAATACTTTGGGGATTTTTAAAATTTTTTTTGAATGGTTGGTTCATTAAGTTGAGTATCCAAACGTTTCAACTACCAATTGTAATCTACAGAAGGGGTAATTTTGTGTATCATTTATTGAGGATGTACATCAATTTATCTGTCATTGTCTTGTCCCTTTATATCCATGAAAAATAACTGATTGACTTTTGTAAAACCTTTATTATAGAGAGTACCATCCTCTTCATCTCTTGCAATAGATTCATTTTTGTACAATACATCACTTCTCAGATGCCTGCAAGTTCGAAATATTTAGTTTTCAGGTTTCACTTAAAAAAATTAGATTTTGTTGAGACTCCCTGCGTTTCACCATTTTTTGTGGTTTTAAAGATAGTTTCTATATTACACCCATCTGGGGGATTAATTTGATGTATAAAATTAATGTAAAAACTTTAAACTTAAAAAAATAACAAAAAATGGATTTTTCTCATTATTAAAATACCACAGTGAGAAAATTGCAAGAAATCGGACTTAAAAAGGTTATGACTAAATTAAGGGGATTGGAAGTTATGGTCAAAATCTGAGACCTCGTGCATAAAAAGATTTTTCGTAAATGCGCCAGGTCTTGTTCATATTGATCAACTTACACAAAGTATTCAGAGAGTGTAAGAACAAAGTGAAGAAGTATATATCCAGCAATGTATAAGTTCTTGTTGAATCGATAACGAATTTTCTGATAACTATAGCAAAATCGCAAAACTCACAAATTTCCGATTTTATTGTTGATAAAATGTACGCAATAATAATCGTAGTATTTCTGGCTGGGTATGCTAACTTACACAAAGTATTCAGTAAGTGTATGAACAAAGTGAAGAAGTATATATCCAGCAAATGTTGTTGCTATGTACAAAGGTATTTGCCACAGGACCAATAGGATTGACAAGACAACCTGAAAAAATAAAAGTATTAAAGGAAGCCTGCAAGAAATCCACCGCTTTACTTGCAAAAAGGTTGCGACAAGTAGACCCAATACCCCAAATTTGAAGCCTTCAACTCCAATAACCTTTAAACAAAAAATTGAAAACTGCAAGAATCAAAATTTAAACTTTTATGTTGCTGCTAAATGGCATAACCCTAATTAATTTGGGAGGGGGAGCAAAAACACCCACTACACTCGTCTTTCGCTTTAAACTCTTTCTAGACAACTGACCCAAACTCAATGAGTGGGGAGAAAGTATGCAATAAATCCTGGTATACAGTACAAAAAAAAACAATCTTAAATTTGTAGCCTTAGTTGTTCCTTTCTGTTTTACTGTCTGTCTTTATGACTATCTTTCTGTTTTGTCCAACTGTCTGACTGTCAGAGTTCAGTTGTTATTATACGTTAATGTGATTTTATTATTATTAAATTTACCTGCTTAGTGCTTGTGTCACAGAATACAAGTGCTACATGTATGTTCATCAACAACTGGCCAATGATGAATATGATAAGCCTGAAAAAAAGACGTCAAAACTGGTTCCCACTGCTGCTATATCAAGTGCGGGACATAAATATTAGGGAGAATGGCTTGATTCAAAACAGGCGCAACTCATTACCATTCACTGTTAGGACTTGCAGACAAAGGTTGTGCAATCAAAGAATTGGTTGTCTGAAGAGCATTTGACCATGTAATCATGCACATCAATTGGTAATATTTGGTTCAGAGATACACCAAAATATGATCTTGTGGTGTATCCCATCTTATTTAGAGTATCCAAGGCTAGTTCCATGATTGTTCTAATCATTACTTGATATTTTGGTTACCTGTTGACGAGAATTCCCATAGTTCTTTTAGTCGGGATATATCCAACCCTGTAACCATTAGTAACAAAAGTCTCACATATGTCACTGATTTATTAATCTTTAGATAAAAGAATAAAAGCAGCCAAAAAGCAGTTTGTTTGCTAAGGAAGTTATATACTTAAAAAAGTAATTTTTCCAATCGTGTTCTGGACTGACATATGGTATGACGGACAGACAGAGTGAATAATAGATTAGCTTCATTATTAAAATTAAATTTAGGTGTTAATTTGTGTATTAAAATAAGTTACATATTCCAAAAGTATTTTTATATTCAGCATTTACATAGATTAAATTTATCTAAAATTATTCCTCAATAAGTTAATTCTGCTCCAAGATATTCCTGTTTTAGAGATATCATTTTTTTATTTTTGTTGTATTTTATTCAAAAATATTGAACAAATATTATTATATTATTTTCCAGTATGTCTTCAAAACCAATTAATATCCGCAAGGACAAAGGACGTCCAAGCTTTTAAAAAATGCAATGGGGGGTGGTGGGTTACAAAATTTAAAAAAAGTATTTTGTGTGTGTGTGGGGGTGGGGGTAAAAAAATAGAATTTAGGGGTTGCCTTTGGGACGTCCCTGAGTATTCTCTGGCTTAGAACCAGTTCTTAGCTATATGGAAACCTTTTAGCATTGTATTACGGACAATTTTCCACGAATATTAAAATTAAAATTATAAAATTAATACCAGTTTTGTTATCCTTGGCCTTTGGACCATCTTGGCTAACTGGTTTTTATAATATCTTATTATCCGTTGAAAGCTGTCTATAATACGATGCGCTAAATGAATAATCTTGTGAAAATTTGCACAATATCATTCCTATGAGAATGGGTAGAAATATAATTGAGACCACAGGTATGGAAAACAGGACAGTTTGATCTGTTGTGCTCAGGTAATAATGTTTCTCCTTGGATTTGGGCTGAAACAATCGATATAGAATTACTTGGATGTTGCACAATATTTTCGCCTACTCTAATAAAATGGTCCTTCCTGCTGGCTTATATAAAAGTACTCCCTATTTACCCCTTTCAGTCAATCCCCTGACCAAGTACTGACCAATAAATACGGACTTAAGTTGCAACCTAAATTGACTACAAAATTTCCCTTGACATAATATCCACATATATTGTATCCATTGCTGAAACATATGACATTAGATCTAGTCTACATTTAGCAGAAAATAGTAAGCTGGTCATTTTGTTACCAATAAAATTTCCTGGTTGTCTGAAGATGGTATGATAATTTTTGGACTTATATTCTTATCAAAAAAAAATTAAGGCCAACGTTTCAAACTACTTGAGCAACATTTTTTTTTAAATTCATCTGCAAAAAAAATTTAATTACTTTGGTCAATAAGTTATTAATAATACCTGTACTATAGATTCTACAGTTAGTTTAGTAGAATCAATAAGACAGTATACAAGAAGTCCAGCACCTCCAGCCAACCATAACAGAAGTACCAACATTACATACCAGGTTCTTGCCTGAATTATAAAGTGCTCAAAAACAACTCACTATACTAGTTTAATTTTTGTCTGTAGCTTAAGATTGTAATAACTACTAAATTGGTTGAGTTCTCCATTTCAGGGTTCTTCTGTCATGGATAATTAACCCTCCCTGTCCTCGCAGGGACAGGGAAATGTATTGTATCTAAACTGTTGTAATGATATGTAAATTGATTATGACATTAATATTTGTATATAACTATACCTGCACCTATGAATTGTAACCCATTGTTAATTGTACTTAGTTACATGTGGATCGTTTGATCAAATACACATTTTTACGTGATCTTTGTTGATCATTCTGTGGAAGCGAAGCTTATATATACTAGGGAGTCTGAACGTCTGAATGCCTTCAACAGTCTGTTATAAAGGAACTTGAGCAGTATCCAGCAAGACCAGATACTAGACATGCATTATCGCAATTTCAAATTATTTGATCAAGATAGAAGTTTCTGAAGATTTTTCTTTACTCCGATTGCCAAACCTATACTATGATTAAAACTGTATAAAATCTACCTCACAAAAGTTGAAATAATAATGAATGTATCTTTCCCCCACATCTGCTGGAAAAGCTCCCACCAGCAGTCCAAGTCTCATATATCCCTAAATAGAAAAGTTAAATATTTTAATAGAAACAGAACAAATGAATGGAAAAAATGAGCTTTGAAATCCACTGTTCATACTCAAGAAATTTTATTATTTCTTGTTTAAAAGTAATAGGATGTGTGTGTCTTTGTGTACAGAAGAATCGCACTAACCACTTAATCGATATTATGTTTTTACCTTGTAGATTCTGTTCCTGGGAAGATTTATGGCTATATTGAGGGAGGGTACAACCACCCTCCATATAGAAATCACCCATAGAAAAATAACCCCTCAAAAAATTATTGCTTAAAACTATGTTGAAAGTGGGGGATTACAGATGGATATAATAATAGACAAAGTAAGTTATAGAATAGCTCTCATTATCAGAAGAACATAATTTGTAAAAGTGATTATAGATAAAATGAAACTTTGAAGCACCCTAAGGAAATGGAAGAGTAGGATTATCAAGTGACTGATATACTTAAAATGAACAGTAAAACATATTAGTAAATAAAAATAGTGATAATATTTAAAAACTGGTCTTAGGCTTATTAAGGGTCCTTTTAGTCCTTAAAAGATCTGCATTTATTTCTAATCATTTTGATGTCAATGGAAAACTATGTTTACTTTTATTGGTCTTAGAGGAGATGGGACCACAGAAGTGTTGATAGTGTCAGGATCAAAATATTTTTGAACTACAAATATCACTCTGTAATTCAATCCTTATATAAATGTAACATGATGTCACTGAGCCTATTTGTCTATGTGTTTGTATTTAAGAATCTTGCTAACCGCTGAATCGATATGATTCTCCTTTACAATAAAGATTCTCATAGTTCATAACGATTTTGGGGGAACATGCCACCCCATTCCCAAAATAAATAGCCCCTAGAAAAAAATTACCCACCAAAATTTTTTTACTTTATCTTTTTAAAACTAACGTTTAATTTAAGGGGGAGGGGTTTGATTTCCATCACCCAATCTCAAGTGCCCCCAGAGGCTTTAATGGGGTTGCTCTGATACTGACATTAATTTGATTACATCTTTGCTTTAAGTTTTGAGAACAATTATTGTTAATAGCATTTTCTGCGCCTCCAAATTAATAAATAATAGTTTTGAACATAATAAAAAGAATATTAGAATTTCAAAGTGTCCCTTTATCTTCAGAAACTTCTCCTGCTGGGGGTGGCATCATCCATCTGTTTACACTTCCACCTGTACAAATATTTAGTAATTATATGCTTTATCATTATCATTATCACTAGTTAATACCTAACTTGGGGCGGGGTTCTCCTTTCATTTATAGTGATCAATGAGAGAACCCAAGAGTATCATCCACTTGTAATGGAATGCAATACTCACTATAGGATATTACGTCAAGTAACATCCAACAGACAACTAACCCTTTAATTGTACGCCCTTTGTCTGAAAGTCCCAACTGTGCATGGCAATGAGTTGTGCATGCTTACGTCCCAAGTCATTCCCTCTCCTCTCACTAATAATGTCAAGTGACATTGAAGAAATAGGCACCATTTTTTAGTCTAATATGTGAAGATTCACACCTGAGTATTGCCTATCATTATTACCACCATACCCTCCAACCTCTCGCACAGATTTAGCATCGTCCATTCCTGAGATTTTAATGATTTTAAAAGCGATGCTTTTCTCTAATTACGGTCTGCACGTCCGTCCGTACGTCATAATTAGATCTTTTCGATAATTTAGGCATGTTAGAATTTTCTGTTCGATTTCAAACTTTAGATGGTGATACCTGTAACAGTAAGGTATGATTAAGAAACTATAAAGTAGTTACCAGAAATTCCATGCGTTCATTCAAAAAATGTTTATTTTTAACTTTTTTATAACCCTTTTTGTATGATACAATGGTACAATGTCGTAAGCAAATCATCTCTTTAATCAAGACATAAAAATGTAAGTATGTCCTTAAACAGAATCATGTATTTACGCAGTTAAGCAATAAGTTTATGTGCTATTTTGTTGAAAACTTTAGATTAAAAATCTGCTTTTTAATTTTGACACTATAGTAGTGTTCATTTTCGTTTGTAGAATTCAGAGCTTCGCTTTTATGAATGTTGTCATTCTAGTTATTAGAAAATATTCTTATATCAATGCAATGGATATAGAATATTCGTGGAAAATATAAAAAAAGATTGTGTTCAATGTATGTTGCTAATATGGACATAATTTATTGGTCAGTTCGTTCGTCCGGTGGGAGGGGATTGGGTGAATACTTATTTTAGCTAGTTACAAAATTTCGCTTTTTTAGAGTACATGATAGTGTGGTGTAAGATCCAAGTAATATTCAATTTAACTCAGTAAATGCTTTAAAAGAACATTCCTTTTGTGATGCTGTGATTCAAATTGTCAGCAATATTGCCTCCAATTTGTTCATCCTCACTATGAATATCATCATTGTTGTTTACTTCTTCTTTCTCAGCAATCATATTATCTTGGGTATGTTGAGGTTTATCCAGGGATCTAAAGGGATAAGACAATCGTCGATAAATTGATGTACAGTATGACCCTCGAAAAAGTATTTTTTAGCATCTGCAGCCCTTATTTCTCAATGAATTATTAAAAAATGTATATGTCCTTGTTCTCTATAGATTTCCACATAAGTAGATATAAAAATTTTAATTTTACCTCCATTAACTCCGGAGATTTTTAGAGCTAAAGTTTTGAAAAAGTGACTGAGAAAATGAATTTTTTTTGTTTCTCATAATTTTTGGATGGTTATATTATGTTATTCTGGCAACTGAATAATAATACACAAAGAAAAACAAGTTAACTTATTATTTCTTTTTTATTCCACCAAAAAATATCAATTTTATATGGCAAAAAATACTACTGAATGAATTGATTATTTGCAAATTTTAGGTTAATTATTTACCCTTATTTATGAAAAGGATTAATTATGACAGTTGCTCCGCCCCCTTTTCTGACATCTCAATCATTTAATAGGGGGTAATTAAGTTTTTTAGTCTAAAAAACATTATATTCTAATTTTATTTTCTTTATAACTTTTTTGTTATTAAAGTTAGGGAAACAAAAACAATTTTCCTGCTATATTCATAAAGATTTATTTGGTTTTTCAAAATATCATTTAACTAAAAAGAATCAAAAAATATGTGTAAAAAATGCTTTTTACTCAAAGCCTAAATTTTTTATTTCATTTTTGTATAACAAAAATAAAAGGACTTCTACCTCAATTTTGCTAAAAAAGTCGTTTCATGTTAAAAGTTACTTTTTCCTCAGTCACTTTTTCAAAACTTTAGCTCTGAAAATCTCCGGTGTTAATGGAGGTAAAAAAAATATTTTTATATCTACTAATGTGGAAATCTATAGAGAACAAGGACATATACATTTTTTAATAATTCATTTAGAAATAAGGGCTGCAGATGCTAAAAAATACTTTTTCGAGGGTCATACTGTACATCCCCAATGTAATACAAAATTACACTTTCTTTAGATTACAATTGGTAATTGAATCGTTTGAATACTTAACTTGAACCAACCAATTCAAATTCAAGTCCCCAAAGTTGTTGAGCTAACAAATAAGTAAAGGTTATTATAAAAATTTTGGAACAAATGTCCATTCCCTGCCTGGGTTTACCAACTTATTTATTCTCCTCAAATTTGTCTATTATTTTTTGTTAATGGGATTGTCATTTTTCTGAAGTAAAAAAGAAGACAATCTTTAAAATCGACAAAATTATAGATTTAAGTTTTCAAGAAAAGTACTTAATCAAATCATTAGTTATTGTAATTTTAAGCTTCATAATAAAACCTTACATTGGATATTTGATGAAATATGATTTGAATATTTAATAACATGTCACCTTAACCTTATAAGCATTTGACTTTCCTTTATATACTGTGTCTCACTATGTCTCTCAAGGGTTTTTAATTGAGCTGCTCACACAATGTAGGCAATCAAATCAGTAAACAAATATCATGTTTTAGTGATTGATTAAATACTTTTCTGAACATGTCTTTCTTAAATGGATATTCTTTAACTCACTTAATCCGTCGTTTTGTCTGTTATGGTCTAGGAAATTTCATTTCCAAAGTAAAATTTAAAGAAGTAAGTATATTTATTTATTTATATATATATTTATTTCAATAACAATATGCCCCCATTCTTTAGGGGGGTATTACACTGAGGATAAAAAGCCTAAACCACAATGATATAAATATGAAACAACCTTGAAAAGCAAAACTCAATCGGACCAGCCATTTCCAAGATATTTTGCTGCAAACAAAAATTCTTACTACTTTATTAACTGGAATAAGTGCTAAAGAAATCAATGTTCTCCACCTCGGGAAAAAATTGAAAATAATAAATTTGCTTTTGTGTAAACATATTTTTAGTTAGTGACCTCAAAAAACTATCGATGGCGTATTAAGAGGTTTTATTTTTGGGAATAAGGTTAATAATAAGGGAAAGTTGAATTCAGGTGCGTGCACAGGGTTGTGTCAGTAGGAAGCGCGATTTGAAACCCCACATAAACCTGACTTTAGGGGGCGTTAGGGTATGTGAGCTTTATGGTGGTGTAATAAAGAAAATAAGAGGGTTGTTATTGTGAGGTGCGGCGGATGGCCCAGCAACATATATTCTAAACTTACACTCATATCGCCCCCGCCTGTGCTGTTTTTTTTTTTTTGGGGGGGGGGGGGGTTAGGTATCTGGACGGTATAAACCCTTGTTTTGGGGGGTGGACATCTTGGAGGTGTATATAATCCACTTAATTTTGCCAGGGCCAGGTGGAGAATATATAGAATCTGCAAGCCTCTGATTAAATAAGTTTTTATCAAATAGTAGTTTACCTAGTAGTTTTTTTGTCTGTAGCGATTGCGAAAGATTGCGAAAACCAAGAAAGCTTCACATCCCTTTACATATATTTAAGTCTTTTGATGGTTGTAGGCAATGTATTTGCTCTTTTCTACAAAAATTAGTAATTTAAAAAGAATAACATTTTGAACCACCTCTACACGCTATTTATTTTAGAAGTGATTGTTTTACTATTTTACTGACCATATACTTTATCCATTAATAATTAATTACTTAGATACACACAAACTTATTTGTTTAAAGCGAGGCTTTTCTATAATTAGGTCAGTCCGTCCGTAAAAGCTCTCATCGTTGATTTAGGCATGTTAGAATTGTCTTATCAATTTCAAACTTTGCATAGTGATTCCTGTAACAATTGGTAACTATTTAGAAATCGTAACATTACTTTGGTCGTAACCCGAAAGTACGCACGTACATCCAGTTAAAAAAACAACAAATTTTTAAAACAATTTTTTTTTATATGATTATAATCTTCATGCGATTTTTGTAATAAGGATTCCTAAAACATCAATGTACATTATTATAAGCGAAGCATCTCTAAATCCAAGTCCTAGAATTGGCCCTTTTTACCAATTTTAAATTTTCCAACAATTCTATGTTCAATTCTGTTAATGAATATTCCGATTATTAGGTTTTGACACTCTATAAGTGTTCAAGTTCGTTTGTCATAACCGTCGGATTTGAGAGTTCTATGACTGTCTATGTTTCTGTAGCTAAAAACGCTAACCACTGATTTGATATGGTTCTCCTTTACAATGTAGCTATTCAAAGGTCTAGGGAAGGCAAATATAAATTTTGGGGTGCGGTAACACTACCATCCCAGGAAAACTTGTCCCTAGAAAAAAATTACTCCACCGAAATAAATAATAAACTTTATTTTTTTAAAACTAAAAATGAAAATGTGCAGGAGTCGATGTCTCTTATGCTCTAGAGGGGTTCCATTGGAATTCAGCCCACACGGGATTCAACCCACGGAATTCAGCCCAGCGGGATTCAACCCAATGGTATTCAGCCCACACGGGATTCAACCCATGGTATTCAGCCCACACGGGATTCAACCCACGGAATTCAGTCCACACGGGATTCAACCCATTACATATGTAAAATTACCAGTTTGAAAAAAAATATTTTTTTCTAAATTTGAAAACTAAATTTTTTGAAAATTTTTAAAAAAGTTTATTTAAATTTTTTAATTGTAGAAATTATTTTATAAAATATGCTTTATAAAAAAAAATTGAGAAAAAAGAATTATTTTCTAAAAATTTGTTTATCAAATTTTTTATAAAGCATATTTTATAAAATAATTTCTACAATAAAAAAATTGAAATAAACTTTTTTTTTAATTTTCTAAAAATTTAGTTCTCAAATTAAAAAAAAATATTTTTAAAAACTGGTAATTTTACATAATGGACTGAATTCCATGGGTTGAGTCCCGTTTGGACTGAATTCCGTGGGTTGAGTTCCGTGTGGGCTGAATTCCGTGTGGGCTGAATCCCGTGGGTTGAATCCCGTGTGGGCTGAATACCGTTGGGTTGAATCCCGCTGGGCTGAATTCCGTGGGTTGAATCCCGTGTGGACTGAATTCCAATGGAACCGCTCTAGAGGACATCAAACATAAAAATATAGATATTAATAATTAGGGGGGGGGGGGGGTTAAAGCAACCATCTCGTAATCAGTGAGCAAATGGCACTTAGAATTTGAATTTTGATCTGAAATTTTGCATGAATAATCCTTGGTAGGTCTATTTTCCCTAAATTGAACAAAAAGTTGGAAAAGTACTGACTAACGGCTGGCAGGTCAGCCGTTTAGCCATTTTAAAACTATTTTCAAGGCAAATCATCACGAAACCTATCTCCACATGTTTGCTGCTCCAAAACGTTTTCAATAGGTTCTAGCTGCTAGTTGCTGGTACTAGAAATCTAAAAATGTTTTTTTTTTATCATTTCAAATGATTTAAAGCAAAAATATGTTTCAAAAAATTGATTCCTACATAATTCATGGCAGATTTGCTCTAAAAATAGCCAAAAAACGGCTAAACGGCTGTTTTTTGAATTTTGATACCTGGTAACCCTTAGAATTTCAATTAATAGTTTAATTACTAGTTTTTAAATCTTGCATCAAATAAGAGGTGTTTTACATTTAAATCTTGTATTTCACCAAGTATAAATAATTACAATAAACATAAAATAAAATAATAAATATCAGATGGTATCTCATGTAGCTTAACACATGGTTTCACTAAAATATAATATAATATTAACCTAAATTGCATTAAATTAATTTGATTTTACTACTAGGTATATGACTAAAAATTATACTATAATATGATAAATCTTATCCATTCTGAGCTGAAGACTCAAAAAAGCAGAAATAAAAAGTAAAAAGAAAATAAAAATTAGTTATAATATCTTACCAAACATTGAGCTATCCAGGCTGAAAGGTAGAATATCTTAGAAATTAACAAATCATCATTTAAATCTTCTAATGCTGTATAAAATCTAAACATATAATATTAAAAACATAGATTAGGTATATCAACTACTACATTTGATATACCCAACCATAAAACATTAAAGGGGTTGGTTCTTAAAGCTACATAAAACATAAGGAATCTATGCCTTAACAAAATCACTTAAACACTATGAATTAGAGCAATAAGATTGAAATGAAGTTAAATTAAAATCTATCACTTAAATACTCTATGGACAAGAGAATAAGTAATGAATGTACAATAAATAAAGCTGGCTTCCACGCCTTTATTATGAGAGTACTTACCTAACCATGCTTTTGAACTTGGTAGCTAAGGATTTGTGCCTAGTGTTACTACTAGGACTTTACTGATCAGACAACAATTCTAATCCAAATGTTCTATGCTTTCATAGTAAATCTTTCAGACTAGAACTGGTTCCATTTGTAAACAAATGTGTACAGCACATTTATAAATCAATAAAATTTCAAAGAAGGTGTATCAACTTTTTTTTTTATAGCTAGCCGGTTCTTTTAGTAAGTAGTAGATGTAAAATTTTTCATAGAATTCAGATATGCAATCGGTTTTTTTTGTAGACCTCTTATTTTTTAAGTAATTTAAGTTTTTAAAAAAAAGATTAAGTCGATTTTAAGGTACTAAAACGCAACAAAAAAAAGGAAGAAAATGTCCATTATGTACACAAATAGTAAGATCTTTAATTTGACACCTTACTTTTTGAGTTTTGTCAGGTAATTATTGAAAAAATTGATTTTTTAAACCCACGAGAATAAAAACTTTGAACTTAATTTTATCATTTTACAGGTAAAAAAATATGGGTTCATATATACCTTTAGAATCAGAAAAATATTACGAATCCATTGTAAGCAAAATTGAAAAAAAGTAAAAAAATAAAAAATAAACAAATGGCCAATTATATTTTTTGTTCAGGCAACACTTTCGTCTTCCCTTTTTTACCCCCTCTTTACCCCCTTCCCATTTTTATACTCAATTCAAGAATTAAGACGTTGCCTGTATAATATAATATGATATTTTCATATAATTCCTTTTATTGTAGTTTATATACTATATTGTAAACTTTTTTTTTCAAGTTTGCTTACAATGGATTTGTAATATTTTTCTGATTCTAAAGGTATATATGAACCCATATTTTTTTACCTGTGAAATGATAAAATTAAGTTCAAAGTTTTTATTCTCGTGGGTTTAAAAAAATCGATTTTTTCAATAATTACCTGACAGAATTGAAAAAGTAAGGTGTCAAATTAAAGATCTTACTATTTTTGTTCATAATGGCCATTTTCTTTCTTTTTTTTGTTGCATTTTAGTACCTTAAAATCGACTTAATTTTTTTTTTTTAAAACTTAAATTACTTAAAAAATAAGAGGTCTACAAAAAAACCGATTGCATATCTGAATTCTATGAAAAATTTTACATCTACTACTTACTAAAAGAACCGGCTAGCTATAAAAAAAAAAGTTGATACACCTTCTTTCAAATTTTGTTTAAATAGCATCATAGCATTTTGAGCTAAAAATAAAAGTTTTAAGTAGATATTTCAATTTTGCCCTTTGCAGACAAAATTAATTAATTCTTAAAAGAAAGAAATTTTGTGTTCAATTTTACTCATAACATCCTAAAATCTACAAAACAACGGCTGAGCCATTAGCCGTTACTTTTTCAACTTTTTGTTCAATTCAGGGAAAATAGACCTACCAAGGATTACTAATGCAAAATTTCAGATCGAAATTCGAATTCTAAGTGCCATTTGCTCACTGATTACGAGATAGTTGCATTACCCCCCCCCCTTTGCTTTACATATGTCTCTTTCTCTTGCTAAAATGTCAAGATATTTTGCTTAAAATAATCCCCATCACTTACGTTTACTCCCTATTTGACCATAAGAGGCAACTATGCACATTTATTGATCGAGAAGGAGATCCATTTAATTTCTCATGTCCTATCCCTGCTATCCCTGATTGAATGTGTAATCAGCTTTTTAGAATTTTCATATTTTCCACTTGATGGAGAAATTTGCAATTACTTCTTTGATTACATTTCATCCAGTTTCAGCCCACCTATAGGTAATCCTTATATAAAATTAACAGAATCTGTTTGTCTGTCTGTAACGATGGATCTCGTTAACCACTGAACTGATATGGTTCTTTAGTAACAACAAACCATTAGTATTTTAGATTGAAGAGGGTAGCAAACTAAAATAAATAACAGGTTTGATTTTTTTTCATATTAGGTATTTTTTAATGACATCCTAGTCTAACAATAGAAAGGCATATAAACATATGTATAAGGCAAAATATTTCATTTATTACAAGCTATAGTCATATGGTTTGCGGAAACCTCAAATTTAAGAGTATTTGCAGTTATGATAGGTGTCCCAAATTTTAATATAAAATCAACCTAAACCTTATTTATTTATCTTTGATGTCCTTCCCATAAACCCTGCAATAACACATTTGAATAAATTTAAAACACTTTTGGCTTAAGATTTTCAATGACATTAGAGTAAAACATTAGAGCGAGCAACCGCATTGTGCAACCTTTCTCTTCGGTCATTGAAAATCAACCAATATGGTGTCGCTTATATTAACACAGCCAAGTAGCAGAAAAAAAATTAGAAGCAGACGAAAGAGGTCTTTGGAAAAGGAAGGGAGGTAGTTGTCTGTATATACATCTATACTTTAGATCTGTTGCAATGACAACTTAGGGGGGAACAATAAAATTTAATAGAAAATTGGCATGAAAATTTGTTAATGGTTTGAGATTTTAGAACACAATGCAAATTTTTTTTATTTTGACAGATGAGGTTAAACTCAGATAATGCTCCAAAAAAATGGATTTATCTGTTTTTGACAGCAATGATTTGTTGGGTTCTATAAGAATTGCATCAACTTGAAAAATAGAGATAATCTGTAGAGATATACTCTCTAAATCAGTCAATGGATATTAGTTAAGGAACAACCCAACCATGGTATTGGTTGAGATTTTGTACATATTTTGGTAGGAAAGGGCATAATTTTTTTTATTTCATTTGCAAAATAAGTCAGCTAAAAATAGTCGCATTTCTTAAGCTTATCTTGAGTAAATTATATTATGTACAAATTTATTTCCTAGTTTAGTGTTAAGTACATGCCTAAATCTATGATAAGTTAGCTATAAATAGTTTAATTTCTTAGGATAAAGTTAGCTTTGTAGTAATTATTTTTGTATGCCCTACTACTTGAATGCAAAAAAACAAAACAAATGTGTTTGTCTGCTAGAGGAATACCTTTTAAAGTTTGACAAATTTTTGTATGTTAAAATTATCCGATTAATCTGATTTTTAGTATTTTGATTCCTGAACAAGGAACAATGTTATGAGCGAAGCACCTCTATAATTAAGTCCTAATAATGTAAGTATGTCCTTAAACAGTAGCATGTATTTAAGCAGTTTTGCAACAAACTTACTTACAATTTTGTTTATTCTTATTTTATGATAATTCAGTTTTGATACTCTACAAGTATCACTGTTAATTTGTCCTACAGTTTCAGAGCTTCGCCTTTATGAATGTTCTCATCTTTATGTTTTATGATAATATTAATAATATTTATAAATAAACACCTTATAAACATTATTATAATTCAAACCTAAAAAATAAAAAAATAAAAATAAAAGAAGCATTAAACAATCAGCCTAAAACCCATAATTGCCATGATCTTGCCAACTATTTGTGATGTCAAATTATTTAAGTGTTTTCTTAGAACAAGCCTTTTCTGAGTTAAACGGCTTTTTATTTGAGTAACAAGAAAAAGAAATAATTCTAGAATTTTGATCTTCATTTTTACATTTTTACAACTTTTTACATAAACAGATAAAGGCGAGAAAAGATAAATTTTTGCTTGATAAAAACAAAGTAGCATTTTTATTGCAATAGTTTTGAAATTTAAAACCTTTTTATAATCAGCAGGAAAAAGGAGGATAATGGACGAAAATGATACTGTACCCTTAAAGTTTATAAACTTTCTCTGACCAAAAAAACTTGAATGGGTTAAATCTTGATTGGTTTGTACAAAGTATTAGTTGAGGGGTTACTTTTTTGTGATAAATGGGGTTTTATCCCATTCCACCCCTTTAAATCCCTGTAAAAAAAGACCTGTACTTCAGTGACTCCCAAAGTCAGTATAGCTTTTACATTTTCCGATTAGAAAGAAACCTACCTTAAATTTTAATAAGTGATCGCCTACGTATTATGTCAATTTTATGAAGGAAAGAGATGAAAACATACATAAAAGCGAAGCTCTGAAAGCAAATGATAGAACTAACGGATAAGAACACTTCTAGAGAGACAGAACTTAATGAGCAGAAAATTTATTTAAAGATATAAGCAAAATTGTATGTATGCTTAAGTATATTATTTTATGGCCTCGCCTAAAATATTGGATCTTGTTGTCAAAGGAATCAATGTTCCAAAATAAAGATGAATAATAATTACATCCTACGGACGGACTTTCTGCTTATGTCTAAACTTTCTAAATTAAGAAGTGGTTATCCCCGTCCCCCATTAAAAAAAAGCTTGGACGTTCTGGCTTTCCGCCGTAGCTGCACTAGTGGCTAATTATTAGACTACAGCAGCCACATTGCATGATAATTCTTGTAACATGGACTTCCTAGACTGAAAGTGCCGACATCAAAAATTTGTAATCTATATTTTTAGAAATGATTTAATTGTCTTTCCATGTAAAGGGTGTTGAAAAGAACCAATCGCTTCACTAAATATTAACCTTACAGTTTTGATCCAATACTAATAAAAATAATGCAATTCATGCCCAATCAATGACAATAAGAAGACAATATTGAAACTTAAATCTCCTCAGCTCTCCAGAACATTAGACTTAGCCCTTGAGGAGAAATTTGCTCTACAAGGAAAGTGCATAAAATATTAAAAATTAAGACATATTCTTCTTTTAAAAAAAAGAACTAAGTTTCTTAAGTATTTGAGATCTTGTAGAAAGATCCCGTAATGTTTAGAGTTTTTTTATGTTGGGCATGTAAAGATCTTTCTATAGACACCTTAACCAGGTTTCTAACACAATCTCAGCCAATTTGGCATAAAAAGAGAGACCTGACAAACATCAAGAACTAGAAATAGACAGAGCCGTCATGTCTCAATGTTGAATGGGCCTGCCTTTTTATGCCAAATGGGCAAGAATTGGGGTAGAAATCTGGTTAAGGTGGCTATAGAAAGGTTTTTACATGCCCCGTCAGAAACTCTCAACATTATAGGGTCTAAGATTTGAAGTACTTAAGAGGGTTAAAATTATGAACTAATGTTTTTTTTGAACATCCTTTGTTTATATCCGTGTGGTAGAAAAGCACCGGAAAATACTGGAGATTGGTATATTACAAAGTAGTTGCCTAGCAACTAATTTTTTCCTTCTAATATTTGACTATAGAGTTATGCTGTATAGAGTAGGTTTTGGTGTAGCTGGATGTTCTTTCTATAATAGTAAATTTTACCTCGAGAGAACGAGGCTGCTATCACCAAGGATGTCCAGGATTTTTAAAAGCGAAGCTTTTCTATAATTAGGGTCGGTCCGTCCGTCCGTACGTCCGTAACGGATAGCTTTTTTCGTTAATATAGGCATGTTAGAATTGTCCTATCGATTTCAAATTTTACATGTTGATTCCTTATATAGTTAGGTACGATTTAGAAAGCGTAGAAACTCTATAATCATCACCAAAATGTCCGTACGTCAATTTTAAACATGTTGATTTTTTACTTTTTTAGCAACAAATTGTTATGTGATCTAATCATCCGATTGATCTGATTTTTGGTATATTTATTCCCGGGACAATAAAGTATAATGTAATAAGCGAAGCAACTCTATAATCAAGTCCTAAAAATGTAAGTATGTCCTTAAACATTATCCTTAATCAAGCTGTTTTTCAACAAATTTACTTAAAATTTTGCTTTGACTCTTATACAGTTATATTATGATTATTCAGTTCTGACACTATACAAGTGTTAATGTCTGTTTGTCCTACCGTTTCAGTGCTTCGCTTTTATGGATGTTGTCATCCTTGTTGAAATAAAAATAGCACCCTTAAATTTTTTTAAATACATATAATTACAATTATATGAATTAGAAATCTAAAAAAAGTCTATATTATTTTTGTCAATTACTATTTCACATGAGAAAACATACATAATAATAAAATTAAATATTCACTCAGACAGACATAACAACAATTAAAGTACAATCTACCTATGTATCTATCTATCTGTCCATCTATCAATTTTTCTATCTAACTAATAACTATATAACAACATCTGCATGTTGCATATTTTATGGTGAATCAAACAAGATAGAAGTTTTTCAAAGGTTACTAATTTATGAATTAAATTAGTTGTGAGTAAATGTATCAAATATATTCTATTCTTTCTGTCTGTCTGTTTGTTTGTTTCTTAATTTTATGGAAGCTTCACATTGGTCCTTGCATGGTTAGGTTAAAGGTTATTTTATTTCTATTTTGTTTTAGGCTATATTCTTCCTCTCTACCAATTACAATAAATATACCCACTCACTCTTTATTTTAGGGGCGCATCCGCTTGTACTTAATAAGGCTAACCTAATAGCAATGTTTTAGAGCAGCTGCGATTCTTAGAATGCAAAGAAAAATAAAATTTCTCTGATTTATTATGTTCATGTGAATAAATGTGCGTTGCTTCGGTTTAATAACCTTACAAATATGCGTTTTCATATAGTAGCAATACAATTTATTTTCTGAGCAATTCGAGCAATTTGTCGAAGAGTGGGGGGGGGGGGGGGGGTGGACATTTTAAAGATTTTCGAATTTTGCCCCCCCCCCCTCCCCACCCTTTAAAAAAGTAATCTTTAACGTATACTTTGTAATGAAAGGCAAATTATTTAGGAAAACTTATTCCTACGTACAGAATGACATTTGGATATCCTGTTCTGAAAATAAAACTTACATTTTGATTCTAATAAAAAATGCGCAAACGTTTTCCCCCTAAAACTAGAAAACACTAGAAAAAGGACCATTACTTATTCTACGACTTAAAATAGACACAAAAGCTTTTAGAATTTGTCAAATGGTTTAGTCTACATGTCTAAAACATAAAGGAGAGCTTTATATTGGTGCTGAAAATGTTTTAGGCATTCTTTGATACAATTTTAATCAATTCTTATCCAATAATCTCTAATATTTTAGTTCAAAGAAAATGTATAATTCCATTTTTAGTAGCGAAGCTAAAACACAATTCGAAATGTCTTTCTGTCCGTCAGAAACGTTTTGGAGAACTGTTAATTTCCAAAACATATTTCCCATGATGTAAAAATTTCTAATAATAATGAAATCATAAATCTGTTTATACATTTATATAAGTAAAACCATTAACCATGAAATTAAAAATATTATTTGATAAATTTATGTAATTCTTAATTTTATATAAATTTCAATGTTGTTTCTTTAATTATTGTCATGTAATTTGTTTTCTTTTTAATAGATAAACTACTCTTTATCTCACTCTGTCAGTCCGTCCGTCTGTGCATTCTGATAAGGAAATGAGATTTATACAGTACATCTGTCTGTCTGCTAAAATAATGCGAGAACGTATAAATAGGATATACTGCTCCATATAAAATATTCTTATTGTGATATGGATCTTTGCCTGTTTGTAGGTTTATATCGCAATGAGATAAATTTGATTTACTTGGCTGTTGTTTAGGATAGAAATTCAAATTTATTTGTTCTTATGAATAAGAATCAACTCAATTTGTCAGTTTGAGTGTTTGGCTCTTTTTAATATTGGCACAAGGTGCTATGAATAGAGGCAGTTATCTTAAAATAGTGAAAAAAATTGTTATAAACTTTCCCTAGATCCATGAGAAGCTTCATCGGAGAACCATTTCGGTTCAAGTGTTAGCTAGATCCTTCGATACACAGAGAGCTATAGACAGAGATACTTTTATATAATTGGATTTATTGGATATGAAACCTCATATAAAATGTTGTTCTACTTATTCTACTTATAAATGTTATCATCCTTGTTTTATCTGTCATTTCTAGTGACGAATTTATAATTTAAAATTAAACATTTTGTCAGAATCATATAAGTTGTTTTGATTTTATAATGATATACAGTTACAAAAAACCAATGTTTTCAATTTTTAAAAACAAAGTGAGATCGTAACTTTTTCCTCTATAAATTATGGAAATAAATCAACAATTTTGTTTTCATTATGAAAGTTTTTTTGTTTGCTTTCTGATGATTGCATAAACTGTGAACAAAACTGTTTGACATGAAAATGCAACCGGCTCTGTAAACACTTTAATTTTTACGACTATGGCTGAGCATGGTTCAGTGGTTACTGATATCTTAATGGACAAACAAAAAACGTTGATACTTTATATAAAAGAAGAGCTTTCAAATATTAAACAATTTATTTCTTTTTAGTTAAAATTTCTGGCCAAAAAATACATTCTCACAGTCATAATACACCTTCCTAAAAAGGACTGTAGAAGAAAAAAGTTTTTATAAAAGAGCTAACTTTAATATTTAGTAAATTTCATAATAGATTACTTTTAATTAATAGTTAAGTATTTAATTTCTATTAATATAATGTACTTTGTTTTAGAAAAAATCGTTTCAAATAAGTTTCATCGATGAGCTAAATTAAACTCTATTACCATTTATTTATGTTTATACTCTTTGCATATTTTACATAATATTAAATTTATTTAAAACACATTTTATTACTTTAAATGATATAAAATCTTTCGTTATTTATGAATATAAAGTTTCTTAATTTTAAATGCAAAAGAAAAACATTACTGTACAAAAAAACAGGTTATTTGATATTCTAAAACTATAAAAGCTGGCAACAGCTGACTGAAATTTGAGTCTTATCGTAGTAGTAAACAACAGTAGTTGAACTAAGGAAACATAGAGAATTGTCGTATATAGTGATTTTTTTAAGTTGAAGTTGCGTTTTTGGTTATTTTGTCAATATAGTAATAATACATTAAAGATAAGGCCAATTTCGTTTTATAGTTAAAAATCACTTATTCTTTCTGTTTAGCAGCTTATTTAGTTTTTCTATTGAATTGTTATTAAACTCAGGGATAAAGTAAAGGAATATTTTTAGAAATAAGAATGACCTTCCCTTGTCGTTCTGAGGTTTTAAAAATATTATAGTAGACAAAATTTATCACCTTTTCTTGTGGTTTATTTTATTCTGCTATATCTCTTTCTCCTTGAGTTGTTTTAAATTGTTTAACTTGCTACTTAAGGTCCAAATAATTAGTGAATAATAGAAAATGGAAGTGAGTGTTACTGAATTTGTTCCAATCAGCCCTAAAGAGGGCATTGTTTGGTAAGTAATTCTTATGTTATATATTGATCTAGTTTTATAAAGTTAGGTTAATTATTTCATGAAAGTAAATACTAAATAATCATCAATATTGTTTAGTATTGACCTAATTCCATGAAAAAGTAGTAAGACTTTTGTAAAAGTTTAAAATCTGCTTGGATTTGTTTATTATAAAGTTCGCCCCACTGTAATTTGGGGTATCTAGGGATAAAAACAACGTTCGTCCGAATTTGGGGTATTTAGGGTTCTATTTACTCTATACACATTGGGGTAAATTAAGAAAAAAGCCCTTTAACCAATTTAGTGAATTTAAACCTAAACCCTAACTCATGATTGATTGATTGATTATAATGTGTGTTTTTTGAATATTATTTGAGTGATTTAAAGTGTATATTTTTCAGTTCAACTGTGTTAGAGCCAGTCTCTTGTGCTGATTAATATGATTTGAATTTTATTATTTGTCTTTAAATTGTAATATGTTTAATTTATCCTAATTTATATACTCATTGTAAATATTTTGTTCATATGTGAATATATTTGTTAATGAAATGAAACTTGTTTTTTGCTTTAAATTATTTGTCTTTGATTTTTAAGCTAGGGCTAAAAATTTCCGCAACATACTTTTTAAACAATAGAGAGAATTTGAACAGCGCTATTCAATTATTTTACTGTTTTCTAATAATATACTTTTCTTTGAGTTTTACTCCTATCCCCAGTTACATAAGTTAGAAAGTTGTGTAAATCCATCAGGTTATATAGATTCAACTCTGCTTCAAAATAGGTGCTCATGCAATAAAGTTATAGAATAGAGGGGCAAAAAAATATTTAAGGAATAGCTTTATTTTGTATTTACATTGTCCTAGCACAACATTCAAAAAGAATTACTCATTGATAAAGATATATATAGTTTTTACACTGTTTTTCTTGAACTAAGGAATTAGGGGTTACAGTAATATAAAAGAGTTAGTTTTGTTGATGTTTTAATTTGTGTTTAATTGGATTTTGAATAGAGATACTCTAGAGATATATTGTAATAATCAGCCAATAGGAGAATACTGATGGTATATTCAAGACATCTCATTGGTTGAAACATTTTACAGATCTTGGTATGTAAGGGCATATTTTTTTATTTCTTTTGCATTATGAGGATTCTAAGATAAAGCTTTTATTGGGTAAATTGATTTGTAAATTTCATCCCCCATATAATGTGAAGCATATGCCAAATCAATATAAGTTAGCTATAAAATACTTTGAATAAAGTTAACTTTCTAAAAAAAATATATCATCAAAAAAATTCGTCTCAAATTTGTTGCCTGTATCTCCTATAAAACAAAATGTAAACAATGGTTTTTAAGATTCATGAAAAATGGGGCATGATGGAATATCTAGATATATTATATCTAGTGGATTTTGCTAATTAAAAGTAAATTCAATTGGTCATCTTAAAAGATTTTTATACAAAGTTATAGAATAGTTGTGCAACTGAAATATACTGTGATAATAAAAGTTAGGTTAACACAGATAGTAATTAATGGCTTTATAAACTAACTGTGAGTATTAGATATTTAAAAAGTTAAACTGAATATAATTTGCTCAGCATAATTTTTGGCTGTTTCATATGTATGTATCTGAATTAATTATGCTTTCTAAGCAACATTGCTTTAGACCCATAGAGGCATGAAAAGGAAGACATTTCAGTCATGGATATCAAATATAAAAATCTATATAACATATTTTTAATGTCTCCTTCTCTATGAATTTATAATACACATGAATAGACTTAGCAAAGATATATTTTATATAAATTTCAAACTGGTTGATCTCAATGAGCTGTAAATTAAACTTGTACTTAAAGTTTTTAACAATATTAGTTTTTGAATTGGCTCAAAACCTGAAATACCATTACTGAATTTATTATTTATTTTTTCGTAGCAGACGAAATCATTATTTTTTCTAGAATTGGCGCCGCCAATTGGTGATTGGTTGATACAAAACAAGCCCAAATCACAGAACACTATTGGTTTAGAGCGGTAGCCAATATGAGCCGTCCGCCAGTAAGGTCATTAAATTACCTGTAAAATACCTCTTATGGGCAAGGCTGACAGCCCGAGACCAAAACCAGTTCGAGTCCATCAGCCCAGGAAAACTAAGGGGAGCAGCAGTGTCCCCTTTTCTGTCCATTCACCCATTAAATTAGGCAAATGGTAAAAGTTGCATGATCCCTTTCAAAACCAGGCCGAGACCTAATTTATGGCCAGGTTTCCTATCCCTTATCCCTGAATTTTATATACAGGCAATATGAATCAAAAGTTAAACTCTGTAAGGTTTTATCTCATAATCTTTTTTTTCTCTCCTGCTTTCATAATTTTCTTTTTCTTCTCTTCTTTCTTTCCTTCTTTTTATCTATCTCTAACTATGTACAAAAACTATTAATATGGATTATATATTGGAAATAGAGTAAGAATAAAAAGAATATCTTTCATTACTCAATCAATCCTCCAAAACAATTTCCACTCATTTAATTTATAGTGGTGAAGTTCCTCCATAATTCGAAAGGTCTTGTTATCAGTCTGTCAATCTGCCTGTCCATCTATCCTTAAATCAATCTATTATGAGTTGAATACATGTTACAAAATTTCTAGAATTCTTTTTTAATCCTCCATTACATTTGCCTTTTTTTCTGACCATCTGTATTCATAACAATCCATATTACTGTAATCCATCCATCTATTTATCAAATTGCTCTTAACTTGTGTGTTTTTCCTTCCATCAACTAGTTAAGAATCTATATCTAGCATATCTTTTTTATGTCACGGTGTACAACCATGTGTTTAATATGCTTTCATGTTGACCTATTTCTAAAGTCTTTTAGTTACAACAGTGGACACACTAGCAGACTTACTAAAGATAAAATTCTCATGTAATTCAATAGTTTTTAATATTTGTAGAAGTAACAAATAGTAAAAGCTTTGAATGCACTAGAGTTTCATAAGAGATTCTATTTATATCTTTTTATATATTCATTAATTAATATGAAATTCAATTCTTTTTGCAAGAAAATAAAAGTTATGTGGATTAAATATAATACCTATCATTCCCATATTTTTTTTTCATTTGATAGTCTAAATCTGTCAATATGGGACACATGTCATGCTAAATTTAACCTAAAATTGTCACAAATTTGGATAAAATAAAGTAAGAACAAAACTTGTTTTGGGGATTTATCTAAAAAGAAGTGGGCTTGCCATGTCCCAAGTAAAAAGTAGGATCTAATTATTCTACTATTAGTCTATTGTCTTTACAAATTTCTTCTTTGGTTAGTGCAGGCTGATACTAGGAGATATAGAAAGCTAGAGCAAATTAAAAAGGAAGAGGGAGAGAGTAAGATAGATAGAAGGAGAGAGAGATAGTGAGAGACAGAGAGAGATAAATAGAGAGATATAAACGAAGCAATGAAACTATCGTAAAATTGGAAATTATACTATCTTCATTTTAACAATAAAATTCAAGATACAATAATCTGTTTTATGTTGCATTGCTGGAAAATATTAATAATAAGTTTGGTTGAAAATCCAAGTCAATCAAAGCCAGAAAATCATAAAGAAACTTATAAATTCGCTACTATAGTCTTTCTATTTTTTTCTTTGTAATAGCATTTCCATACAGAGCATAATACAGAAACAAGGTAGTGAAAATAAAGATGAGAGAAAGAGAGAGAAAAAGGAAGATAAAAAGGGAAGTAGAGAGAACGGGAGATATTATTTGTTTATGCAATATGAAAGTTTAGATATATTAGTTGGCCAACAAAACAACCTAATTATTCTTTTAGTAAATTAGTAAAATTTCTAACATTTTACTGGAAAATGTCAATAGTTTGGGGTTTTAGTCAGATGCAAATTCGGGTTAAAACTGGTAAACTAAAGACATATATTTCAGAATTTTAGAGACAAAACGTTTTGTTGAAATTTGCTATTAAAAAAAATTCTCAACCAGAGCTGTGTATTCGAAAAGGGAGGGAGGTGGTAGAAAAATAGCCTAAAATCCAAATACTTAAATTTATAAATGAAAAACTCATCAAATAACTAACTGGCGGATGCTCCACCTAGCATTTAGATGCTCTTTGTCTAAGGGGGGGGGGGGGGATAGTCGGCAAAATCTAGCAATAAACCACCCTAAGACCTATATAAAGATTCCCTAAAATGGAGAACTTAGATATTGGTTAACAAGATCTTAACAGACAAACAAACAAAAAATCCTTGCTACTTAATATTCTAGGATATTGACTGTTTTGTATCATCAATTTGTATATACAATACATGGATTTTTAAAAGTGAGTTCCGGTAATTGTATGCTATGGAATAACAGTAGAATATTTATCCCATTAAGACTGCTACTTTGTTGTTATATTAATGTAACATTTTTTCTCTAGAACCCTCAAACAGCCGGCATTTTCACCAATACACTCTAGAACCACTAAAGGGAGGGAAAAAGTCACAGCACAGAAAAGGGAAGTAAATTGAGGAAAAAATTGGACTTCAGTGGATTTAAATGTGTTGAACAGTCACCCTTTTTCCTCCGCCCAGTACTGCGACTACCCCTTTGTATTTGTTTAACAAAAAGGCCCCTTATGGGGTGGGTATAAAAGCTAAGGTTTTTGTGTATCTTGACTCAGTACCTTCTAAATTAGAGATGTTGAGAATTGTATTGGCAGGGTTGGTGGTGTGCTTGGCCGGGGCACAGGCAGGCAACATTGCAGAGGAATTGACGGCCGCAGGTATCTATCCATATTTGTTTATAATATGCTGGTTTAAATTAATTCTAAGCCGTATTGAATAATCATGTATCGTATTGTATAATAAACAATATTCTATGAATAATAAGATTGAAATTCTGACATGAATACAAGTTTCGTTCGTTCGGGTCTTCTGCCCCACGGGGCTAACAAACTGGAATGGATCTTATATATCTTACTTTACAATCTGCGAAAGTTGTTTAATATGTTATTATACTAGCGGCTACTCCCGTAGAAGTCTCTTAGGGGAATTAAGATGGTGGGAGGGAAGAAAGTGACCCACCAATTTTCAATTTCAGTTTTTTAAAAAGATAAAAAAAAAATTTTTTTTGGGGGGGGTTTAGAGTTGAATTTTCTTAGGAAGGGTGGAGAGAGATATCATTCACCAAAATAGTTTAAAGCCTTCCCAGGACCTAAAAAAGCTTTACTGTAACTGGGAACCATTTGGTTCAGCGGTTAGCGAGATCCTTCGCTATAGACAAAAAGAGCTAACTACTTTGGATATTAATGTTAAATATGTTTTTATTTTATATTTAATCATGTATCTTAATACCTATAATATCACCTACTACTATTTTTGTAAAACTGGCCTCTTAAACCAAATTTGTACATCTTCTTGGAATGTTATTACACTGTGTTACTATCGGTCCAATTATGGGATTATTCATATATACATTCAACATCTATTCCCTTGCTAATGATATATTTGATTGTGTAGGAGCTACCGAGCTGGTCAACTTAGTAACTACAGCTGGTCTGGCCGAGACCCTTACCAATCCAGATGCTAAGTTTACAGTGTTTGCTCCCACAAATGAGGCCATCGGCAAACTTCCCAAGAGCCTTGTTGAGGACCTCTTGGCTGATACAGAGCTATTGAAGAAAGTAAGTAAATTACACAATTGATTCCTTCACTTAAATAAGCATGGATCTTAAGGGATAAGACAATGGACAATAAATTGGTTTAAATTAAAAAAATTACCCCTTCTGTTGATTAAAATCAATAGTTGATAAGTTTTAACAACACAAGTTTGTAAACAAGCAACCATAACAGTATAAAAGTATCCAATGCTAATAAGGTCATTATCAAACTTTGGTATCAGTATTATTTATTTTAATTATTTATTAATTTTATAATTTCAATGTCCCCTCCATAACTGGTACATAGCTATAATGGCTTCTTATTTATACTATATTGCTCTTATAATAGACATTCTCCATATAAAGTGAATGAAAAAATTTACAGTATGGATAGTTGGTTAATTTTGATATACAGTGTGTTTTTTTTATGAGAACTTTTTTGAAAGCAATTTTACCCCACTTATAGTTATCAGATTTTAATGATTAACGGATTATTTTCTTCGTTTTTTATAACCATTTATAGAACATCAAAAAAATATTTAAGTTTTTATTTCAAAAGTACAGTAAAATCAAAAATTCAAAACTTGGGTGTCAACATCTAAAAATGGTTTAGCGCATTTTTCTTAAGCTCAAATCTTCTACCCTTTGCAAGAAAAAAATTGGATTTTCAGTAGTCGACTTTGGGGGGCCAGTACTCCCTCCTTGGTTGAGATATGGCCTTTTATATGTTTTAGTACATGTTCCTAAAAGTATCTGTATCAATTTTTAACTCTGTATATCAACTTTGAAGCGTTTTGCAGCCATTCTTGCAAAGGGTAGAAGATTCGAGCATGAGAAAAATGCGCTAAAACCATTTTTAGATGTTGACACCTAGGTTTTGAATTTTTTATTTTTCTGCACTTTTTAAATTAAATCTGAAATATTTTTTTGATGTTCTATAAATGGTTATTAAAAACGAAGAAAATAAGCCCTTAATCATTAAATTCTGATGACTATAAGTGGGGTAAAATTGCTTTCAAAAAAGTTCTCATAAAAAAAACACACTGTAATTCAAGGGAATTTTCCAAATTAATTAATTGTTATTTAGACCTTTCTCTTCCAAGTTGTGATGAGCTATTGGGAATGGGTAACAAAATTTCTAAATTAATTATTTGTTATTTTAGGTCCTTCTCTTCCACGTTGTGGAGGGTGAAGTGAAGGCTGGTGATATTGTGAACGACCAGTCCGTCAACTCTGTGGAAGGATCCCCCCTCAGAACAAACATCTACCTCAGATCTAAGTTTTATGATGTAAGTTAACATTGGGCAATGGCATAGACGGCCATAGGGGGAGGGTTATTTAGTTCAGGGGGAGTTTACCCCCTTAAACTTTAAAATCCCTAAATTTACTCCACTCAAACTTCTAAAAATACATTGAATTACCCCCCTCAAAACTTTGGAATCCCTAGTTTACCCCCCTAAAACATAGACGATATATTGATGTACATCCCCAATGACGATAGACAAAATTAAATCTTCTGTAGAAAAGTGCAGTTTTTAAACCAACAAATCACAATAGAACGTGTTAGGAAACAATAGGAATTATTACAGTCTTTCCTGGTACATTTATGATTATAAATGTAAAGGTGACAATTTGATCAAGGTTTTCTAGATTTGCGGACAACTAACCCTTTAATTGCCTAACCTTTGTAGAGTCAAATCTTCTGGTAAAGATTTTTGCCTTTTTATTTTCTAAGACGTTTCTCATTTCATTTACTCTAAAATTTAAGCACCAGCGATATAGATATAATGTTATTTGTTAAGGGTTTTGTTACAATCAACGGAAAGAGAGTTAGCAAGGCTGATATTATGGCTGATAATGGTGTTATCCATCTCATCACTGATGTCATCTATCCCTTCCCCACAGGTATATAGATAGATAGATAGCCATGAGGTAGATACACGGATAGACCCATATAGACAATTGTGTTATTCATCTCGTCACTGATGTTATACACTTATAGATAGACATATAAATAAATATAGACAGATAAAAAGATAAATTAAATTGGTATTAGACATGAAATATATAGATACAAATGTAGATAGATGATAAAGAGAAAGTTACAAATCTAGATAGTTAGATAGACGGATAAGTATGTAATATATGTAGAAGTTTATTTATTTATCATATTACGGCAGACAAATAGGCAGATCGATTGACATATAGATAGTTAATAAAAATTCGCAGGTAGATATATATATATATATATATATATATATATATATATATATATATATATATAATAAATATATACACAAATAGATATGAAATTTTTTTCACTTAGAAATATTAAAATAAAATAGAAAGGACCTTATTGACAATACCTTTTTTAAAAATATTTGCAAAAATAATTAAATTACTGCACAAGAAAAAAAGTGTAAAGAGGTGTTAACCCCCTAAAAAATTTAGGGGTCATGCTTACATTGGGGGGTGGGTTGGATACCCCCTCTACATCGGTAAACATTTCGGGGGTAGAAAAAGAAACGGAGAGCTCCTTCAAATTTAAAAAAAACCTATTGAGATTCTGTGCTCTCATCCCCCTACCAAACAAAATAAATAAAGGGGGTCTTTTATACTGTGGAAATATTGAGGTCAATGATCTAAATTTGTTTTTAATTTATAGGAAACATTGCTGAGATTGTTACTGGAGACTCCAGATTTTCTACCCTTCTGGCTGCCGTTTCTGCTGCAGGTGCCTAATTTTCTATCTTGCTATCTCTGTTTATCTATCTATTTTAGTTGATTTTCTACCCTTCTTGCTGTTATTTCTGTATTTCTACCTTTTTATGTTATCTACATCTCAAACATCAATTTATCAATGTATTTTTCTTTATAGTTTGAAGAACTTTCTTTTTGCTATTTTCTAGAAGTGAAGCTACTCTATAAGTGTTCGTGTTTTTGTTTGTAATGTGAGAGGCTGCATAATTTGTCTTTACATCCCTATCACTTTCCATAACTTCTCTGTCTCTTCTAATCCTTTTCTCTTTTTACTCTTAACTTTATATATTTTTTTTTAACTTTCTTCTCTTACTTACACTCTCAATGTTTGTCTGTATATTTTGCATACAATTTAAAAAAGCTTGGCATCCTTGATCAACTTCTACTATTTTTAGTAAATCTGAAGTCTTTTTATAATTCTTTGTTATTCCTTAATTTAGAAGTGGCTATGCTACCAATTATGCAATAGTTTTACTTGAATTCACTTAATTATATCATTTTAAAATTCATAATGAGTCTCCCCCTTTGTTTATTTCTCTTCAAACAATTCTTTATCAAAATCAAGAATGACTACATTAATCAAAATGAAGCTCAATTGAAAAGAAATAAAAACAAATAAACAACAATTTATATTTAATCAATCTAGCTATTTAACAATCTCTCAATCTCTTAATTTGTAAGTCTATTGTCTAGTCTATATGACTATGTATCTACATATCAACCCTTATAATAAAGTAATAGGATGTTTGTTTGTTTGTCTGTTTGTTTGTACTGAAGGATCTCGCTAACCGTTGTACCGGTCGTGTTCTCCTTAACAGGGTAGCTTCTCATGGGTCCTGGGAAGGTTTATAACTATCTTGGGGAGGGTACCACCACCCCCCCAAGAAATCACAAAAATCAAAATTTTTAAAAAGTATTCTCGTTTTTGCGTTGAGACTTAAATTCAACATAGACGAATTATTTCTCAAATTAAATATTTGAAAATAAAAGTGCCACTAGAGGCCTCTAGGGGCGTAATCGCTAGTATAGCTATATAACAATCTATCTATAAATATAACAGTCAATCTACCCACCAATCATTCTATTAATCTATCTATCAATTATTAAACCAATTTATTTATCTTTTTTTTCAATCAATCTAAATAACCAACAATCAATTTATCTAGCTATAAATATGATTCTATACGTCAATCTATCAATCAATCAATATATCTATTAATATATCTATCTATCTATCTACTAATCAATCTTTCTATTTGTCTAGGATTAGCTGATGTATTATCTGGAGAAGGCCCCTTCACCGTGTTTGCCCCCACTAATGATGCCTTTGAAAAAGTTCCTAAGGTACTGCAATGTTGCAACAGATTTTTATGTATTCTCATAAAGTGACGGTCGTAGCTGGCTAAAATACCGATACGATACCCCTCATCCATCCATTTTATCCCCCCTCCCCCCTACTGGATAAACGAACTGACCAAAAGATGATGTCCATAATATGAAGCTAAATTGACGACAAATTTTCCCCTATCAATAATATATCCTATATCCATTGGTACTGCTAGTATTTTGCGTCCAGAATTATAAAATCAATTGGTAAGACGATATGCGATAAAAAAGATTAAAATGAATATGACAAACGAAATGGATATACTATTTAAACCAGAAAATATTTTTTGACCAGTTAAGTTTTTAATTAAAAAAAATGGTTTAACATGTTATTTTTTTTAGGAAACCTTGGATGGTTTGTTAGCCGACAAAGATGCTCTAACTAAGGTTAGTACTAGGGCCCCTAACCTTTCAGTTCCCAATATAACCCAGCCTAACAAATGAAAAATTACCTCTTCCCAACCCCTTCCTCCCCTCCTACATAAAGTTTCTAAATAAGGGGACGGTAGTAGTGCTCAACAATGCACTTTAAGGGATATTGCCTGATTTTTTTTTTGCTTGACCCTCAGCTGCTCTTTAATAATCCTAAGGGGGAAAAACTAAATAAATTAGATTTTCCCTGTTTTCTTGTAAAATACTGGGAGGGAGGGGACATTTGACTGTTTATTACATTAGCCCCCAAAGATTTAAAATTTATCGGCCATTGTCTTATCAATTTAGATCATTGAAAAATTTTCTTTCTTGACAATGCAGAAAAATCACAAAAAACATAAAAACTTTCCATTGTAATAAATCTAAGTACAATTTACAAAAAAAAGTCTATTCTATTCTATTTATTATTTTAAACTTTAATTGTAATATTATATTCGCTTCCATAATATCTGTATATATATACTTTCATTTCACTAAAACTAGGACGATCATCTTCCAAAAGCACAACATAGTTATTTTAAATTTACCACATGAAAAAAATATTCGTTGAGTTATTTAAAACACAAACTGACCTAGCAACAGAAGATTTAGTATATAGAGTAGCTTACCTATTAAACAAAATAAAATAGTTTTTTTTGCTTGACAAAATCGCTGATTGCATGATTGAAAATTGAGAGATTTTTGTGCTTTTGTGTGATTCTATATTTTTTCTCTCTAGAATATAGGAATCAGTAAATTACATTAGAACCAACTAAAAAAAATAATACTCATTAAAATGTAACAGAATGTCTATTTGTCTGTGTAACTTAAAATCTCGCTAACAACTGGTGGGGTATTTTTCTCCTTTACAGTGCAGTGTAGCTACTTTTTGACTTAGGGAAGGTACATAACTATTTTTGGGGATTGTCCTCCACTCCTTTTCTCAAGCATTGGGTACAAACGTTTGTGCTTTAAAGAGAATGCCTTAACAATTTGTTTTATAAACTGACATACTTATGGTTTACATCTATAGAGTAGCTTGGCAGTTATCTAATAAGTAAAAGTATTCTCAGACAATATTTCTTTATATTTTACTTTATTTAGATATCCTTCCATTCTTTAATTTCAATAAAATTTTAAAAAGAGTTGACTTTTTTTGATTGAATCAATATAATGAATACATTTGGTTGGTGGCTTATAAAAAAAAACAATAAAAGCTCGAAAACCAGAAAAAAATTTAACAGAAATACGCTCATTTTATATAAGTTGAAATTAAAGAAAGGTGGTTAGTTTTCTATTTTTTTTTTACTTTAAGTCAGGTTAGTTTACAGAAATAGTAAAACTGCCCCCCCATTCTGTAATTTTTCATTCATTCCCAAATTAAATTCAGGGTTCTGTACTCGATTGGCTCTTTTGTGAGAAAGCACTAAAATTTGTCTCAACAAAATTTTTTTTAAAGCCTAATAAATTATCTACCAATGATGAATCCCTGTAGTTTACTGTAATAGGGAGTTACCAGTTTAATTTTACGGATAAAATTCATTTTTGTAGTTTTTTCTTTAAAAGAATAGTGGGATAAACGCTTTTTAAAGTAGGCTATTCATGGGGTTTAATTTGGTTAGGTAATTTTGGGCATGAGCTCCTTATGTAATAGCTTCACACAGGAGATATAAAATATACTTTTTAATTAAAGATAAGTGTAGAGTGTGTGTGTGTGTAGGGGAGGGGGGGGGGGGGGGTCTGTGATCAACTTGTTGAATCAAATTAACATACCTTTATTTTGTCTTCAAAAAGATTTATAACATAGAATGCCAATCTGTCAAAACTTATCTTTATTTATAATTTATTCAAGCAAAGCTTTACCCTAAAATATTCGACGATTTCGGATTGAAAAAATCCGTTTACTTTCTAGTCATTAATATGGCCAGATTGTTCCTTCACGATTGTCCTATTAGATTATTTACTGGGTATTCATTTATATCTTCTAGATTTTTGTCTCCAACTGTATAAAAGTATACTTTGAAGTTTACCAAAATGCTACTTTTTTTCAAACTTTGTCATTATAACAACAAAGAATAATAACCAATATAATATAATTAAGGATTCAAGTATTTTTGATCCATGGTTTGCAATTTTCGCTACTTTTCAATTTTAGAATTATTTCAAAAACACTGAGATTTAAAAATTGTCAAAAGAAATTTTTTTAAAATTGTTTATTTGCTTTAATGAATAATTTCAATAAAATGTACTTTGAATAAAAAAAAATTTGATTTATGTAATTTATAAAATTACTCAGACAAAATTATGTAAGATTTCTTTCTCTCATAAGAATAAAGTACAAATACCTAGGGATCCAAAGGGAAAAGACAGTGGCCAATAAATTGATATACAAAATTACCAATTCCTTAGATTGAAATTAGTGGTTGAAACGTTGGGACACTCAACTCAACAATAAAAATTCAGTAAAAGTCTCCAAAGTTGCCATGCCAGTGAAAAAGAAAAAAATATATAATAAAACTTTGAGGACTAGTGTAATAAGAAGCCCAATGTCCCCTCCCTACCTGACAAATGCCTTTATATTAATTTTATTTGATAAGATATCTAATTATGACCGACAAATCTAAGCCACCAATTAAGCTCTTTGCTATTCATGTTATATTGAAAGACATTAAAATTTGAACAGTTGGAGTTTCGACTTTAAGTTAAAAGTGGTACAATGAAAGGGTTGTTTGTCTCTTAGTTAAGGTACAGAAAAAATACCTTGAGGGACATTCGTTCACTTGAGGATGTCCAGTAACAATTAGCAATAATCTTTATAAATAATCTATTTAGGTTCTGCAAAGACACGTTGTTCCCGGAGCTCTGTTCTACAAGGGTATCTGCTGGAAGATCAGGGATACTGCTGGCTCCGAGCAAATCCAGACACAGGTAGTTATATCTACTTAATTATATATGTCTCTATCCATTTAGCTATCTATCAATCTATCTATTTGTTGGTGTAACTTATTCTGTATTTATCTATATATATTTATGCACTGAGGTCTTTTGGCCGGGGACACTTAAGTATTTTTTTTCAGGGCCATTGTTATTTGAAGGATGGAGGTATCATCCCCCTTAACAAATATAGATTTTTCCAGGACCTATAAGCTCGGTCCAGCTGTTAGTTAAATCTAAAGCTAAAGACAGAGACACTCCTCACTATTATATAAGGATTTATCTATATAACTAACCATCTATTTATTTATCTATCTAGGTATTCAAGGGAGGAGTAGTGAAGGTAGTATCTGAGAGTGCTGGTGCCAGAGTCAAGGAAGCCGACATTATCGCCACTAACGGAGTCATCCACGCCATTGACAACGTTATATAAATTTTCTCGCGTTTTTTTTCTATTGGTGTAAGCCGCCATTTTGAAATTATGCGCGCTTATTAAAAATAAAAACAATAAATTAATTGTATTATAATTATGTAAAAAGATAAAATAAATATAAAACCTGAAATCTTTTTATAATTTATTAATAGCCATTATATTTTATAAAATGAAGGAATTTGTATGGGGTATATTATACAATCATCTTCTTTGATTTTTTAGGGATTAAAAGAAATTTCATTAAGTGATCTTTTTTATGATTTATTGAAAATATCTGGTAAAAAATTTTTTTTTTGTTATTGTATTGTTCACTGCGCTACTAATAACTAATAACTACATCAAACATGGCCTTTAAAAACAAAGATAAACAAGATAAGTTATATGTTATATAGCAAATCTGAGGAAAAAAAAACCAATTTTCTAAACAAAGTATATATATCCAGGGAGTAAGGGAGGGGACAATGGATCGAATTTTCAATCTTTAGGAGTCTCAGGCTTTGGGGACTGGCTTAAGGGGAATGTGCAAGAATTTAGCAGTTTCTGACTGAGTTTGGGGACTTGCGCAAGAAATGCCATTACTCGCTATGTTAGTTTTGAATATATATAGTTTTGCAGACAGAGAGTAGTTCAAATATAAATACATGGCCCCCCTCCCATACTATATTTCACTCCCTTCATCCCAACCTTCTTTTTAAAAGTAGACGAGAAAGGGAAATGGAGAAGGGAGGTGGGGGAAATAAACAGGATAAAAAGGGGCAGGAAGGCGTGCGGGTCATATACTTGCCCATCCAGCTACACGCCTGCCTGCCCCTTTTTTCCGTGTTCACATCACTTGCCCCCAAATCTCTTTTCTCTTTCCCTGTCATCTGAAGAGATCCAGGGAGATATTTCTAGTAATTAATTACTGAATGGTTATGTCAGTCTGTAATACTGGTAATCTTATTTTCAAATGATTGCTTTTTTTCTTGGAACTTTTTTCTTAGTTTATGGTTTTCTAGATTTAATCAACAATCACTTTACAATTACAAAAACTCTTAAATTGAATTAATTGCCCATTGTCCCCTCCCTTACTCCCTGATATATATCCTTATATAAAAGTAACAGGATGTCTTTCTGGCCATTTGATTGTAGTACAAACTTTGTACCTAAAAATCTTGCTAACCTCAGAACCGATATGATTCTTCTTTACAATGTAGCTTTTCATAGGTCCTGGAAAGGTTAATAACTATTTTGACCCCCACCCCAAAATATTTTACTTTAAAAAAATTTAATATGTGGAGTTGACTAAAGGCCTCTAGGGGTGTAACCGCTAGTTTACTAGCCTAAGTTTAGTTTATTAAGAACAGTTAAATAAAAGTAAAAATGTACTTTCACCAAATAAAGAAGAAATTACTTCACTGTATATACTAAAAATAAACAGTTATAAAATCTTTCACTATAAAAATATCTAGTATCAATTTAAGTTTCTATAAGTGAATATAGTGGAATAAATAATATTAAAAGTAAAGAAATCTTGCTAACTATCTCTTCTACTTTTACTTCTATTGCTTCCTGAGATGCTATGGGCGCCTTGAAGATCCTTGTCAAGAGGGGTTTAGAGGGGTGGGCAAGATAGGGGTGGATATACCTTCTTTCTGCATTCCTCTGATCCCAAAACTTTAATTTAGGATAACAATAACCTTGAATACATCTATGCTTTGCAGTTGTTCCCTGAAAGTTCCCTGTTTATGATTGCCGATATCTAAACGGACAGACAGACAAACCAATTTGCCTCAAGGCATATTACTAAAAATCTACTTTACATAAAGCTATATATGTATTATGAATTTCTTTCAGAATGTTTTCTCTTATGTTTGTAGTTACTTTTGTCATGTTTTTACCTTCTATTTCTCTAGGTAATAAACAAATGTTGTTTTTAAAGCGAAGCATTTTTACTATGTTGTCGGTCCGGATGCGTTTTGCAGCGGATAGTTTTAGCGGCCATTCTTTTTGCATGTTGGAATGAAAAAAAATGCTAAAAAGGGAAGATGGGTAAATTTTTATATTTAACACCTGCAGGGGCCCAAACCCTGCGGGACCTATTGGGTATACCAGCAGTGCCTAACCTACAAGGTTTCCCGGTACCCAATATAACCTCAACCAAAGTAAAATAATTGCAAATATTTATCAGCAATTTAAAAAAAAATGTGTAGCTAACTTGATTGTAGAAAACTATATATTTGTATTTTGAAGGAGAATATTCAGAATTTCCAATGAGGATGCCTATGTTCAAACCACAAAGGTTAGATTTAGTTTCGACTTTAATTCTTTTTAAAGGCAAAGCTTTTTTTATAATTAGGCCCGTCCGTCCGTAACGGATAGTTTTTTTTTCGGTAATTACAAAGCTTAAATTAATTTTTCTTTACAAAGCTTAGCAACTCAATATTAGTTACACAATGTCCGTACGTCCATTTTAAACATGTTTATTTTGAACTTTTTTAATAATAAATTTTTATGTGATGTATTTATCCGATTGATCTTATTTTTGTAATACTGATTTCTAGGACAACAAAGTACAATGTAATGAGCAAAGTATCTCTATCATCAAATCCTAAAATGTGAATATTTCCTTAAACATATTATTTATTATATACATATCCTATATTATAAAGTACTAAGATTTTTTTGTTTGTAGCGAAGGATCTTGCTCACCACTGAACCGATATGGTTCTCCTTTTGAGGGAAGCTTCTTATAGGCCCTGAGATGGTTTCAGGCTATTTTATTTTTAAAAAATAAGCCTAGGTATGGTTTTAAGCTATTTTTCTGCCCTTCCATATCCCTTCGAATATAGAGCCCCTAGATGCTAGGGGCGCAGACGCTAGTTTATAATATAGAAAAGCTTCGCATTTAAAAATTTATTTTTAATGTGATTAACTCGGCTTTAAAAATATAAATCTTAAAAATGATTATATGCGAAAGATTTCGTGATTTTTAGAAATAAATAAATATATATTTACGATTTATTAATTTACTTAAATAACTTTTTTCGTTGCTTCATTAATTTTGTGCTTCGATATTTATGTATGTTGTCATTCTTGTTTTTTTTCTTTGTTATTTAGAAATGAAGGATATCTCTGTACAGCTGTGAATATTGGTCCTAGCAAAGGGTGAATATCCTTATATAAAAGTAACAGGATATCAATGAGTCTGTCTGTCTGTCACTCTGTTTGTATCTAAGGATCTTGCTAACCACTGAATCTATATGATTCTCCTTTTAATTGAGCTTCTAAATGATCATTGAAAGGTTTATGTTTGTTTTTTTAGGGTAAAACCACCATGCCCCCCCCCCCCAAAAAAAAATAACCGCCGCCGTAAAAATATTTTTTCTTCTTACTTTTTTCCTTTTAAACTTAAATTTTGTGTAGCATAGACAAATGTTATTTTAAGCTTAAAAGATAACGTTTCCCCCGGCCCCGTTTATGAAAAAAATAATAAATAGTAATATAAACTATGTTTATTTTTTAGATATTGGATCAAAGGATTTCGTCCAGTTGTGATTCCAGGTTTATATCACATTTTTAAAGTTTGTTTCAAAACATATGGAATTAACGTCCGTCACATTAAAGAAGTTAAAATTGTATCTAACTGTTGCTCGCTCCAGTGAATAACATAACTTAATGAAATGGGGAAATGGCTTGGCCAATAAACATAAAATTCAAAGTTCCACTATAAAGATTATTATTAATAATGCACATAATATATAATTACTTGGATATTGCACCAGATTTTCGCCTACTCTAATGAACTAGTCCAGTACAAGCTGCTAATATCACGATACCCGTTTTGCCTCATCCCCTCCCCTTCTACTTATTGAACACACAGACCAATAAATGAGGTCTAAGTAGAAACCTATACAATTTTCTTGCCACGTATCCACTTATATTCAATCCATTGTTGAAATATTGATATTTATATTTCAGGAACTATGCACCACATGCAGATTGTCGGCTGTTCAAAGTTAGTTTATTTACAATACAAAGTAGAATCATGTCTGTCTGTCATAAGATTAACCACTGAACCAATTTGGCTCTGATTTCAGGAAAAATACTTATTGTTCAAACTATTGTTTTAGTTTTCTTTTATTTTTTGGGGGACACCCCGCATGAATCCGCATGAAAAATCCTCATCTTCTTCATTTTTAAAAACAAAAGGGGTAAACCTACTACCTAGAAAGGCTAAGGCCGAAAAAACTAGTTCTGAAAATATAATGAAAGTTACCCTATAATCTTTTATTCAAATTATATTGCTTTCAAGCATATCACAGCCTAAAACTTGAAAACAACTATTTTTTCCTTACATGGACCATAATGATTTGAAAGGTTTTGTGATTTATGTTTATTTTAAGTTAATATTTTGTATTTACCAATCTATCTACTGTATAATTATATCTATCCAACCATATAATTATATCCAGAGCTATGTATGGTTTATCTTTATATCTATCTATCTATCTGTCCATCTAACTATCTATCTATATATCTACTTATCTAACTATTAATCTATCTACCTATTTAATTTTCTAACTATCTATTTATTTATGTATCTATCTATTTATCTACCTATCTATATATCTATCTATGTAGGCCGCCTCCAGTAACACCTGGCAACGTGTGGAATTGTGGAAATGATGGAAATCCTGTTTTAGAGCCGGACATTCCTGCTATTAATGTAAGCCTAGACTTAGAATATGTGGATATTTTTGTCGTCAATTTCTAATATAGTCTTCAAATATTGGTCAATAAGTTCCCCCATAGTCAGTGAAGGGGAAGGAATTATGGGGTGTCGTTATATTAGCCAGCTGGGAGAAACATTTCATCAGGGTATGCGAGAATCTCTCACAATATCCAAGTATTCAATATCCATAAATGTAAATATAGAAAAATATACATACATATATGTCAAAAAAGGACTTCTCCATTAGTTTTCAATCGATACTTTTAATTAATGATGGAAAACCACTGAGCATGAATAAAAAATGAACGTGTTTTATAAACAGCGGATTTGCAAACAAAGTAAGTTGAATACTGGCTCCAGAAAAAATTGTAAATAGCAGCCAAGAAAATTACATGTCCCCCATAGCGTTACGGACTGACGGACGGATCGACTGACAAAGTGAATTATAGATAATATTCATATTAGAAGTAGAGACAGACAAATAAATTTTAGAGAAGTTGTAGCGTAGGGGATGAGAAACATATGACTCTCTTCCTGTGGTCCAACCAGGGGGAAGCTATCACCCTACCCCCAGATGTAGGTCAGTATATATTCTTTTCTGCGAATCTTCTCAATAACTAGGGTGTGTATATACTGACATTCCCTTACAAGTACTTTTTTGATTTTTGAAGAATTTTGAAAATATGAGAAAAAAAATTACCAATTGTAGAACTTGTTTTGTAAAGGACTCCCATAATAAAAAATGATTAGGGGATAGCGTTTCTCATATACAATCATTTACTAAGTATATTTGCGATTACTTTTATTTAATGAAATCTTCCAATTTTTCACATTTACAAAATGGCCTGCTTTATTTTATCAAGATCCATGACAGATCTATATAGGAAATAAACGTCTATAAATGAGCTCGAGTCTTCCAATGGTACAGTGCTTAAAACTCATAGTGCTCCAATAATCCATAATAAAATCTCATTGACCAAAGCGATAAGACCTTTATTCTATTTGTTTATGGAATGAATTAAGTTTTTCACTTCATGTAGATATTTGAATTACATTGAAGTATTTAATCCTTATTTCATAAATAAAAAATATACGTTCCTAATAGAGTAAATCTAAGAAAACTCTATTTTAAAAGAATTCGATTGTGGCGACACTTCCTTTGTGTTGAAATATTAAAACAAAAACTTTAATCATATTAACCCTTTGGTGATGGTAATGTGAAAAAAAATATAATTGAAAAAATCTTTTTAAAATCATTTAAATTAATAAATATTTACTTCTTTCTTTTTGATAGTAATGGCGGGGGAGAAAAATTGATTTATTGAGAAATATATAAATAGATAAATAGATATGTAATTATAGAAAACTAGCCAATAGCGATATAGTTATATTGAGCCAACTCTAGTATTTTATAATTAAAAGTATTCCAATTGATTTATTTAAATAGATATTTTCATTTCTAATTTACTGCGTTTTAATAGTTATTTTTTATGGACAAAATGTTCCTATAAAAATCTTTTGAATCAACCATCCTTTTTTAAGGTTTTGCTGTTGGAGGAAAAGCTCTACTACAACACCTGGTGCTGCAAGTTCATTATATCAATATTGATAAACTACCTATACAGGGAGATAAATCTGGTATTGATCTACTTATAACTGATAAAGGTATGTAAAGTCTGAATTCTTATTTTGTTTGTGAGTTAACCTCTTATATATATTTTAAATTATGTATCCTATTTATCAATCAATATTTATGAGTTACCAATTAAAGGGAATGATAAACTAAAGTTTTTAAAATCTGCACAAAGGCCTTGTTTTTAAAGCTTTTGTGTGATCTCAATTTAAAAGATTTTTTCAATTCTAGTGTGTTGATATAAACCTGCAATTTACCAAATTATAATAATTACAACATATGAAGTAATCTTCTAAAGTCAAAATTGTATACATTTATAATAGGGTTGGGCCAGATATTTTTTGGCTGGATAAAAGATATCCTGCTAATTTCTAATGTTGGATGTCCCGCTGAATAACCGGATATTTTTAATATGTATGTAATTTTGTCAATTTTGAATTTGGAAGATTACTTGCTACACATTCATATGTTATAATTGAGACTGCCCCCATTTTTTTGTTGGTAAATTTAAGGTTTATATCGGACATACTAAAATTGAAATTTTGTAAAAATTTTTAAAATTGAGATCAAACAAAAGCTTTATAAACAGGTCTTTTTGCATTTAAAAAAAAATTTGCAGTGCTAGTGTGGTCGCAATTTTTTGCAAGGGTCCTTTTTTTACATAAAACAACGATATTTTGGCTGGGGGCAAAATTTTTAACAAAGTTTTTCCAGGGTGGGATAATTTACTATATATATGGATGATTTTCATTTATAAATATATCGTATATAGTAGATTAGAACTGGTTCTCAGACATACTGAAAAATTATGTATGGCATTGTATTATATCCTGTTTTCTACAAATATAAAAATGTACAATCATAAGATTAAAACTAGTTTTTTAGCCCATGCTTCGGTATCTCGTGGTTAAAAAAAATGGTTTAATCTTATAATTGTACATTTTTATATCTGCGGAAAGCTGTTCATAATACGATGCGATGAATAACTAATACAAATCTATCTTTTACTACTTCTATCTATCTATGTAGAGCCTAGTAAAACAGCTGGTATGTTATCAATGCATGTTATGACCAATGTTCCAGCATTTTCAAAGGTAACAAACAATCTTAACAACATACTTACGTAGCGAAGCCAAAAAATATCTAAATAGCTGATTTTAATATTCATAAATCTAGAAAAAGTTTATTGGAATCACGAAACCTTTCATATGTGGTTTTAGATGTATTAATATTTATATTTTTGTAGCATGACTGACACACTGACAGATCAAGTAAATTAAAGACTTAATGTCAGTTGTCTTTCTTTGATAGCAGCCTAAACATTTCCAATATAGGGTTACGTACATCTGTTGTAATGTTGAAAAGTTACAAATTTAATTGTTGCTAATTTTCAAATTTGAGGATAGAGGGGGGTTGTAATTCATTTTACTTCAATAACCTCCTATGACTATCTACAATACCAAAGTCGGGGGTTTGACAACGTTGATGGGACATTGTTGGGTATAATTATTATAATTTGGATTAATTGTTGACTTATTATCAATTTAGTTTGTGTGGTGATTACAAGGGCAGGAAAAAAGCTTTAAATCACCCATACCAGTAATTTTTTTCTCATTTAGACAGACACAAACACAATCTACTATTTTAAAATAATTTTATTTTAGACATACCAAGAGGGTGGTTGCATGATATCAGAAAGAAAGGAACTGCATCCATTTTCCTACCTGGTCCATACTCACAGGCTGGGTCAGGTAATCATATTTTCCTACCTGGTCCATACTCACAGGCTGGGTCAGGTAATCATATTTTCCTACCTAGTCCATACTCACAGGCTCGGTCAGGTAATCATATTTTTCTACCTGGTCCATACCCACAGGCTGTGTCAGATATACATCATATTTTTTTTGACCTGGTCCATATTTTTCTACCTAGTTCACAGGCTGGGTCAGGTAATCATATTTTCCTATCTGGTCCATACTCACAGGCTGGGTTAGGTAATCATATTTTCCTACCTGGTCCATACCCACAGGCTGTGTCAGGTATACATTATATTTTTCTACCTGGTCCATACTCACAGGCTGGGTCAGGTAATCATATTTTCCTATCTGATCCATACTCACAGGCTCGGTCAGGTAATCATATTTTTCTACCTGGTCCATACCCACAGGCTGTGTCAGGTATACATCATATTTTTTTACCTGGTCCATATTTTTCTACCTAGTTCACAATCACAGGCTGAGTCAGGTAATCATTATAAAATTGTCCTACTAATTTAGAACTTCAAAAGGTGTAATACTTCCTGTAGTTGTAGGGAATGGTAACAGGTTTTTTTTGCAACATGATTTTAGAACTTCCAAACATAGGTTTCAAAATATTTTTATAAATGTTTACCATAAATAATATTATTTCAATCAAAATAAATATTAACATATACTTTTTAAAATTTACATTTAAAATAAAAAATCTAAATATATTTTTATTTGATGAAGTAAAACACAAATAGAATATTTGAGTGAGTCCTTACAAATATATACATTATTTACATTACATTACATCATACGCTGTATAAAACTGTATCCTAATATTAGGTACAATTAAATACTGGAATTTTAAATTAAAATTTTGATATACTGAACATGTTTTACATGTCTGCTGTCTGTGCTTTAGCTTGGTAACCACTGAGCCAATTCATTTTATGCTTAAGAAGGGACGATAAGGATTTGAATCTCAATATTAACTTGTTATTTTGCTTGTATATTTATCATATTTGTTTACAGTTTATTGGTAAAGTGTGGTAATACTTTATTTCGAGTCTATGCCATTGTGTAACCACTGAGCCAATCAGGTTCTACTTTTCAGTAATCATATTATATGTCCTTCATTGCAAAACTAAATATTAAGGGCAACTCCCAACGTCTGTCTATTAAATTTCATAACATTTAATAACAACATTTTTATTATCATAGATGAGTAAGATTCAAATTACAATCTTATATTTTGTCACACAATTGTCAATACCACTAATCCATTGTTTTTTTTATGCCGAAAATATTATGTCAGGTAATATGGTTGAATCTCATAAAAGCAGTAATGATCTTTCTCTTAACATATTTTGTTATTTCTTCACTTCTTAAAATCCAAACATGCGGCATTGTTAGAAAAACAATCTTAGTAGTAATTCTCATGTACACATCAATAAGCTCTTTGAATTTGATTCCTATCAAAATAAGTATATTAAAGTAGATATAGATTTGGATATAAAACTGTCACTTTAATTTGTTATTAGCCACAAATGAAAACAAAGGATTGCCTAACAATATATCTAAATCAGTAAAGCATCCATATTGAAAAGCTCTAATTTTATGGGACCTATTTAATCAATTGGGAATCTATATTAACATATTTATTCCTGAGACTAAGAAGATTATATTAAGCAGAGCTAAAAACAAACACAAAGCAACTGTAAGGTTTGTCTTCATTTTGATGACTTTCACAGCTGATGGTGGTCTTGTGCTTGGTTGCCTTACTGAGATAACTGATCTAGTAGATGGGTGAAAAGTAGTGTTCAAACTTTTTGTTGAAGGCTTCACTACATTTGAAAATTGTGGGACACATTCTGGATTTTGTATTATAGGTTGTCCAATTGAAGATTTATTGCTCAGAGAAATGATTGAATCTTGATCATTATTGATTGATGAACATTCATTGTTACGGAAATTGGGTTTGTTGATTTGTCTTTCAGAAAGTTCATTGACTTCAGTTACTGTTAAAATTTGAGGTTTATCAATTGAAGTTTTATCAATATCAGCTCTATCTTTAAGTACTGCTTGAACAGTAGAACAAGAAGGTATAGCATTAAATTGAGTATTGTCAAAGTTTCCTATTCCACTAGTACCAGAACTGTGCACTGGCATTGGCACAATATTGGTACTTTTTTTTGCCATTAGAGATATTTGGTTTTGAACTCCTACATAATTAGTTTCATTTAAATGTTCATGTGATACTTGGATAGAGGATGCAATCTGTTGTGGAGAAATTTGGTTCTTAAAATTACTAAACTTTATTTTTGAAGGAACTAATGTTAGTCTTCGCTGTAGTAAAACTATTCTTTGTGGGACTCTGAGAAGGGCCCTGATAAATAAAAGATTAGTATATTCTATCCCAAAAGTCTCGTTAGGACTAGATTGTAAAATTACTCAAAAATTGTGCAAAACGGAATAATATTAATTTAGGTTAGCTAATTTGACTTTTGATTTTAAACATACTGTATTGTATAATTGTTATGGGTATTTTAATCTTTAATCCTTTCAATACAGTCAACTGTTTTTTAGTGTGAGCTTTTTTACTAAGGTTTAATTGTAATTGTATAAAAGCTATGATTACCTTCTTTTTCTTCTCTTTATGAGCATACTTAATCTAAATATAACCTCTGGAACAATAAGTATAATAATATGCCAAGGTACAATAGCTGGAGTGTGAGGAGTATCTTCTGGCAAGTTTATCTTGTACACTGTTCGAATATTTTCTAACTTCACTTTGGGGCACAAAGTTCCATAGCGAAGGAACAGAGCTGTAAATTCTCCAAAGTTGATTACAGCAATGGTCCAGAATAATATTTTTGCCAATTTTTCATGGTTAAGACTAAGATAGTGCAAGGTATTTAACATCATATAGCCTTTAGTAACTAAAACAAAAAACAAGTTTGTGAGAAAAATTACAGATGGAACCATTGTTGTGAAAAGTGAACAGGCCAGCTGGGTTTCATGCCGGTACCAGGATTCCATCCATTCTGGAAACATGTCATGCAAATCTCTGACCAGTGATCATCAGCAACCTGACCATATAGGTTATGAGTGTCTGATGAGTCTCCATCAGTGATCCATAGTATTTATAAATTAGGGCATTACAGGTGACAGCCAGGGTTAAGGTAATCAGGTCCAATATTACTCTCACCACAATGGGCAAAAAGGTTAACTCTGAAATCAATAAATGTTTTGGGTGTAGTCCCTTTCGTAACATTGCACCTTATGGGGCGATTCTTCGTATTTTTCACAGTAGCTTTTCTCCTATTTCTAGCCACTGCGGGGGGCTCTAACCCTTCGGGGCCAATTACCTAACCCTGTGGGGCAATTACCTAACCCAATATAACCTATCATAAAATAAAATAACCTATAAAAAGCCATTTTAAAAATACGACGAATCGCCCCTTATGACAGATATATAGATAGCGACCTCTTAAATGTGTATTTCAATTGTGTATACAATTGAATGTCTGGTCGTCAGCGGTTTTAAGACTTAGGATAAATTTTAAAAGATATCCAAAATCGCCCACCCTAACTACTATACAGCATGACCCTCAAAAAAGTATTTTTAAGCATCTGCAGCCCTTATTTCTCAATGAATTATAAAAAAATGCATATGTCCTTGTTCTCCATAGTATTCCACATAAGTAGATATAAAAATATTTTTTTTACCTCCATCAACACCGGAGATTTTTAGAGCTAAAGTTTTGAAAAAGTGACTGAGAAAAAGAATTTTTTTTGTTTCTCTTATTTTTTGGATGGTTATATTATGTTTTTCTGGCAACTGAATAATGATACACAAAGAAAAACAAGTTAACTAATTATTTCTTTTTAATTCCACCAAAAAATATAAATTTTTAATGGCAAAAAATACTACTGAATGAATTGATTATTTGCAAATTTTAGGTTATTTATTAACCCTTATTTGAGAAAAGGATTAATTATGACAGTTGCTCCGCCCCCTTTTTTGACATCTCAATCACTTAATAGGGGGTTAATTAAGCTTTTTAGACTAAAAAATCATTATGTTTTAATTTTATTTTCTTTATAACTTTTTTGTTATTAAAGTTAGGATTGTGAAACAAAAACAATTTTCCTGCTATATTCATAAAGATTTATTTGGTTTTTTAATCTTAAACAATTTTGCCTGATAAGTAAGTTTTTCAAAATATCATTAAACTAAAAAAACTCAAAAAATATGTGTAAAAAAATGCTTTTTACTCAAAAACTAAATTTTTTATTTCATTTTTGTATAAAGTTTATGCTAGTAACAAAAATAAAAGGATTTCTACCTTAATTTTGCTAAAAAAGTCGTTTCATGTTAAAAGTTACTTTTTCCTCAGTCACTTTTTCAAAACTTTAGCTCTAAAAATCTCCGGTGTTAATAGAGGTAAAAAAATATTTTTATATCTACTTATGTGGAATACTATGGAGAACAAGGACATATGCATTTTTTTATAATTCATTGAGAAATAAGGGCTGCAGATGCTTAAAAATACTTTTTTGAGGGTCATGCTGTATACAATATACTAGCAGCTGCGCCCCTAGCAACTAGGGGCTCTCTATTCGAAGTGATTTAGAAGGGCAGAAAATAGTCTAAAACCATACCCAGACTATTTATAAAATTATATAACCTACTTAACTATAGAAATAAAAAGTTTACTACTTTATATAATAGGATTTCTTGGTACAATTGTCATATGTTAAATAAATGACATAGTTTATCAAACTTATTGAAAATACATTTATATTACATTTAACATGGAAAGAAAACAAAGTCATTCCTAATTAGGACAGAAGTCACTGGAAATTGATCTAAGGAAGGCTACTTATGTCCTTCATCTAACAAAATCTAACTTAAGGGAGGTGACTTATGTCCTTTGTCTGACAAATTCTTACATTAGGAAGGCTGCTTATGTCCTTCATCTTGCAAAACATAGCAAATTCTTGCAAAACATAGCAAATTCTTGGAAAACTTAGCTTTTCTGTCCTTCACATAGCTAATTCTTGCAAAACATAGCAAATTCTTACAAAACATAGCAAATTCTTGCAAAACATTGCAAATTCTTACAAAACATAGCAAATTCTTGCAAAACATAGCAATTTCTTACAAAAAATAGCAAATTCTTGCAAAACATAGCAAATTCTTACAAAACATAGCAAATTCTTGGAAAACTTAGCTTTTCTGTCCTTCACATAGCTAATTCTTGCAAAACATAGCAAAATCTTACAAAACATAGCAAATTCTTGCAAAACATTGCAAATTCTTACAAAACATAGCAAATTCTTGCAAAACATAGCAAATTCTTACAAAACATAGCAAATTCTTGCAAAACATAGCAAATTCTTACAAAACATAGCAAATTCTTGCAAAACATAGCAAATTCTTACAAAACATAGCAAATTCTTGCAAAACATTGCAAATTCTTACAAAACATAGCAAATTCTTGCAAAACATAGCAAATTCTTACAAAACATAGCAAATTCTTGCAAAACATAGCAAATTCTTACAAAACATTGCAAATTCTTACAAAACATAGCAAATTCTTGCAAAACATTGCAAATTCTTACAAAACATAGCAAATTCTTGCAAAACATAGCAAATTCTTACAAAACATAGCAAATTCTTGCAAAACATAGCAAATTCTTACAAAACATAGCAAATTCTTGCAAAACATAGCAAATTCTTACAAAACATAGCAAATTCTTGCAAAACATTGCAAATTCTTACAAAACATAGCAAATTCTTGCAAAACATAGCAAATTCTTGGAAAACTTAGCTTTTCTGTCCTTCACATAGCTAATTCTTTCAAAACATAGCTAATTCTTGCAAAACATAGCAAATTCTTGCAAAACATAGCAAATTCTTACAAAATATAGCAAATTCTTGCAAAACATACCAAATTCTTACAAAACATAGCAAATTCTTAGAAAACTTAGCTTTTCTGTCCTTCACATAGCTAATTCTTGCAAAACATAGCAAATTCTTGCAAAACATAGCAAATTCTTGCAAAACATAGCAAATTCTTGCAAAACATAGCAAATTCTTACAAAACACAGCAAATTCTTGCAAAAAATAGCAAATTCTTACAAAACATAGCAAATTCTTGCAAAACATAGCAAATTCTTACAAAACATAGCAAATTCTTGCAAAACATTGCAAATTCTTACAAAACATAGCAAATTCTTGCAAAACATAGCAAATTCTTGGAAAACTTAGCTTTTCTGTCCTTCACATAGCAAATTCTTGCAAAACATAGCAAATTCTTGCAAAACATAGCAAATTCTTACAAAACATAGCAAATTCTTGCAAAACATAGCAAATTCTTACAAAACATAGCAAATTCTTGCAAAACTTTGCTTTCCTGTCCTTCACATAGCTAATTCTTGCAAAACATAGCAAATTCTTACAAAACATAGCAAATTCTTGCAAAACATTGCAAATTCTTACAAAACATAGCAAATTCTTGCAAAACATAGCAAATTCTTACAAAACATAGCAAATTCTAGCAATGAGGGTCCCAAACTCAAAAACAAATTTTCAGCGCGATCCGACCACCGGTTCTTGAGATACGGTGACCTGGTGTCCTTGGTACCGACTGTAAGATTTGGGAAATGGTTCGAATCCTTAGTAAATTTGGCTAAGTCCAAAAATATTTTGACACTTAGTCAAATTTTTGAAGAAAAAATACCCAGGTGACACCAAGCGTACCTACTGAGAGGACACCAGGTCGAAAAGTGTCAAAAATTTTTGGACTTAGCCAAATTTACTAAGGATTCGAACCATTTCCCAAATCTTACCGTCAGTACCAAGTACACCAGGTCACCGTATCTCAAGAACCGGTGGTCGGATCGCGCTGAAAATTCGTTTTTGAGTTTGGGACCCTCATTGCAAGAATTTGCTATGTTTTGCAAGAATTTGCTATGTTTTGTAAGAATTTGCTATGTTTTGCAAGAATTTGCTATGTTTTGTAAGAATTTGCAATGTTTTGCAAGAATTTGCTATGTTTTGTAAGAATTTGCTATGTTTTGCAAGAATTTGCTATGTTTTGCAAGAATTTGCTATGTTTTGTAAGAATTTGCTATGTTTTGCAAGAAATTGCTATGTTTTGTAAGAATTTGCTATGTTTTGCAAGAATTTGCTATGTTTTGTTAGAATTTGCTATGTTTTGCAAGAATTTGCTATGTTTTTCAAGAATTTGCTATGTTTTGCAAGAATTTGCTATGTTTTGCAAGAATTTGCTATGTTTTGCAAGAATTTGCTATGTTTTGTAAGAATTTGCTATGTTTTGCAAGAATTAGCTATGTGAAGGACAGAAAAGCTAAGTTTTCCAAGAATTTGCTATGTTTTGCAAGAATTTGCTATGTTTTGCAAGAATTAGCTATGTAAAGGACAGAAAAGCTAAAATTTGCAAGAATTTGCTATGTTTTGCAAGAATTTGCTATGTTTTGTAAGAATTTGCAATGTTTTGCAAGAATTTGCTATGTTTTGTAAGAATTTGCAATGTTTTGCAAGAATTTGCTATGTTTTGTAAGAATTTGCTATGTTTTGCAAGAATTTGCTATGTTTTGTTAGAATCTGCTATGTTTTGCAAGAATTTGCTATGTTTTGTAAGAATTTGCTATGTTTTGCAAGAATTTGCTATGTTTTGCAAGAATTTGCTATGTTTTGCAAGAATTTGCTATGTTTTGTAAGAATTTGCTATGTTTTGCAAGAATTAGCTATGTGAAGGACAGAAAAGCTAAGTTTTCCAAGAATTTGCTATGTTTTGCAAGAATTTGCTATGTTTTGTAAGAATTTGCTATGTTTTGCAAGAATTAGCTATGTGAAGGACAGAAAAGCTAAGTTTTTTAAGAATTTGCTATGTTTTGCAAGAATTTGCTATGTTTTGCAAGAATTTGCTATGTTTTGTAAGAATTTGCTATGTTTTGCAAGAATTAGCTATGTGAAGGACAGAAAAGCTAAGTTTTCCAAGAATTTGCTATGTTTTGCAAGAATTTGCTATGTTTTGCAAGAATCTGCTATGTTTTGCAAGAATTTGCAATGTTTTGTAAGAATTTGCTATGTTTTGTAAGAATTTGCTATGTTTTGTAAGAATTTGCTATGTTTTGTAAGAATTTGCTATGTTTTGTAAGAATTTGCTATGTTTTGTAAGAATTTGCTATGTTTTGTAAGAATTTGCTATGTTTTGCAAGAATTTGCTATGTTTTGTAAGAATTTGCTATGTTTTGCAAGAATTTGCTATGTTTTGCAAGAATTAGCTATGTGAAGGACAGAAAAGCTAAGTTTTCTAATATTTTGCTATGTGAAGGATCAAAAAGCTAGGTTTTGTGAGGTGAAGGGAGGCTACTTATGTCCTCAATCTTGCAAAATCTTTGTTAAGGGAGGCATGTTATGCCCTTCATCTAACAAATTCTCACTTAAGGAAGGCTACTTATGTCCTTCCTAGGAAGGTGACTTCTGTCCTAATTTAGGAATGACTTTGTTTTCTTTCCATGATCCAATATTTTTTATGTAAAATCTAGCAAATTATTTGCACAAATTCAAAGAAAAATAAAGACAAAATTAAAATTCTATCTACCTTTTGTCATTTAGGAACTAATTCATAAAAATGAAACAAATATTCAAAATTGTTATCTATAATACAAAGTAGAATGATGTCTGTCCGTCCGTCCGTCTAAAGCTTAAGATCTCAGTAACCACTGAACCGATCGGATTCTACTCTTCAGGGAATATACCTATTGGTCCTGTGGTGGTTTTAAGCTATTTTCTTGGGGGGTGGGACACCCCCAACCCCCCAAAAAATGGAAATTTTCGTATGGATGAGAACCAGTTCCTATCCACAGGATTCGAATGAATACGAGAAAATACTTAAGTTTACAAAATTTTAAAGTTATGCACATCAAAAAATCACTATCATCAAAATTAAGCATCCTCAGTTAAACTAATTTAGTGTATGGAATTTTTTCTATAATTGATAATTATTGAGGATGACATTTCTATGGTTTTGTGCAAGAATGTTAAAAAGTCTTAATTAAATAACATTAACAAAAGGTAATTATTTTAGAGTAAACTTTATATTATGGAGATTTTAAAAAAATTAATAATTTAACAAGGATGACAACAGCAATAGAAGCGAAGCTCTAAAATCAGATGGTGTACAAACGAACATTAATAATCGTAGAATGTAAAAACTTAATGAGTAGAATATTATACTTACATTTTTAGGCCTTCATTTTAGAGATGCTTTTCTTAAAATATTGTACCTAGTTCTTCTGGAAAACGTTATTTCAAATATAAGATGATTAGGACAATTATATCATACAAAAGTTTTTAAAAGTTTATGATAATGATTATAGAATGGCCATGCTCTCGAAATCCTACTTAACTACTGCAGAAATCAACATGCAAAGTTTGAAATCAATGGGATAATTTTAAAATGTCTAAATTCTCGATAAGAGCTATCCGTTACAGACTGACCCTAATAATAGAATAGCCTTGCTGTTAATAATAAACATGGGATTAAGTTACCTGAAAAGCACACAACTAAACCAACAACAAAAGCTGGAAAATATCTTTTCATTGTTACTTGTCCCAACTACTATCTAATATTGAGATATATTTTATTCAATACAATTTATAAATATGATGTATATTAAATAGTTTTATAGAATAGTTTTTATCTCATATACTGTAAAAATGTATTCTTACATTTTAAACTATTATTGAAGTGTTTCAAAAAAATTTTAGGGGGGGCATTGCAACCCCACCCTCTTGCATCAATTTTTCATAACACAGCCCCACACCCGTCCCTCCCTAAGTGGCCAATTATGCTCCCTAATTGAAAAAAAAAGATGCGCCTTCATGGAAAACAAAATTGCACCTAAAGATCTAGTAAAAGAAAGGAGAAATAAGGGGACGGTAGCTTTCACAGAATTTTTACAGTGTGCTCTGTCGAGCGAAAAAAGAAATTATGCTCTTCTAAATAAACATTTACAGAAGACTAATAGATATATAAACAATATTGGATATAGAATACGTGGATATTATGACTGGAGAAATTTTGTCGTCAGTTTAGGTTAATACTAAGGTCCTCAGTTATCGGGGATTAAGTAAAGTAAAGGTGGGGTATCGATATATTATATTGGAATTAACATTTTAGCAGTGTATACGAGAATCTCTCACACTATCCACCTGTTCTATATCTATTTAATATTATTTTTATAAAAAAAATTGTCTTTCGTCATGTTTTTATTCAAATTTATTGTTTACTTTTCTTTAGAAAAGCTGAAGACGCATTATCGAGCCCTGAATTTTTTAAAAAGGTTCTATCTTTTGACAATGTGACTTTTAAACTTATAGTATTACAATATCCTCAACTAGCGGCTACGGCCCTAAAGGCCTCTAGGGGCACTTGAGGAGGGGAGAGTCGAATTTGATAACCCAATTTATTATTTTAGATTCGATGAGAAAAAGTAAAAAGAAAAAATTTTTGGGGAAGTGAATTTTTTTTGGGGGGCGGGGGAATTTTTTTTCTAGGGGCGGTTTATTTGGGGGGGGGGGGGTAGTGGTACCCTCCCCCAAAATAGTTATAAACCTTCCCGGGACTTATGAGGAATACCCGATCGGTTCAGCGGTTAGCGAGATCCTTCAGTACAAACACACAAACAGACAGACAAACAAACATCCTGTTACTTTAGTATATGGATTATATTTTATTTATATAAGGATGACACCATTCATTAGTAGCTAAGTAAAAGGCATGGATAAATGGACAAATCTTCACAAAAAAATGTCTGCGTTCTATCCCTAATAGAAGCCAAGAAAATCAAGTTTCTCCAAAAATATTTATATGAACGGGATTTTTAATCATATAGTAGCTTCCCTACTAAAAAAAGGAACAATAAATTTAACATTTTATAGAAAATCTTTGCTTTGAGAAAAAAAACAGTTTCTACACGAGAAAAGAAATGATAATGCGTTATTTATATTTCTTTAGAAATGTAATTAATAAAAAGTAATGAAGCAGAATTTAATAAAAAGCTATAATATCCAGGACGATTTTAATTTTGAAAAAAATTTAACATGATGCTTTCCCTAAAAACTTTCTAGCGAGTCCAATCCCCCCTCTAAAGTAAATTTAATTTAAAGGACGCCTGCAAGAAATACCACGCTTAAACTGCTGAAAGACTGCCACAAGTAGACCCAATACCCAAAATTTAAAGCCTTCAGCTTCAATAACAAAAAAGTTCTAGGCATTTTAAAATGACATTTTATGTACAATGAAAATTTTGAAAGAATTTGAATGCTAATGTTAGAAATTTTGAAATTAAACTACGTGGCCTAGAAACAAAATTATAAGCTTATTTTTGTCATAAATTTAGATTGCCAGTAACTAATTATATATTTACGATAGTCAATTATTTTATACAATGGAAACTTTGAAAGATTTCTGATGCTCATAAAAGAAAAAACAATATTAAATTACGTTGCCTAGACACAAAATTATAACTTTATCTTTGTCAGAAATTTAGATTGCCTGTAACTGATTACATTTATACAATAAAAACACCACATTTCATAGTCAAAATCTATGAAAAAAAAATCAATTTAAATTGCATTTTAAACAAAAATCATAGCGGAAACAAAGGGGCAAGCTCAGCTGTGATTGGTTGCTAAGCTGATTCAGAATTCTGATTGGCTACAGTACACTTGGTACAACGCAAGTTAAACTAATCTAAATTTATGACAAAAATAAGCTTATAATTTTGTTTCTAGGCCACGTAGTTTAATTTCAAAATTTCTAACATTAGCATTCAAATTCTTTCAAAATTTTCATTGTACATAAAATGTCATTTTAAAATGCCTAGAACTTTTTGTTATAGAAGCTGAAGGCTTCAAATTTTGGGTATTGGGTCTACTTGTGGCAGTCTTTCAGCAGTTAAAGCGTGGTATTCCTTGCAGGCTTCCTTTAAGTTGGGGGTTATACTGATAAGGTGTACCCAATATAACCTTACCTATGTTAAAACACAAACACACGAAAAACTATGCACCTCGCCCCTTCTTTTTAAAATAAAGAGGGTTTCTGTGATTATTTTTCTATAAATATGACTGTATAGTAAGAGATATAAGTTTTCCGGAATTTTAATGTAGGGAGTAGATTTGAAATCTGCATCAAATTTTAAGGATTTTTTATAAAATTCGTTTTTTGTATAATTCTTTATCTAAAAGCGGAAATACATTTTAAGTTAATTAATTTTGACCAATAGGATAGTTGGATTTTAAACTACCTGGGCTCTAATTGGTTGAATGATGTACGACATCCAATCAGAGCGCAGATTTTTTAAATCCACCAATCACAGATGCCAAAATTAATTAACTTAATTTGTATTTCCGCTTTTAGATAAAGAATTATACAAAAAATGAATTTTATAAAAATTCCTTAAAATTTGATGCAGATTTCAAATCTACTCCCTACATTAAAATTCCGGAAAACTTATATCTCTTACTGTATAGACATGAGAACTTCAGTCGTGCAAGGCTTGTGGTGCAGAACTGAGATTCTGTTTACCGGTTGCCATGCTCGGGGGAAAAAATGACTACCTCGGGGATAAAAATGATACCAGGGAAAAAAATGATACCTCAGGGAAATAAATAACTACCTCAGGGGGAAAAAAGAATATTTACATCCACTATTTAAGGGGTCGTTTATGTGAGAATGGATATTTTTTATTCAATAAATTTAAATACCAAAAAAAAAAATCAATTTAAATATAGAGCCTCTAGATGCTAGAGACACAGCTGCTACTATATTAAATAGTAGCTTTGCTATGAAATAAAGCATGTCATAAGTTTCTAAGGAATAGTAAAAATAGTTTTATGCGCTTAAGAGATTCATCAAAGAAATATTTTTCTTTTATTGACAACAATTATATCATAATATCATACCTATTGCACTATCAGTTATTACCTTATGCAAGAAAATTTATTCCTTTACAACAAAAATGGTTAGAAATTTAATTTGATTACCAGAACCGTTGAGTTTAGGAATTTCTACATAAAAGTAACATGATGTCTCTTAGTCTGTCTGTCTTTCTGTGTGTCTGTGTGTACTGAAGGATATCACTAACCGCTGATTCAAAATGGATCTTTTAAACAGTAGGGGCCTTGCTGCTAGTACTATAATATAAAGTGATAAAGGTTTGTGTCTGAGGCTAAAGAATTTAAAAATTACTGTCCTAATGGGTTGTACTATAAAACACTTACAGATTATTGGGGATAAAAAAAGTCTTCATGGTGTCTAGTAAATCCCCTCCCTCTGACCAATTTGAATTTTGCACCTACTAATAAGATTTTCCTTCCTAAAAAAGTCTTGGACGTCCCTACCTGTATTCAGTATTTAATAAGAACTTTTTTAACCTATACAAAGTAACATACAGATAAGGTATTAAGGAACCAGATATTTTATGATTGAGCTATGAAGCAGAGATCTAATGTGTTAAGACACTGTGACTAAGCGATAACTAATCATAAATGATTTTTAACAAAATTACCCCTTTTGTAGATTAAAATCATCATTGGTTGAAAAGTTTTGACACGTTATAGTTTGGTATCAACCAATAAAATTGTAATTAAGGAATAAAGGAACTTTTAGCACCAGGCGGTTAGAAAACTCTAGGTACCAGTATGTATTTTACAGTCGAATTATCCCTCCCTTTCTCGCTATGAAAGGAATAAAAAATTAATAACCTAATTATTTTAGATGGTTAATCTGTGGAAAGTTCAGCGAGCAACAAACGGTCAAGATTCTTGGTCTATGATAGGTAATTCTATTTCCAGTATGTCTTCGAGACAGATTACTATCCGCTAGTTTAGAACAACTTCTAAGCTAAATTGAAAAATCATGTATCGTATCGTATTATAGAAATTTTCTACAAATCAAAAAATAAATTCTAATAAGTTGTGTTAGCCCGGGCAGGCATTCTGCCCGTAGGAACTAACAAAATTTAATCAATTTTCAATTTGAAATCCGCTGAAAGTTTTCTACAATACGATGCGATAAATTTGAGTAGCTGATAAAAATAATAATATTTATTTATAAATAATAAGGGATAAGACAATGGATGATATATTGATATACATCCTCAATTAAGATAAACAAGATCTCCCCTTTTGTAGATTTAAATTATTGGTTGAAACCCTAGGGCACAACTATAACTTGTTTTGACCTAACCAATCAAAATTCAGTAAAAGTGCCCAAAGTTTTGAGTCAACGAATAAGATAACATGCTTATAAAATTGGGATACCAGCACTGTAATTTATAACTTATGACCCCTCCCTTCCTAATATTTATCTTGTTTTCAAAAAAAACACCAGGCAACATTACAGACAGACACAATAACTTATAAAGCAGCTTTGCTACAAAAAATAATAAAAAGAATATACATTATGATTTTAAAAAAGATATTAATTTAATTTTAGGAAACAAATCACCCCAGCAACCACAATCGTTCTATCCATTCTCTGATGGTAAAAATAATCTATATATGTCTTTATGTCTGTCTGTATTTTCAGAAACAAAACACTAAATCAACCTCAATTCCTAAATCTTTCTATCCATTTTCTATGGTAAAAACATGTATAGTAAAGTAACATGATTTCTGTCTTTCTGTATGTTTATCTGACAGGCAGTAACGTCTGTCTGTATTTTAGAAAAAAAGTCACCCCAGCAACTACAATCATTCTATCCGTTCTCTGATGGTAAACAAGTAAAGTAACATAATGTTTGTCTGTCTGTTTGTCTGTATCATTTGTCTGTTTGTATTTTAAGTAACAAATCACCTCAGCAACATTAATCTTTCTATCCATTTTCTGATGGTAAAAACAATGTATTTACTAAAGTAATATGATGCTTGTACCGTCTTTCTGTCTGTCTTTTAGGAAACAAATCACCTTAGCAACCACAATCTTTCTATCCATTTTCCGATGATAAAACTTATCCTTACATAAAAGTAACAGGATGTTTATCTGTCTGGCAATAAGATTGTACCGAAAAGTCTCACTAACCAATGAATCGATATGGTTATCCTTTACAGTGAAGCTTAGCATAAGGAACCTTGTAATAGTGTCTAACTTTTTTATCTTTGTGACGTAACAAAAATCGAAGGATGAAAGGGAAGGTGGGAAAGGAAACCCCTAAAAAAGAGATGGATTTTTGTTACGTCACAAAGATAAAAAGTTAGACATTATTACTAGGTTCTAGCATAAGTGCTGGGAAGGTTCATTGATATTTTAGGGAGGGTATCACCTCCTTCCCAAGATAAATGTTCTCTAAAATAGTTACCCCCCCCCCAAAAAAAAAAAAAAAAACACAATATTTTGTTACTTTTTCTTTTCTAAAATGAAATATAAATTGTTGGGGGGCTGGATGTTGTCGACTTCCTCTCCCCACCAACGACAAGTGCCTCTAGAGGCCTCTTGTAACAATATGAAATAAAAAGAGGGGAGTGGGTACCTTTTTCTCTTTCTATGGACGAATCTACTAGTAGTTTTAAGTTTATTAATTTTATTAAACTCTATAATTTTTGAGTGCGCACATACGGATTCATTATTCCCTATTTAGAAAATCTTTGCTTAAACAATATTCTTAATACAACGTTTATATTCTTATTTTCATATTGATTATAATTTATCCTGAACTTGAATCAATAATGTAAGATGATTAAGTGAGAGCTAAAGATTTTAAAAAATAGAAGGTGCTTTTCTTTACTTTCAACGACGTGCAAGCTTTTTTTCTGGATTTCTCTAATTTTATGGATTGGGTTGAATTTAAGTAAAATTTGATATTCTTAATATATTGTTAGAACTATAGGGTAGCTACTCCATAAATGTTGCGTCTCTCTTATGGATTCAGTCTCTCATGTTTTATTTTTATTTTAGGTCTTAAACTTGTCAGAAATGATAGATTAGCTTTGAGGTAATGTATAATGTATATTTTAAACGTTTTGTAGTTATTTCGTTGAAGACAGACTGAAGCAAATTAAGTTTCTCGACACCTTTTTTCTTGTTAGGCTGTTTTCATTCCGATATTTTTAGGTCGAATTATACCAGTTTAAAAAAAAGACTTTTTAGTCTTTGGTTTCATTTTAAATTCATATATATTATATAGAAATTGAATTTAATAGCGTAGCTACTCATATAAACATCCAGGGGCGTCCAAGCTTTTTATTTTGGGGGGGGTAAAATTTTTTTAAGGGGGGGGTAATTTGGTTTTGGGGGGGGTAAAATGGCGCGCGAAGCGCGCCGCAAATTTTTTTTACCCCCCCCAAAATTTTTACCCCGGGGGTAAAATTTGCTTGGGGGGGGTAATTACCCCCCCTGAAATCTGTTGGCAGGGGTAAAATTTGTTTACCCCCCCCAAAATTTACCCCCGGGGTAAAATTTTTGGGGGGGGTAATTTAAATTTTATAAAAAATTTAGTATTAAAAATGCGCGCGAAGCGCGCAAAAATTTTTTTTGTTAGAGATTTTCTATTTTGGGGGGAGTATTTACCCCCCCAAAATGGTTTGGGGGGGGGTAAATACCCCCCCCAAAATCGTTGGGGGTGCCTACTGCACCCCCAAGGTAGGGGTAATTTTTTTTTGGGGGGGGTATTGTTCACAAAATTTTGGGGGTGCCTACGGCACCCCCAAAATCGTTTGGGGGTGCCAAATGGCCTATTACCCCCCCCCTTGGACGCCTATGTAAACATCGGTTAGATTTATAAATGTTATAGAAAGTTTTTTTGCTTATTAGATGTACAATGTTAAATATGATGAATAAAAATGTAAAACAGGTAAGAATAGTTATTTCTCGTATCGTATTATAAACGGCTTTCCGCGGATATAGAATGTACAATTATAAGATTAAAACTAGTTTTTTAGGCCCGTGGTGCCGAAGCTATGTAATTCTATATTTACTAGAGAACCTGTTAGATTGGCATACGTTTTTGTGTAAATCCTTTTATCCGTTTCTAATTACCTATAGATCTTTCAAATTATTTAGTATATTTCGTTAGCCCCTAAAAATTAATAAATATTAAAAGGTTTCGTGATTTTTTAACAAAACATTTTTATAAAATGAAATAGAAATACTATCTATCTATCTATTTATTTAGCTTTGAATATTTATATATATCCAACTATCTAGCGATATACCTATCTTTCTATCTAACTACCTACCTATCTATCTATCTATCTAGGGACTTGCTAGCTATGATGAAATGTGTGATATGTATATGATGTATTGGGTTTATGGTAATAGTTCGAATCTTCTTGAGGTAAAGTGTTTTTTTGGATCATTCCCTCAAAATACCTAGCGAGCTCAGAAATAACTTCCCTTATTTTTTTGATGACCCTTTAAAGCCCACACTTCCATGTTCTAACCCTGCGGGGCTACCCTTAACCCAATAAAATGACCTAGCCAAAGGTAACAATTAACACCAGAGAAAAACTACTGAAGTATCTCTCTCTATAATGAGGTCCTAAAAATGTAAGTATGTCCTTAAATAGAATCCTGTATTTATTCAATTTGAAACAAGTTTATATAAAGTTTGTTTCTATGTTTAAATCAATGTTTTTATTATTAAGTTTTGACACTCTTTAAGTGTTCATGTTAGTCTGTTCTACTGTTTAAAAAGCTTCGCTTTTATTTTTGTTGTCATCCTTGTTTTTCTTAGTTTTGAATTGATTCGAAAGGTTTTTTGTTTCAGGGCTCTAACTACTGCACCTCCCAGGGGCCACCAGACGTTACTCTAGATTCTTTGGGATTTAATAATATACCTGTTTAATTTGGAGCGATGCTATTCTGTATACTAACCTTCCAGTCAGTACGTCCCAATAATCCTTATTTTAAAGTACCTGTGTATATTTGTACCTTAAGATCTTACTAACCGATATGGTTCTCCTTTTCAGTGAAACTTTTATATTTATAATATAGTAATGTTATAACTATTTTTTGGAGGGTACTTCCAGCCTCCCAAGAGAAATCGTCCTTAAAACTAAAATTGAAAGTATAAAGTCGACTTCTCCTTTTCTCTCAAGTAACTATAAAGTAAGAAGGGTCACCATTAGTAGAAAATAAATTAATCTTTCTTCTTTTTTATTTGAATTATTGATCGGTAAACTTAAGTTATATGTTTATTTTAAAAAGCTGCCCTAATTATGAACAGTATTGCACCTGTCATGAGTCAAATTTTATGTAGGGAAAGTGTGGTATCCGCCGAGGATAGGTGGCAGACACCGGAGTTCAATTAGATTACGGCAGTGTGACAGACGTGGACACCTTACTATAGAGAAGCTACGCTTCTCTAGCTTTCACTAGATAATGATCAACATCGATTTTAGTTGTCACTTTATTGAAGGGTTGTAAGATACTGAAGCTATACACAACAAACAATAATTACAATGGATAGGAATAAATAATCATAACATCAAAGCATAAATAATACATATACAATAGTCAGTTTGGGCAATCATGATTCCCCATCCCTGGAAAGGGTGGGGGGGATTAAGAATACAGTTAACCATAATATAAATACATATGGATTAGGAATAAAGATAGTTAAAGATAATTCATACAGTAAAACATGGATAATTGCAATGGTTAGGTAGATGGCTATCCCTGTCTGGGGCAGGCAGGATAGCAAATGGAGCAGCACAATAGGTAGATAAGCATAGAGGGGTTGAGTGGTAGGTCTGGGTACTAAAGAGGGAAGGTTTGATGATTACTTGTGACAACAGCAGTCTGTGTGGGGGTGATTCTATCAGGTGAGGGCAGGTTTAGATCCTTTATCCTCAGGGTTGAGGTGGTGCTGATAACTTGGTGGTTGAAGGGGAAGGTTCCGGTGCTTAAGATGGGAGAGGGAGGGGTAACACCCCCTCCCTCCATTTGCAGGACAACTGAGAGATGAAACCAGTACCGTTATCTGACATATTTTCAGGTGGCTTTGTAATTGTAGAATAACAGGATTTAGCTAGGTGCGTAGCATCACTATAATGTCCTGGTTTCTACATGGTCCAGAGCTGCCGCATACCACAACTCTCCCCTCGGAAGGCTGGAGGGGTTGTCTGCACCGCCAGACTTCCGACAGTGGTTGCGGCCTTCAGTTGGTTGTCCTTGTGGAATGGGTCCGCCAGGATACCAGTTGCTGGACGGTGGTGGACTCCAGCCCTCCCCAGGTCTAACGGAATCGGCTATATCTGCTGGAGTAGCTGGTCCTGTTGGATATTCTGGCCGTTGGATATGTACCTCTGAGGCCACCCTGGCAACCTCCAGGGGTGGCACAGCACATGAGGGGGCTTGAACCAACAGCCGCCTGGTATACACCTCTTCAGGTTTCTCCACTGGGCTGGTGGTCTCCATTGTGTTGGTCACCTTGCTGCTGGCAGGCTGGCTACTGGATGCAGGCGCAGTTTCTTCGCCCTCGGGGCTGGTCAGGTTCATTCGGCTTCCAGGGTCTCTGTCAACGCGGGCAGGTGGTAGTTGCCATACTGTAGGAGCGTTGCCTCCTTCAGGCTCATTCTGGACATTGGCAGGGTGGTGCATGGCAGTCCGACCTGCGGGGTAGGGAAAGGTAACAGTCCCTCCTTTATGCCGGAGGCTATCTTGTATCTGCAAGGGTGGCTCCGCTCTAGTTGGCTGGGAGACAGGCCCATCCACGGACACTGCTGCTAGTGGACTGGAGGCACAAGGCTCCGGATTTCCTCCCCTAGCCTGAAGGGGTCCAGGCACCTTGTCTCCATCTTGGGTAGACATAATTGTTGGGGATCCTCTACTTCTATGGTTAGGCTCGGCACTTGGCGCATCCAGTTGTGTTACTCCCCAGGCAGCGGTCAAAGCTTCTTCAGTTTGGCTGGTAATGGCTGATACCCTGGCTCCTGGGGCAGATGCAGGGGGCGCAGGCAAGTTTGGCCCAGCCCAAACTTCCTGGTACACCAGTGCAATACAATTACCCTGGCTTGGTTGAGGGAGGTAGACAGCTGGATGCAGTGGAGGGTGAGGGACAGCTGGACTCTCCCTGCTGGCTGGGGGCTCTGGCTGGCTGGGGGTGACGGGTGTCACCCCTTCCTCTGGGGCTGCGGGCTCATTCCGGGGTCCAGGTATCTCGGTGGCGGCGACGGTTGTCGCCCCAGGCACCAGTGTGGGGGCGCTGGATAGCACCCCCCAGTCTTCACAGGGGTCCAGGTCTCTCGGTGGCAGCGACGGTTGTCGCCCCAGGCACCAGCGTGGGGCGCTGGATAGCACCCCCCAGTCTTCACAGGTGGCGGCGACGGTTGTCGCCCCAGACATCAGCTTGGTGGTGCATGGAAGCACCTCTCGTTCCTTCCAGGTGGCGACGCCGGTTGGCGTCCCATACAGCGACTCAGACTCACTGGCTAGCGCCTCTTGCCTCTCCCCGTACACCGTCCCGGTGGCGCTGGGTAGCGCCCCTCGGCTCTTGCTGGGGGTGACAGGGGTTACGGACACCGGTCCCCTGTGGTTGCGGCTGAGGTCCAGGCCAACCCGGTTGGGTTCAGCCGCTCCTCCCAGCACGTTGATCCTGGCCACCATGGTCCCAATCTGAGACACAGACTCCTGGGTAGCCGCGGCCCCAGCGGCGGCAGCTAGTTGGGGTGACGGCTGGGCATCTCCCTCCAGGTGGACCTGGGTGGCAGACTGGTTGCATGCAGGTTGTTGGGCGGCCTGGTGTTTCTTCATTGCCCGGTCCCAACCGGTTCTACACTTGGCGGCTGTGTGGCCGTTGAAGCGGCAGCGCCCCTTCGTCCAGCTGGGTCCCATCAGGCCGGCTTCCCCAGGGTGTATCAACCTGCCAGGTCTCTCCTCCTCCAGTTGGGGCACCAGCTGACAAACAGGGCCTCCCCTACTAGGGGTCAGGCGGTGCTGGGCTGCTTGTGGTGGCTCCTTGGTTACATTCAGCCTCCTCCCCATACACACAGGTTCCTTCCATCCAACAGCGGCTCTCCTCCCCTGGGTGGCGAGGCCAGCCTCGGCCTTAGCTTCTGCAGGTGCTTCTCCACATGAGGGATCCTGCCTCTGGGTATGCCAGGTGGTTGGTAGCAAAGGCTGTTGATGGTGCCAGTCGGAAAGGGGGCTATGATCTCTGGGGGCTACCTGTGGCCAGTGTGTGAACAGGTACCCACAGGTGGACCAGCAAGGCCCAGAAGATGCCATACTGATGGTAGCCTGAACTGTATTCCGGACTGTCAGCAGACTGTTGGTAGCCACCTGAGTTGGGCCAGAGTTGCCAGCTAGTATTGCGTCCCTGCCAGGCTCCGTCAGCTGCGGGTGGGGAGCCCCTGCGGTGGTTCTGGTTTTGGCAAGGGGTGGCCTTCTTATTGACTTTCCTAGTTGGAGCTCTGCATCCTGGTGGGCCTCCATCTTCAGCAGCATGGGGGAACTTGGCTGGGACATGTGCAGTGGTTCAACAGAGTAGCGGCATCTGGTCTTGGAGTGTGGGGGAACAGCCTCACTGCTGCTGGTCAACCCTGCTCCCTCCGTGCTGGGTAAAGTCTTCCACTGCAGCAGGTCACCAGTCCCCATCCTTAGGCCGGTCCCCAGTCGTTCCATGCCTGGGGGCTCCCAGGGAGGCTTGGGTGGCGGCTCCCCCACCCCCAGGTACGCGTCGGGCATCTGGGTGAAGAGCCTATTCCCCTGGGACAGCTCCCCATCCTCCAGATTGGTGAGGCCAGTGCCAGGGAGGACCTTTCCACCCCAGAAACAGGTGGTACTGGCCCTAGGGCTGGGCCCCTTTGAAATCTCAGTTCTGGTGGTAGTGTCCATCTTGGGGCTGGCCACTAAGTCTCTGAAGCTTGTCACCTTCTCATTAGGCTCAGTTGCATCGTTCAACACCCCCAGGAGGACACCTACAGGTTCAGCAACCCCCAGTCCAGTATTGCTATTTCTCGTACGTTGAGCACCAACTGAACAGGAGCTGTGCAGCGGACATTCAGTCACCCTTCCAGACAAGGGCATCTCAGGGACCAGGGGTCTGTGATCTGGCATGTGTTTGATGTTCACTGTACTCAACACAGTAGGCCAAAGTAATAACAGAAGCAGTATCTTGTAGATATAGGAGCAGAGTAGAGTAGCCGCACCGCAGGGAGGTTCGAGCCGGCTCACCCCTAGTATAAATACTATAGCTGTGTAATTAGGGTGGTAGTCCACGTAGCCGTAGGCTCGGTCCTCCTGGCTCAAGAGTTTCTGTGGCTGGCGCGCCCCCATGATAAGTAGTAGGGGGTTGGTTTGTTGGTGCCAGCGTCTTGTGTAACTGTTGAGCCTGAGTTGTTCTCCTTTCCAGTATAGCTCTTGATTTCTGTGGTAACCAGCGGATCTTAGCTTAAAGGTAAAAGGAATATGTTAGGGATCCACAGATGTCTCTAGGAGCGTATCCGCTGGTAGATATATGGATAGGTAGGCTAACTATATATATATATATATGGCTACACTCCCATATATATATATACGTGTATAAGAATATCCCCAGAGCTAGCTAGCTTTCCTCCTTGCTCCAAAAAAAATGACGCTTCCTCTGTATAAAGTTCACAAATATGGGGTCGATGGTCCAGGTACACACCACCACTGCCCAGTGTGGGGCATCAAGTCAGGCTATGTCCACAGGGTGGGCGTACTTTCGTTCAGTTACCATATCAGTTTCCAGTGTTGTATGGTGGGGTTAGTATTCACTTACTTGTACCCATGATACAAAAAAACAACATTAGTTATCACTTGGGTAGTTATATATACATATATTTGTTTCACTAACCACTCAGCTTTGAAGTAGGGTTGGCAGGGCTAGGAGATGTTGAGGGTCTGAGCGGGTTTAAGGAACTGGTTTAGTTTTCCTTATCACACTGTAGACAGGGAGGGAGGAGCTTGCAAGTTTTTCTCCTAAAAAAAATATCTCTGATGTATGCTACAGAGTGGCCCCTCTCCTGTGTGGGTGTGTGTGTGTGTGTGTGTGTGTGCGTGAAATCTCCTGTCCTTGCAACGCGCGTCCGCACCTTCAAATCCGCGCACACGGGGAAAACGCGCTCTCACCCCTCAACTCGCTCCCTCATTGGTCCGCTTCGTCCGTTGATATTATGATATTTTCCGCACTCTGTTGCGCTACCCGTGAATGGCGCTCTGTGTGTCCGATCGCTAGCCCCACACTACAGACGGACTTAGCCTAGTGTGGTGGGTAGGAAGGGGGAAGCGCGTAAGGGGACGGGGGTAACTCCGTCCGTTCCCCCTGTGATGGAGGGGGGTAACTGTGGGCTGGTGTAATATTGCCTTTTCTTCTTAATCCTAGGTTTATCTATTATATCACCCTGATTGTATTTGCCTTCAATGGAGAGGGGCTTCTCCCCTTCCCTTGGAATAAGGGGTGTATTGTTATTGTGCTGTGGGCTTTAGATATTTTGATTGTGTATCAGGGTCCTTGTTTATATTGCATCTAGCTTTTATTATTGTCCTTATCACAATTGCATAACAAATTTGTTTACCAACTCTGTCCTATTTTTAGTTGTTATCACAATACCCAATAATCCAAGCCTGTTCTATTCTTAGATTTATCACAACACAACAATTTGTTTGCCAAGCTTTGCTCATAAATCTATTGTTTGGCCATAACACCAGGGTGGTAATCCTTGCACTGTAATATAATATCTGTTTTTCTAGATGGGTGGCTGCGTTGTAGCCTCTCAGGACACTTATAGTTGACGTAGTTTTTCTCTGTTCTGGTGCACTACACTCGTATGTTGGCTCGCAGTTTGCAGCTATGTGGCATGTTTCAGCCTATCGGCGGCAGGGAATTTCCCGTCCTGCTAGCGCCGCTTATCAAAATCCAGCTGATGGCGGCAGGGAATTTCCCGTCCTGCTAGCGCCACTGGTTCGGATCCTGCTATTTCTTGCAGTAAAATTGGCCTATTTTCAGCCGTTTACACTTCTTTGGCTTGTTTCAGCCGGTCCGCAGGCCTGTTTCAGCCCTTTTGGCGCTCAATTCTCCGTTAGATATCAGCGCTGCTCGCGGTTATTCATCAAATTTCGCTGTCTTGCTTCCACAACTGCCAGATGCAGAGTTAAACTTTGCTATCCAGGGTGGGTAATTCAGGTTGCTTGCGTCAGTTTTGCCAGATTCACTGCTGGGAGTACCTTCGCCTCAGGTGCGCGTCTGCTCTACACTTGTGGTTCGCCGTAATCTCACACAGCTGTCACCAAAATTGTGGTATCCGCCGAGGATAGGTGGCAGACACCGGAGTTCAATTAGATTACGGCAGTGTGACAGACGTGGACACCTTACTATAGAGAAGCTACGCTTCTCTAGCTTTCACTAGATAATGATCAACATCGATTTTAGTTGTCACTTTATTGAAGGGTTGTAAGATACTGAAGCTATACACAACAAACAATAATTACAATGGATAGGAATAAATAATCATAACATCAAAGCATAAATAATACATATACAATAGTCAGTTTGGGCAATCATGATTCCCCATCCCTGGAAAGGGTGGGGGGGATTAAGAATACAGTTAACCATAATATAAATACATATGGATTAGGAATAAAGATAGTTAAAGATAATTCATACAGTAAAACATGGATAATTGCAATGGTTAGGTAGATGGCTATCCCTGTCTGGGGCAGGCAGGATAGCAAATGGAGCAGCACAATAGGTAGATAAGCATAGAGGGGTTGAGTGGTAGGTCTGGGTACTAAAGAGGGAAGGTTTGATGATTACTTGTGACAACAGCAGTCTGTGTGGGGGTGATTCTATCAGGTGAGGGCAGGTTTAGATCCTTTATCCTCAGGGTTGAGGTGGTGCTGATAACTTGGTGGTTGAAGGGGAAGGTTCCGGTGCTTAAGATGGGAGAGGGAGGGGTAACACCCCCTCCCTCCATTTGCAGGACAACTGAGAGATGAAACCAGTACCGTTATCTGACATATTTTCAGGTGGCTTTGTAATTGTAGAATAACAGGATTTAGCTAGGTGCGTAGCATCACTATAATGTCCTGGTTTCTACATGGTCCAGAGCTGCCGCATACCACAAAAGGACAATACCACTTAGACCAATCAACATTAGTTTCATGCTTTCAGTAATTTATGGGAATATTTGTTCTATACTAAAATCAATAAAAAGAAATATAAAATTGTTATCTTTTGTATTTGATAAAATATTTATTAGATTTTATTGAACATTTTTATTTTATTAAAATTGAATCAGTATTTTTCTTTTTATTATAAAAAATATGAATAATTTTTGATATATTAGTACAACTAGAAGCGAAGCTTTTAAAAAGTATATGTTCGTCCGTCCGTTTTTTTTTATGAAATTAGGCATGTTTAAATTGTTTTATCGATTTTTAAACATAACCTGGGAAAGTCTGTATGTTCGTTTTAAACAAAATATTAAAAATAATATTAACCCCTTACAGTCGGGCCCCTTGCCGCACCTTAATCAGTCGTTCAACGCCCCCCCCCCCCTATTATCTCAGTTCCTATTAGAGCTAGAGGGCTAAACATTTTTGTGCAAGTCCCCTGTGTTATGATGAATTTCCGACCTTAAGTAAGTCAAGGTCAATTTTCGCTTCCTTCACCCTTTTATTTAACAACCTTTGTTTTTAGGTCCTTTTTTACTTATAAATTTCAAACGGCTGTAATCTTTTTATTTTTGAAGCTAGAATAAAATTTTTTTAGCAGTAAATGTTTATCTTTATGTAAATTTTATTTTTGAAATATCAAAATATAATTTTAGCGGCCGCAGCTGTACTTGGCAGCTGCCAGCCGCCGCAGTCGGCGTTAAAACGGCGGCGGATCTTTATGAAATTTTAATACATTATGTAGACATGTAAGATAAGCTTAAGTTTGAAATTTGAGGTCTCTAAGTCAAAAATTGCGGCCACAGGAGCCTTTTAAAGATTTCTGGAGACCTGGAGGATCAGGACCTGCAGGATCATATCTGGAACCTAAAATTGACTTGAACACCTGTATTTAATATGAGGATGTACTACTAGAGGATATTTTAGTATTTTGATAAGATAAAATGCTTTGTCAAAAAAAATATTTTTGATCTTTACCTGGATCACCCTGCCAGGTTTGCTGGCATCCTGTATCCGCCAGGATGGAGATATTCAAAAAATTTCAACTCTCAGTTATGTCTCATACCCACACTTAAAAAGTCAAGCAGTTTGGGCTCTTTATCTTTCACACACAGAAAATGAGATAGAAAAAACCGGATGGGGGGGCGTTCAACGCCCCCCCCCCCCCCGACCGTTAAGGGTTAATATCCTGTTCGTTTATGAGTTTTGGATTCTAATTGATGGGACAACTGGGCAACATGTTAGATACAACGCTACTATGTAATCAAGTCTTAAATGTAAAAAAAGATGATTTAGAATAATACATGGTATTTTTTAGATTTCATAAGATTAATAAACTATATTTTTCAGATTTCATATTTCCATTGAATTAAAATTCACAAAACCTAGCATAATAAATTATTTAACCAATTTACAGGATGACAACATCCATACTAAGAGAAGCACAAAAAAATATTGATATTTAGTAAATAAACAGAAAAAGTGATGTACAGATGTTCAGTTGTCTAAGAAAAGTGAAATAAAAGAAAGAATATGCGAAAAAGATCAGAAATCAGAAATCTTCATTGCAAAATTCATTGTCTTTCTTACATAGCAGCCGGGGAAATCACATACTTTATGAACTGTCTGACGAGCGGATAACTTGAATTATAGAGTTGCTTCGCTACTAAAAAGTAATTTAGTTACTTTTGGCATTGAAAGAAACCTTATTAAATTTTGATTACATTATTTAAAATGTTCATAAACATGTTTCCCATTAGTGGGCTTAAAAACGTTAAGATTCTTATTGAGAATTTTTATTTGGTTGTACAAACTTGCAGTTTTCAAGCATTTCAATGGTTTGGTAGCACAGCTTTTCTATAACTATGATTATGCAGTCTGATGTCCATCCCAAATATATTCTTATAGCATATACGCATTAAAGTATAAAGCATTAGGGATCACTAAAATGCGTATATACAATATTTCCTCACTTGGGTACGGGGTTACCCCTAAACCAGGGAGAAAGAAGACATTGAACTGTAAATTACACTGTTAAACAAGGTTTTATAGCCACGTTATTCGTTAACGCAAAAACCTTTTTTTTATTAATTTTGAATAGTAAGTTTCAAACTGCTTGATTTCAGCCCTTTCAACCAATGATTTTAATCTATTTAAAGGGGAAATCTTGTTTATCATCATTGGGGATGAAAGTCCATTGCCTTATCTCTTAAGATCTCTGCCCCTAAACACACTACAGAGAGAAAATTATCCAAAACAGGGGAGGGCACACCGTTAATTATAATAATACCCAAAGTTAATGATACGATTTTTTATTTGTTGACATAAAAACTTTGGGTACTTTTATCAAACTTTGATTGGTTGATTCATTAAGTTGAGTGTCCAGTTTCAACCAATATTTTTCATCAACATAGTGGAAACATGCAAAAATTTATCTTTCTTGGCTTATCCCTTAAGATCCCTGATTATATTGAAAGTACAAGTTATTTAGTGTATAGTTTTCACTTTCCTACGTGTTATAGAAATTTGGGGGTTATGTAAAACAACTAAAAGTAAAATATCAATGAAAAATTTGTAAATATGATTCATAATGTTTAGGCTATTTTCTCAATGGTGTAAGTATTTTTCAAACCACATAAAAAGCACTGAAAACGCGTTTGAGTGTGAGGGGATGGTGTAAATAAAGTCTAGGGGAGCACACATAAGCATTCAAAACAATACAAAAAAATGGATTTTGGCAGAAAAATGTTTTGCTGTTTTGGATTCATACCCTAAGCATAGAAAGTTTGGGTTTGCTGATTATCCAGGGAGGAAAGGGCATTCGACTGTAAATTACACTAGTACCCAAAGTTTTATAAACATTTTTTTTGTCTCAGTAGTTGGCTTATAAACTTTGTGAACTTTTTCAAATCTTGATTTTTTGGTTCAAACTAGGAGTTTCCAAACTTTTCAACCAATAGAAATCTATAGTATGAGCAATTCGGAATAATTTCATATTATAATAATTAATCATCCCATCCTATCCTTTAAAATTGCTGATGATTGTGTAAGAAAATTTAATTATCATCAACAGGGGATAAGAGAATAATTACATACATTCCAATTTACTTTACTAAATTATACTTTACTAGTGGCTAAGCAACTAGAGGCTTGTAGGGGTACTTAAGGAAGAGGGAGTTGAATTCGATAACCCATGTTTTATATTTTATATTTTAAAATATTTTAGAAGTAAATAAACAATAATGACAACATCCACAAGTAGCGAAGCTCAAAAATTATGAAGGGATATCGGGAATTAATTTACTTGACAGCAGTGCCATACAATAAACATCAAACTCTATTAAATAGGGAAATCACAAAACCTTTAAAATCACGCAACCTTTAAAATAACAAAAACTTAAAATCTAGGAATCGATCAAGCACCGCAATTAATAGACAAATCTCAATGAACAATGATGGATATGATATGTAAAATATGAGCATATTCAATCCCTGATAATTTCAGCCTTTAGCCCTTAATAGGAATAGAAAATCAAGAAAACCTAATAATATATATATCGATCTAGCACCCCAAATAACAGACAGATGGACAAAACAATGTATAGATTAGATGGGCATATATAATGGGAATCTTCAATAAAATTTCAGCCGTCTATCTTGAATAGGAGCCAAGAAAATCACGTTTCCCCCATAGCATTACAGACTGATACACGGACAAAGTGAATAATAGAATAGCTTCGCTACTAAAAAATTTGGTAGAGGGTACTTTTTTTCTAGGTGCTCTTTTTCTGGAATATGGTGGTACCCTACCCTAAAATAAAGGAACAACCATATATGTTCAGCTGTTAGCAAGATCTGTCCCTGCAAACACATAGACAGGCAACATCATCAAAGACATGCAAGTTTTTTATTTGGGAGGGGGTAAAAAAAAATTTTAAGGGGAGGGGGAATTTTTTTTGGGTTGGGGTAAAATTGCGCGCCGCAAATTTTTTTACATAAAAAATTTTAACCCCAGGGGTAAAATTTGCTTGTGGGGGTAATTACCCCTGAAATCTGTTGGGAGTTTTTTACCCCCCCCCCCCCCCCCCTTAGACGTCCCTGGGGACTATCAACCTCCCAAGAGAAATCATACCTAGAAAAAAGAATCTTTCAGTAAAAAAATATAAGAAATTCAATGATGTAACGTTGATAAAATATGTACCCCTTGAAACACATACATTTATTCTTTGTAATTAAATAAACTACAGAAATAAATCATGACTACATAAATGCTGGACAATAAGTACTCGATATCATAAGTAATAAGGCGATTCATTAGGTAGGTGTGAAACCATTAGGGGGTGAAAAAATAAAAAAAACAGGATCCTAATTTTGATTTTAAGGGTGGAGTTGAAACCCCTCTACCAGAGTTGAAACCCCTCTACCAGAGTTGAAACCCCTCTACCAGAGTTGAAACCCCTCTACCGCACGCCACAGTACTACACTTTTGAGAAGGTGGTTTGTGTGCGTATAGTGCATTACCAACCCATAAATATAAGACAACTAAATCTTTTTCATTCTGCTTAAATACCAGGGAGGAAAATGACATTTGACTATAAATTATACTTGTACCCAAAGTTTAGAAGCATGTTATCTTATTCGTTGGCTTAAAAACATTAGGTACCTGATTTAAAGCACTTGTGTACAAAATTTTTAACCAAAATTTTTTTTATCTAAAGAAGCGATAGTTTTTTTACCACCATTGAGAATTTATAACAAATTATCGTTCATTGTCTTATCCCTTAAGATCGCTGGCCTATACTTATAATATTAAATATTTTGTAAGTAGCAGAATTACAAAGTACTGTCAAAATTTTCACGAAACCTCACGTACTGTGGAAAATTTGAATTTTCAAACCAACTAAATTTAACTATAATTTCCATTAGTTAGGAATCAAATAATTTATATTTTTACTTTACATTCTTTAAAACTGAAACACAAACCGACACCTCACATGTTTCTTAATTACACCCCTGACACCACCGTTGATTTTGGTTTCAGGTGGTGATGTAAATATTTTAGAGCATTCCACTGGCAATATCCTGTGCACGCCATTGCTTATATATTGGATGATTCAAATTATTTGGTTAGTTTTTAAGAACGTCTACAAATTTATTCAAAGAAATTTTCTCTCTTTTTCTGATGTCGCAAAGATTAAATTTTGGAATATTTTAGAATTTCTTACATTTTCTTACTTTGACCATGAAGCGAATAGGAGGTGAAGCTGTCTTATTCTTGCAAGCTTTGTGCGATGTTAAGTATTAAGCATAATATAGGATTAATTCCAGATTTATTTATATATACAATTTGAAAAATTAGGAGGATTGTATAGGTTCTATATTTTTGTTTGTTTATTACTTTTTCAGCTTAGGTTATGTTTGATACTTGTTATTTAGCTATAAACCATCCCAATAGTAGAATTTAGAAATAAAAGACTGACAGTTTAACTTCATTGTATTAGAATATTATGAGTTTAAATTTAAAACTCTTTATATTAACTAACATATGACTAACGATAAAATCAAACCATTTTTATAATTCATGTGTTTTAAGCATAGATTTTTTAGTATTACGCAACAATGGCAGGACAATAATTATAATTCTTTTATTGTTTTATTTCAACAAATTCATAAATTATTTTTTTGCTTTAAAATATTTAGATTATACAGTATTATAGTACTTTTATTATATAGAGTACTAGCGGCTTCGCCCATAGAGGCCTCAGGCACCTGAAGTGGGATAAGGATTTTTGATTTAATAAGAAAAAAATATTTTAGGGGAGAGTATTTTATTCTAGGCTCGATTTATCTTCGAGATGGGGTAGCCTCCCCCCTAAATAATAATAATCCTTCCCTAGACCTATTTGAAGTTAAATTGTAAAGTAGACCCATATAAGTTCAGTGGCTAGCGAGATCTTTCAGAACAGACAGATAGACAGATATTAACTTACATAAAAATGTCATCAAAAAAAATCAATGAATTTTTACCAAAAGTTGCTATGCGATCTAGATTATGCCTAATTTGTTTGTTTGTTGGTTGGTTGGGATGGAGTCATTATCAATAGTTTTAAAATCAGTTTGTTTGTTTAATACTTTAGGTCAGTTTTGGTTATGTTATATTTGGTACTGGGTAGCCCTGCAGTTTTAAAGCACTTTAGATATAAGTTCTATAAGTAACAGTAAAAAGCCGTTTTCACTCCACAGGGGGAGCATAGGTCGTTGACAATTTGTCAGTGTTTCTGTAACAATGTGGCTTTTTTATGGATATGGGATAGGGTTGTCAGCTCTAAGCCCTATTAATGCTGTGTAAAGCGTCCATTTGCCCTTAAGACAACCAACCCTTTGATTGCACGACCTTTATCTGTGAAGTCTTAACTGTGCATTGTAGTGAGATGCTCTTATTTTTGGGCCAAGGCATCCCCCTAATCTAACTATTTATGTTGCGCACCTGACATAGCAGGAACAATTTTTAACGTCTTTAGTTATGACACGGTGTCAAACCGAGATTCGAACCTATCGCCATCCCGACGACGAGCAGATGCGCTACGTGTAGAGCCAAGGTCGCGGGTTACAAGGGTTTCACCTTAATTAATTTCATTTTAAAAAGAAGTTAGGGGGGAGTTTTATCAGGCCCTAAAGCTTTTGATTGTTAAATGCCTAAAATGCACATTTCGGTTAATATTCAAATCACGCTTCTGCAATATTCTAGAAATATTAAAAAAAATTTCAACTTTTAAGGATAGTAGGAGTGGTATTCAAGTTATTAAGTCGTATAGGTTAGTTGTACCTAGACAGAACAGTCAACTTTTCAACTCAACCAGTGGTACATTAATAGCAGACAACCAACCCTTAGATTGCGCGTTTTTTGTCTGGAGATCCTCATTGTGCACAGTAATGATTTACGCCTCTTTGAGCAAAAGGAATTCTCCCTACTCAAACTTTTTGTAATCCTGTGCCTAACAAAGCAGGAAAGTATTATTTTCAACGTCTTCGGTATACCACAGGACTGGTATGTTAGTTATAATGGCGATTTAACACAAAGTTCCCTGGTAAGCATTAATAGTTTTAATCTACAAAAGGAGTAATATTATTTATTTGTCATAATTGTGGATGCATGTCAATTTAGTTTTGATTGTCTTATCACTTAATATCCCTGTGAAATTACAAAAAAGAAAATGATAATCTATAGATATCTTTTAAGAAATATTCAAAAATTTCTTTTGATGGTTTTTAGTTAATTGATATAGATATTGCTTTCTCTTTGACATAATTTAGCAAGGAAACATTTTATTTTTATACTTTTCACTTAATCTAAAGAAATTTTTACAGTACATTTTACAAATAATAGGTACAGTCGATTCCAGAGCAATTAGAACTTGTTTTTCCTCAATTATCATAGGTAATCCCCCCCAAAAAAACTATGATTATATTACAAAAAAATCTTTATAAACAAACATTTTATGATTTAAAATAAATTTTCCAATTGAATAATATACTTTTAAAGATACCATTTTAAATGTAAAATAAAATTTATCAATTTAAAGAATATGTTTTAGAATAGAAAATTACCATATTTGTGTTACATAAGTATATTTTTTCCTAAATACTGATGATTATTATCAGAATAGGGCAATGCTACAAAAGTTGGGTGGATAAAAATATTTTACTTTTCTGAATTACAAACTGAGGTTTAAAAGAAAATTCGGTAATGGTATAGTATGGTATTTATTCATTCCACTAACTAACATAATTTGGTGTACAAGAATAATTAAATAACAATATATGTGATATGATAAGATACTTAGAGATTACATTATTACATATAATAATTTTATAACTATATCATAAGGATAATAGCTTACAAGTAATGAAAACAACCCCATCCCCACACCTTATCATAAACAGCTTTCCGTTGATATAAAATTTACAATTATAAGGTTAAAACCAATTTTTTTAGCCCATGCATTCGGCAGTCCAGGGCTAAAAAAACTGGTTATAATTTTATGATTGTACATTTTTATATTCGTAGAAAACTGGATATAAAACGGTTTTGTGTGTGCAAATGGGGCGTTTGTCCAAATTTAGGTATGGAGACCGCTCTTCTATGAGTACTACTAAAAACCTACTTTTACTGCAATACACATAGACATTCTCATCGTCGGTTCGTTTGTTTAGAATGCTTAACCCTCTATTCCCACAAGTATAATACGAATTTGGTTGAGCTGGTGGAAGCTCAACAAAAGACCCACGCGAAGTATTATGTTGCTTTAATCTAAGAATAAATGGTTGGTTTTGATATTCGATCAGAATTATATAAGTATATTAAGTATTAAGGAAGGAAGATGTTCTTATAAAGTGTATTTATATTACAAGTGCATAAGTTAAGTATGAAAATATTTACAGGATAAGTGTTAAAATCATAAGTAGAGTAGGACAGAAATGTGCCCTAAGTCCCAAGCAGTGAATTGTGCTAAGTGTTAGAATTCTAACATAAGGCCTAAGCTCAATTCATGCTAAGTACTAAGGGGCCTAAATTTAAACTACAATGCATGCCAAACAACTAAGTCATTACCTTTTAAAGCCAGAAAGAGAAGTTGATGGTAGGAGAGTCAATAAATAACTAACTAAATTTAAGAGGTACATGCTATAACATTAGCTTTGGACCAGGATCTTAGTGTTTGTCTGTGCAATTAAATGTCTGTATGTTAATATGTGACGTAAATCAGGCATGGTTGTAGGCATACATATTTGTACTGATTGTTTACATGGTTACTTTAACAATAAACATAATGTCTTTAATAAACATATACTATTAGCAAATCACATACAAATTACCATGAATAGGCTAGCGTTACCCATATATGGTGTCATATAGGTAGAGATAGGCCTATGAATGCATAAAAGGATACAAATAATGCCTTGGGCCTAGCTAAAGTAATTGTGTCTTGCGCCTGATTGCTACTGGATAATTGCGGGGCACACATCAATCAAATATTCATAATCTGCTCTATAAAGTGTTAACTTTATATCAAGCATAGATAGATAGTTTTGGATGCGAAGCATTTCTGTAAAAGTCTTATATGTACGTTCAAAGAATTTGAAAATTGAGGATCGCATCTCCAATGGGGGTAAGTTGTTAAAAAAGAAAAAAGAGAAAAAGAAAAATTTTAGTAGTCCCAGTGTAGGCATATATAATAAACTATAGGTATGTATACTAAGCTAAGTTAAATACGCTTTCCATTAAGAAAGTAAGCTTTGCGTATTTTCATGGCTGGGTATACAAGATGATAAACCTCCCATTTAGAATACATTCTTTTCTTGAGGGGTTTAGTTTTATCTAACATTGTCACATCAATAAATGTTTTTGCTTCTGTTACTCTGGATAGTTCAGCTTCTTCTGATGATGAACTGGGTGTTGAAGTAATCTCTTTCGAAGAGTAGACTGAGGTTGGTGGTGAGGTAGATATGTAGCTAAGGGCGTCCACTTGTGCTACCTCGTTGCCATTCTCGTCCAAGGTGATTGAGTGACTTTCCAGGTCATAGTAGAGTTGGTTGAGGTCATCGGTAGAGAGGGATAGTGTGCTGCTGGAACTAATATCACTATCGGTCTCCACTCTACTGTCTGCTCTGGTATTCAGGGCTGTATTTAACAAGAAATTCCGGATGGTGATGGACAGGTTCTCTGAGAATCCATCGTAGTCCGGTGTGGTGATAATGTTGTTGTTCTCGTCTACCGTATCAAAGTGTTGACAGGAACACAACCGTAATCCGTCCAAGGTAGGGTGGTGGTAGGGCTCCAATACTCCATGGTCATCTAGGTTATCTCCAGGCTGGTCCATGGTAGATCCTAAAAAGAGTTAGTGCGCGTGCTCCAACCGGTTCCTTGGGGTATCCTGGCTATGGTAATCTAAACAAAAGAACTTTTAATAATCTTTTATTAATCATTTTATCCCTGGGATATTCTAGAAATTCTTTTCGTTACAGATAGACCTATAATGGATTGATTAATTATCTCTATTTCTGTTAAATATAACTGTCTCCTGAATTTAAACAATATTTTATATATAAAAAATAAGTACAATTAATATTTACATATCGTATTAATTTCTTTGGTTAAATTACTCGTATATATGTATAAGTATAAGGTTTTACCGACAATAGTTGGTAACCCTTGTTTGTATATTTTGTATATGTACATATGGTTTATACCATTATTGGTATTAGCTGTATTTCATTTTATTTTTAACATGAATAAATTTTAATCAATTTGAAGCTAATATTTTACGTTACATCGCTGTCAAGTATATCTATTAGACCTGATGTCTATGAAATATATCGTTCGACGTCTGTAATTAAAATTTGCGTAACAATAAGTTGTTAACCCTTTGTTTGTGTTTGGGCGGTCAAAAGTGATGGGGGTTAGATTTGAGCGAGGTTATAAATAGCTGGCAGCCCAATAATTATGCTCATTTTAACAACAATTGTCTCTGCGAGCGGAGCTTGCGTTCGAGTGTTTAATTTTTACCGCTAATTTTAAGAGAATTTATATAAAAGTGATAAAATATAGTTATTCGTTTGTTTTACATAAATGTTGTTATGTTATAGATTGTTGATATACTCATTATTGTATTCGTTAGCCACTATTTAAAACTCAGGAAGAGTATTTCTTCGTCGATAAAGCTTTTATCACTATATTTTGATCAAAAGTGGGTTAGAAACAATATGGGTATATTCACAATCTACGACGATTCTGTTTTATATAATATTTGTAGTTTTGATAGGACATATCTGAGTCATCAGGTAAATTGACGTACCTTGGTTTTGTTTACGTTTTCCGTCTGCAAATGTTAAGTTTACCCATCGTAAACATATACTTATATTGACACAGATATGTTCCATCATTTTATTCGTTTTAGCTTTTGATTACAGCGTCCCTTTTTGTAATCAAATTTTATTGAATATTGACTTAAATTTTCTAAAACAAGTTCGCTTTAATTTTAGATTTTAAAATAAGATTTTTGTTTTACTTAATTCAGCTATAATTACGTTTAATTAATAGGTTATATAAGTTTACGTTTCAAGTAACTCAACTATATTTATTTTTAAACAGTCGCTTATAAAAATTATATTTAGCTAGCTTCATCTTAGGTACTTTTAAGTAATTAGTTCATAAGAGTATGTTTTAGGTAGCTCAATTATAGTTACTTTTAAAACACTATGTTATATAAAAACAATCAGGCTTAGCTAGCTCATAAGTTTTATTTGCTTGATACATCATAATGAAAATGTTTAGATAGCTCAACAATGGCTATTTTTAAGCGTTGAATTATGTAAAATTAATTACACTTCTATTAGCCTAATTAAATCTACTTTTAAATGACAAATCAAAGTTTTAATGTTTAGATAGCTTGACGATAGCTATTTTTAAGCGTTAAATTATGTAAGATTAATTACACATTCTTTAACTCAAGTAAATTTACTTTTAAATGATAAATCAAAGTTTTAATGTTTAGGTAGCTCAACCATAGTTGCTTTAAACACTAGATTGTAAAAATATTTGTGTGTACAGTCTCTTTCATAAAATTAACTTTATTATATTGCCTTTCAGAATCACTAGTCCCTTATTTAAATTTACATCTGCTCATTATGTTTATTCCGGACAGCCTGGACGCGCATCAGAATATTAAGGAGAGATTCGAGGAGTCGATGAGAGCGGCTGCGGCCACTCTCGCCAATTCCTCTCTTCTCGAAACCTCCTTAGACGACTCGAGTTCAGTGTACAGCGACGCGTCCGAGGTACCAAGCCTCGCTGACGTTGATGACTATGGGAGTACTTACGACGCTTCTGAATCCGAAAGGTATCAAGGGGAGATGTTTGGCAACGAGCATCTCTCACTGATGCTTAGTAGAACGATTCAGATCATCTGGTCTCTCCTCGATTCGGTGATGCGGAATTCCTGCGGTGACATTGGAGACAATGTTGTCGGAGGTGATTCTGGGTCTGCCGAGTCGAGGAGAGACCAGAAGACGAGTCTGGACACAATCAACATGAGTGGCTTGTTCAACATGTTATTGGGTTTAGGCTTGTTTGCTTGTGCTCTCCTAGTTGTCTTCTTCGGCGCTGTAGGGCTTGAGACTTTAAATCGTTTAGATAACACCTCGGACAGGTCGCTGGCTCGCTGGATTCAAGATGTATGCAGGCGCCTCCGTGATATAGGCATCCGGACCATTGAGCTTCTTCCCTGCAGTCGCAGGACTCGATCTGGAGTTACGTCGCCGACCGTGGAGCCGTCAGATACAGGCATTTACGAAGCCGCGTCTTCTGTGATGGATGATATTCTGTCAGATACACAGGTGAACTTTTCTTCTTTTGTAATGTTTCTTTTCTGTTTTATATTTTTTTTTTGAATAGCCACCCATTTTGTCTAGTAAAGCATCATGTTATTGCGGGATTGTTCTGTCCTATTCTCACTTCCTCAACGTTGACTTTCGGCTCTTCCATATATATCGCTCACCGTTTGTCATCGTTTTATGTCACCAGAGAAATCCGCCCGGTTACCGCAATCAAATTGAGATACCAGTTGACTTTAACTAGAATTTTAATTAATAAACTAATATTATTTCCTTCTGGGAAAGTTGAGAGTCTGCTCGTGCCGCACGTGTCCCATTGGGGTTTTCTGAAGTTATTACAAGACTTATTTTTGTTTTAGGCTCCCTCTGTTAGTCCATCAACTCCAGCCGAGGTGAGGTCCAGAGCCGGGTTTTTCGCTGTACACAGCCTGTCTCCCACCGAGGATCGACCTACCGGAAGTAATGTGCCTGCGAGATTGGACAGCCCATCAGGAAGTCCTGGATTCCGCCCGTTGATATTCGATCAACCTGAGCGTCTTCATGTAAGTATAGATGCATTAGTCATTTCTATATTAATTTTTCAGAAAGAGGCCGTACCTAATTTTCCTTCATACACGTATCTAGAAGTGTTTGTAACTAAAACTTTTATATTGGTAGAATGTTAACCTTAAAACATATGGTTGTGTAAGCGTTTTTTGAACCGTTTTAAGATTTTAATTCTATTATAAAGTGAGTTGAGTCACTACCTAAACATATGACTTTACAGGCTTTTAGGCATTCTCATTTCCTGATTTTTCTGAATTTTGTTTTAGTGTTGCGATTAAACTAGTAAAACTTATTTTACTTTAGGCTACGAATTCAGTTAACCTGGTGCAGCACTATACAACCATGCGAAGGTTCAGCCCGCCCAGTACTGGAGGGTCCGCGGAGAGATCCAGCTATAGTTCATCTTTATGCCTTAGTCGCATTGATTCTCCATCTGCAGCAGACCTTTCAGCGGTAAGTTTGATAAATTCTTTTAATATTCTTATTTGCAAAAATTACGTAACTTAAAATAAAGGATTTTGTGAGTTCAGCTATGCTTGTAGACAGTGAATTATTTTAACTATAGTTTTGTCCCTTCTCAATGGTTAATATTATGACTTTGGATGATTTATGTAATAATCTTTTTTTTCTAAAATATCAGGATTGTCCAACAACCTATATGGATAGACATTATTATATTTCTCCCGAATATTTATTAAAACTTTCTGTCTAATTAATATTTCCTTCCCTATTTTAGGATGCGGAAAGTACAATTCCTCTGGTGGACGTTTTCGAGATCGATATCCCACCCAGCCGGTTCAGTTCTATGGGCAGTGAGATTCAGTTCCCTTTACCGGAGAGAGTTGTTGGAGGCTTAGAGCGGCTGCTTCTTACAGTTGAGACCCCAACCCCTGCCCTTCCGCCAGAGACTGCCTCAGAGACGGCTAGCCTGAATTCGGTTGCGCGTTCTTCAAATAATAGCAGGGAGGAGTCCGATGCTGAGGGCGTCCCTCGGCGACGGGGTTCTGCCTGCCCCAAGCGTACGCGTTGAAGTGGCGATTGTTAGCTTGGTCGTAGACATACAATTTTATTAGACAAAAACTGTTCAGACAAGTGTGACCAAAACTCTTATTCTATGTAACTAGTCAAGTAGTGATCACTATTTAGTAAAGTATTAGACGTTATGACTTTTATACTGTACAAGACCAAATAATTTACACCGTTGCCATTTTGTTATGTATATACATGTTAGTTTGTAAGGAACTTAGTATGTAAGGAAGAAAAGATGTAAGGTTGTATTTTCTTTTGCCCATAACTTAAAACTTCATTTAATCTCAATTACTTTCTTTGTAAGCGAACTAATTTTCTTTACTCAATAGTATATTAACAACTCAGCCTTATGTCGCAATTTATTCATTTCTTGTTAGCTTTTAAGGGTTATGTATATATAGATATTTAATCGAGCTCGCACCTCAGTACCTTTTCTCTAAAAATTTGTTTATATCCATCCCTGTGCATTAATCGTGAATTTTAATTGTGCTGTGATATAGAGAGGACCTGTAAATAGCATATATATTTTTATAACCAATATCTAAGTAGACTGAGAGACTGACGCTAGACAAAGTTATGTAGATACGCTTGTTCCAGTTCTTTTAAAAGATCCTATGTTAAGACTGTTTGCAATTCTAATATTCGAGTAACTAAAGTAATATCATTGATCGGGTGATCTCATTAAGGAAGATTTGTTTAATTGTTAAGGCTTAGAATAAATAGCCTTTCCCCTTTTTAAAATTAGAGAACTTAACATCCCTTTAAAGCTTAATACAATAGTCGTAAAACTCAAGTTTCGGGATAAAATTTTCTTATGTCCTTCTTTAAAGTTAAATCTAAGTTTTATTTCCACCAAGTAGAGTTAACCTGGTTCAAGTAGAATCGTTGATAGGCTATGTGCCTATATATATATAAGTTTTTGCATTTAGTGCCCAATTATTTTAATGATCTCGAAGTTTTTCTTATGTGCCAGTATACAGCTTAAGTCCAAAAGTATATTAACTAAAATTGTTTAAAACTTGTCAGAAATTTTTCTCATTATCACAATTTTTCCAAAGATTTGTTAAATAAAAATTTATATTCTGTTTTCAAAAATTGTTTAATTTTATATTTTCACCAAAGAGAGATATTTGTCAAATTTTTTTATACCTTTTCTAAAGATTATCTACTTTTGTTAAAATAAATATAGAGATTTTTAAGTAACATATATACTGTTAATTACTGATTTAATATATGTTGTGTAAAATTCCCATCTACGTAGCCACTCTATAAGTGTTACTCGTTTGTTCGTCAAGTTAGTAATGATTAAATTGAGTTGTTACCTTTGTGAAGCGTTTAGCCTAGCTTAAAATTTGCTTATTGTAAAACGATTTACCTTTGTGAAGTGTTTAGCCTAGCTTAAAATTCGCTTATTTTATAATGGTTTACATAAGTAATAACATTACCTGCTATGTTCTTCCGGTATCATAGTTACGATATATGCGCTTTATTTCTTACCGTTTCTATCACTACCTTTTAAGACAAGTTTTACAATAATTACATAAAGGTTTTTTTTATAAGAACATACAAGATTGTAAGTACAATATTATGTATATAAGTACAATGTTATATATATGAGTACAAAAGTTTTATTATCCGTTTAGCAAAATCTTTTATATCATTGGGGAATGTCAGTAAGTCTTTCTATCCGTGTACATTAGAAATCAAGTTATAGGTAACAGGTTAACTTATATGTTTATCTGACTATTCTGTTTGAGTTCCTAGGTCGATAACTAGCGGTAGTTGCGGCGGGGTGACCTCTCCTGCCGTAGATTACCGTTAGATTATGATGATGTGCATCTGGCCGTTGAGGGATAAGCGTTCTGCCGCGTATACGCAAGCTCCTCTGAAATACTCTTAATACTCTTTTCAAGAGTCTGACTAAGAATGTAGTGACCCTGTCTAATATTATAACCATGATAATTGTTATCGACACATATATAGCTATTTCTTCTATATGAGCGAAGATGGTTCTAATGGTCAATGGTTCTTTAGGTTTAGGTGGGCACAATGATTCCGATGCAAATAGTAAAGTTCGTGCCGTGGTCTGTCGGTCATAGCCTAGTGCGAACTGTGTGATCGTATCTCCCAATGTGAGATTATATGATCCTCCTGTTATAATAAAAGGAGTGGATGTAATAGTTATTGATGCATTTTCTAAACTGTGGTTGGTATTCTCACTCAAGCTATTAAAAACAATTCCATCTTGCACGTGAGCATAAGGATAAGTTTGTTTTGTCAAAGGACAGTGCTTGGTTATCAATGTCTCATTAACGCTAAGTAGTCCCTTAAGGCACTGGTCAGCCTCAACCGGTAGATAAGCGTTATAGTAAGATTGTCTGTATACTCTTTTGGTTTTATCCAAATAATAAATGGAATCGATGTAGCATTCATCAAAAGGAATTGGTGCATATCTGTAGATTTTTATTGGCTCAGAACTTAATTCCATGGATAGTATAGTGGTAAATGATGTTGTACCACCACTTAAACGGCTTTGGACTTCCAATCCGAGGTTATGAATATAGTCCAGTTTAAGCTCTTGTCTTACAAAAGTTTTAATAGTGTCTGTGATATCCGTCTTTGCAAGATCTTGAATTAGAGTATGTCTAAAGTTTAAGTCTGCTTTAAGCTCCTCTAAGTTTGTGATGGCTAAGTTGCTCAAGCTATCAACATAAGAGTATTCTGCTGTTTGCACAAAGTTAGCTGCTTTGGCATGAAGAACTATACCACTTACGATTTGTGGTACTATCTCCGCAAGCAGTAACTGTGTAAAGTCAAATTTATCATGATCTAGCTTATAAGAAAGTTTATTTACGTTATTAGTCACTTCAATGCGGTTAGAACTTATTAAGGGAGTTACTGTTTCAATAGCTTCCTTGATTGTGCGGATAAGTTCCATTACATCAATAAGCAAGTCCTTAATCTTATTGGTATATAGCTTGCCTATGAGTTTAGTTTGCGCTGAGGTGAATGTGCGTCCATCGTAGTTAATGTCTAATTGAGTTTTCAGGCCATCATAGATTGCTATTTCAGGCGCTGTATTGCCTACAGATATATCAACTTGGATGGATTGAATTGCTACAGCTGTGTAGCCTATATATTCTCCACTTTGATAGTGAGTGGGTATCAAGTCTGTCATTGTGTTTGCTGTTGTACTATAGTAGTACACACTTAGTATTATTAATATTATCTTAGGATACATTGTTAAACAGCTAAGTTTATTTAATAAATGCTTATATCCACAATCAAAAGTTACTTTTCTGATTGATACACTTACACTAATAAATAAGGTCTTCACTGCTTGGAGTTCTATGATAAACTAACTTATTTTCCAAAGTCTATTTATTATCCTACTTTCGCTACTGCTAGATTCTGAGTGGGCGTTTCCGGTTTCTAGCTATAATTAAAGTTTTGACATATTTTTCGTATGTAGATTGGTTATAGGCTTAATAACTAATCAAGTTCATCTCAATTCAAGGCGTATATATATAGGTTGTCTAATAATACTGTTATGCTTGTGTAATTTACATAATTTATATTAGATATCTTAACTCAATTTTGTATATATTGGATTACGCGGTGACATGCGTATATTTGTACAGTTTGTATTACTTGTTTGACTCTGTTTTAGACTATACAGATTCAAAACTTTTACATATACAATTTTTCTTTTATATATTTTTGCGTATAAATATTTTTGAAGGGATCGACTTATTTAGTCGACGTGTATTGTATATGGTTGGTCTCCCCCTCTTATGAGAGAAAAACGTAAATTTTACCACTGGATACATAACCTTGAGTGGGAAAATTCTACATAAATTATGATATCTCAGTTATCAGATTAGAATAACATATTATTATATTGTTCACGAGTTTACAGGGTAAACGGAAATGTAAGTGATTGTAATGGTTGTGAATTTAATCCTTTCGGAATCTGATATTTATAATTTATGTTCAATGTGTTTTAGATATATGTTCAGTATGTGTTTAGAATTATAGATTTGTTATTATTTAAGCTTGCATTTTAGTTATAATGGTAATCGCTTTCGCTGTTTATTTGTGTATAAGGAGTTAAATATGCACATATTTCTGGTTGCAGATTTTTGCTTTAGCCAGAACTATAAACGGAAGCATATTCTTTAGCTAATGTGATTATCTTGTAGCTCATGAGTTTATTGTAAGACTTTATAATTACTCTTTTGTATCCTCTGTGAAGGTGTCAAAATATTTGTCAATTGGTTCGAATCTTCTGATTTTGAAAGGGTATTTAAATTGTCTGTATTTATATCAGAACTCCTTTCAACCATGTTTATTTTGAAAGCTTGCAATTTACTATATACTGTGAGAGGATATGTGTGATGTTTAGAGTTGGTTTTATGTGGATAGTATCGCTTTAACTAGTTCTACAAACTTTTGTTAGTTTACATTATATTTTTATGTGTCTCTGTTAAGAGTTGATACTTGTCCTTTCTTCTCAGGAAGGATATTGTTGTTTTAGCCTTAGGATTAAACAAGTAATAAATTGATTCTTTGGTATATTCAGCGATACTAAATATACTTTGGTTAGAAATGTAATAAACCCGTTATTCATTCGTTAACAAGATGCATTAGAATTTTGGGTCATATTAAAGCTTTGAACGAAGTTTCGCATACATAGTTTTTAAAGATGTCCAAGTACGATATGCAATGTCGATCTTTTCGACTGAAATTTTCTTTGAGGGTATGCAATGGCTTCTTGTCTAATTACTAGAACTTTAAGTTAAAATTATTGATGGGTGAAATTGTGGCATATCACAATATATACTGTTTCCGTGTTCTCATAACAAAAACATGAAAAGTATAGTTTTGTTCGTACAGATTTTAATCGATAGTTTTGTTTTTATCACTGTTATATACAAATTAGATATACTTTTGTCGCAATATGGTTTTGGGCATATATTTCAGGCATTATTGTAGGCTGATAGGTTAAGTATCCGAAATGTGTTTTTAGACCTAATGTTAACCGCAAGGATAACTTAAAGGATAACTTAAAGTAAAATAAAAAAAATCTTAACTTCAGGCGGTCCAATACTGTTTTCCTTAGCTTGCAAAAGCAACGATAAGCTTGGTATCTTGTCACCAGGAAAGATATAGTAGTGTATGATTATTTAAGGATTAGACCAGGTGATAAAAGTGGTCTGTGAATTCTGGCAATATAATTTATAATAAGACTACTGCGTAAAAGCCAGAGGTGGTGCCGGCTTCATTTGACAGGATTATTCTTACATGTCAATATGCTAGTTAATTTACTAAAATTGGTCCAGCTGCCAAAGCTTTCTTAATGTCCTCTAAGGTTCACCTTTGTGCTAGAATTGAGACAAAAGTTTTATTCAATTTGAAAATGTAAGTGAGATCGAGTATGCTATTGGTTCGTTTATGCATACTGTTGTGAATATGCTCATAAAAGTCTCATTACAGTAAAATCTGTAAGTCCAGATATCTTTTGAAAACTTCTATGCTCGCTTTCGATTTATACTGCATTAGGCATGTAAACTGAAAGCCAAGGAAAATTCACCACTTTTTAAAGTGAGTGAATTTTTTTTTGAACTAATTTTCTCTCTTTTATGTGCGTATGTTTCACAACTTTCTTCAGAATATTTAAAATGTATGTTCAATGATTCAGATTTCGGCCTTAGATAGTTCAATCAATTTAATGAGATTCCCTAAGTATACTGGGCTCCTGGGGTGGAGGAGTGTACTATCTAGGTCATGTCCTCTTTTTATACAACTTTGTCTTGTTTGTCATAGGTTGAATTTTAGTGTAAGATTTGATTCACAAGTAATAACAGTCTTTAGGCAAAGTTCCAGAGATATTTTGGCACAGTTGTATGTCTAAGATTTTTCTGTCTAATTGTGAATGTATGAAGATTCTAAAACTATACCATAAAACATTAGCTTTATTACTACCCATTTTTGTGTATGAATTTAAAATGTTAGTGTGTGAGATTGCCAATCTCAACCATATACCTTAACCTAAACTCTACAATATCATCTCTGTTTTCAACGAATTTACTTCATTCAGGATTAGGTGAGACTAGAAATTTTATTAGCATTAAGATGATAATCAGATTAAGACCACTCATGATATTTGAGTGCCCTTTTCGATAGCTGTATGATTTGGAGTGTATCTATCAGCTAAAAGATTAATCGAGTTGATTAATGAACTTGTGTTTCAGATGGTTATAAGAGTAATATTGGGTTGGTTACTAGTAGCTAGAGTGATCTAGTTAATAGCTGGTGTGTTTCGTGCTATGGCAAGTTGCTCCAATTCGTCATCGGAATCATCTATTTCTGGTATCATAGGTAGTCCATATATGAATGACCCTGTGAAATCAAAGTCAACGACTACCTCTCTGACAATAGATTGGTCGCTAGACTCTATGTAACCAGTGATGACTGTATTGGTGATAGTGTGATCGGAGTTGTTGATTATTAGAGCTCTGCCACTGAGTTGTCCATCATCATTGATAATGAGTTGTGTTTGTCCAGGTAAGATCTTAATTCCTGCGTTTCCTTTTGAAATATGATCGTCGCTGAGGATCACTTGTGTTCCAGGTGCCAGGTTGAAAAAGTGGTTGATATTCATCACTATCACTTGGGTTTCTTTAGCTTTGATCTTTTTAACTACTCCTGTACAGAGCTGGAGTTCGAAGTCAGAACAGAAGATACTGCTCAGTGGTCCTTCAGGGTGAAGTACAGAATACAAGCACGGTGCTAACCGGCACTTGTCTGTGAAGGGAGTCCATGCTAGCTGTAGACTTCTAATGCCATTCAGTCCAATTATCATAGGTGCGACATCCTCATGGTCTTCAGATACAATCGAAAAGAGAATTGGGTAATGACGGCCTGAAAATGATGTGGGGCGAATCATAAGAGTTACATCTCCAGGTTCGGGGATCTTGTGATCTGCATATGTAACTGGTGGCTCATTACTTTCTTCCAACTGATTCTTATCATTGTTCATTACTACACCAAACAACTTGCTGTAGTACCTGGCTGATATGATGTTTTTATCTGTTGCTGAGTCAAGTAAAGCTGTCATACGTGCATCATAATCATATTTACAGTCTACTTCTTCTGGCATACATCCAGAGCAATGAAGGTATAATTTTCGTTCTTCCTGCTTAGTGGGTGCAATGTTGTCTCCTGTTTGATTGTTAGGCTCCTTGAGAGTCATTTCATCTACGGTGGCTTTGACTCCACTAAGGTCACAATCTTTAAGTGACTCCTTAGCGTTAGCTTTAGCCCATTCTTCATAGGTTTGCCTGAATACACCGCCAGGTTTCACCTTACCACTATGGTACAGTTCCATCATGGCTGGCCTTCCAGGACATAGATGTCGGGAATGGTATAACTCTTTACCATACGTCTTGTAACAGTTTGTGCAGAATGCTGATGTCAATACAGTTGGGTATAACCTCCCTGTATCGTCACACAATAATCTACATCCATCTGATATTTTGTGAGAATGTTGTCCACATGCTACACAGTGGCGTCCAGGTGATGATCTATAAGAAGCCTGATAATCCCGCTTGGTGTTCCTTTGAAAGTGCCTGTCCCTGTTATCCCTGTGATAAGGTTTAGGATTGGGTGATTTTGTAGGCATTTCTCTAACAGTGGATTTTCTTCTATAATAATTTGAGATGGCCTCTATCTTAGCAGCTTGTTTATCTTTGTGGTTAGCTCTTCTCTCTTTAGACTTCGAGCTGTTTGTGTTGTTGGTTCTCTTGTGCACTACACTCTTTGTACAGTTTGTGCAGTGATTCTTCCCAACTTCAAGTGAACCGCTCGTGTTAGGACTACCAAGTTGTATTGTGTTCAGTTTCTGTGAGAGTAGAAGCTCTTCTGCTGGTTCTGCTACTGTTGTTTGCACACGGGAGTCAGTTTTCCACGGTTCTGGTGAGTTAGCTTGAGTGGATAGTGAGTCTAGAGATATCTCATTCATTTCAGGGCTCATATTCCTCTCACCAATTTGTTCTGGCTCTTCTAGATTGGATATTTGTATCTCCTCATAAGCATCAGAGTCTCTAGTGTCTGTATTAGCTGAAGGGGTTCTTGTACCAGGTATTGTCGAGCGTCCCCGACAGGGAGTGGTTTCCTTTTCAGCTTCATCATTCTTCTTGCCTTGTTCGCAGGAAGATGACATGGTAGTTGCTTTAAAGCCTTAGAACTATTTGTAAGTTCTTTAAAAGCCTATGAGATGTTGTACTATTTTTAGGATAAAAATAGCAAAAGTTCAAGAGGAGTACAAATAATGGGTATAATCCAAAACAGTCAAGAATTTGTTTAAACTAACAATTCTTTTCTTTGAATTTGCTTAGCTATAGATGGGTGTTGTACCTACCTCACCTATAGTTGTTTCTACGTCGTATATACTTGCGTGTGAGCTTTGATTGTTATTCTGAAGTGTGCGCTAATGCACTCTTATCCTTAATTAAGCTCAACCGTAGAAACACCTCTACTTAACTTTTATATAGGTTTGTTTATGCAGTCAATTTGAGCTAGTTAGCTATTCAAATTAGTTATCAAGTTAAGTAATGTTTGCAGCAGAGTTAATTTGGGTATGCTTATATACTATAACAAATTAACTTTAATTTGCTCTGGAGTCGACTTTCCTAGCAAATTATGGTTGTCGAGAAAAAGAAAAACAGCAATTTATAATCCTTGTTGAATTCTTACTTCACTCTAAGGATATGTGTTTATAGCCTACGATCTACTTATTCCTGTAAGGCTATTATGAATATAACTTACTAAGGTTCACTCCCAAAGGATCGTCTATATTCTAATAATATTGCAACAATTTTGCCTGAATGTCAAAGATCTCGCCACCTCTTACTTATAGTTGTATTAGGGGTTTTCCTTCCAATCCTATAAAGTGAGTTGTGCAAAAATTGGGGCTTCACGTATGACTTCAATTCTTATAACTGTATTAAGATATACAATTTAGATACACCTATATTTATATATGTAAAGATTGTTTTCAAAATTATCTAACCGGATGTAATCTAATTATAATTAGTAGTAATACAATATTCAAGTGCAAGTTTACTCTGAGGAAGTGTGAGATCCTACACTAGGTGGCCAACCTATATTGTGGAGGTTGTCAATCAAACTTCAAAGTAGCCTATTAACTTTGAATTAAACAAACACTTATACTTTTGAAAACTAATCCAACTGGTTTTAGTGCACTTCTTTCTTATTTATCTAAAGGTATTCTGTTAGGTTATAAGAACTCTGGGCTATATGTAGACACACTTTATGTTACTTGGTTATAGTCTGTATGCTAATAAGCCTAAGTAAACATACGTTTCTCAATATTCTTTAATTATAATAATCCGGACTTTAAAGACAGTAGGGTACTTTCCGTAGTACTTCTGCTACTTCTTTTAGAGACGTCCTACTCTCCCAAGGTAGGCTGCTGCAACCTCCTGCTGCGTTTGGTTTATAGAACTTTGTCTCTTAAAAGCGTGCTATTTAATACATATAGGGCCTATATTGTTGACTATACTTTTATATCACTAATGGTCACTATCACTAGTAATTAACTTGTCTTCACTTTCACTGCTGAATCCTGGTGGTACATGAAATAGAAATGTTAGCATTAACAAAGTAAGTAAAAATTTAGTTTTCATGTCCTACTATTTGTTGAGTGAACTCTTTATTGTATTTATGTATGTGTTTGTAATGAGCATACAAACAAAAATTTTCTAAGTTAAGACTGAATTAAAAACTTTCTAAGTCAAAATAAAATCCAAAGTCCAAAGTTGGAAAATTTTGACTAAGTCCAAAAGTTTCTAATGAAGTTATTCTAAGTACAAAATCAATAAATTTTGGCTAAGGAAAAATTATGAAAATATCTTAAGTGCAAAGTTAACAAATTTCGACCAAGTCCAAAAAAATTTTATTGAAATTATCCTAAGTACAAAATTAGTGAATTTCGACTAAGTCCGAAAACTTTTCAATGAAATTATACTGAGCACAAAATTAGTGAATTTTGACTAAGTTCAATAACTTTTCAATAAAATTATGCTAAGTACAAAATTAGTGAATTTATCCTGAGACAAAAGAAATAGAATCACTCTAAGTCCAGACGTGGAGTATTTTGTCCAAGATGAAATTTCCCAACAGTTCATTCACAAAGCTACTTTAGAGATTGCCCTTAAGTCAAAAGAAATAGAATCACTCTAGGTCCACTATTGGAATATTTTGATTAAGTGCAAACCTCGCTAAGTTAAGGATTTTGAAGTCACAAAGTATCAGAGTGTTAGAATTATCCTTCACCAAAAGAAATAGAATCTCTCTAAGTCCAAAGTTGGAATATTTTGGCTAAGATAGACTTACTCTAAAACGAAATTTTCTTTTAAGTGTGAAAAATGAAATTTGTTAATTTAGTTAGAAAAATTGTAATTATTACAAGTCCAATTTTGGTAAATTTCCAACCACGTTCACATTTTTCATAAAAATTACTATAAGTCCAAAAATTCAAAATTCTCTCTGTAACAAAAGAAATAGAACGGTGCTAAGTCCAAAAAGTAGAATATTTTGCTCAGAGTATCAGGAAATCTTTGGAATTTTTGCTGATTGCATAAAGTAATTTGTTTACACTTATATCATTCCAACCGATCGATGTTGAGAATATCTTTGAGACTTTGAAACATTTTGTTTAACTCAAAATTTTGGAGAAAATAGTTATTTTGATAAATCCGCATATAAATCAGAATTACATTAGGAATATAAGACCTATGCATGTATAAGTAAGTGCAAATCTCAGAAAATCGGTTCTAACGGTACCAAAGTATTAGTACATTTTAACTTGAGTTTAAATGCTACAAGTTTGTAATAATCTTTTGGCCCTTTACTACGACTCAAGAGTACTAACTGTTTGTTTGTCCAAATTTAGGTATGGAGACCGCTCTTCTATGAGTACTACTAAAAACCTACTTTTACTGCAATACACATAGACATTCTCATCGTCGGTTCGTTTGTTTAGAATGCTTAACCCTCTATTCCCACAAGTATAATACGAATTTGGTTGAGCTGGTGGAAGCTCAACAAAAGACCCACACGAAGTATTATGTTGCTTTAATCTAAGAATAAATGGTTGGTTTTGATATTCGATCAGAATTATATAAGTATATTAAGTATTAAGGAAGGAAGATGTTCTTATAAAGTGTATTTATATTACAAGTGCATAAGTTAAGTATGAAAATATTTACAGGATAAGTGTTAAAATCATAAGTAGAGTAGGACAGAAATGTGCCCTAAGTCCCAAGCAGTGAATTGTGCTAAGTGTTAGAATTCTAACATAAGGCCTAAGCTCAATTCATGCTAAGTACTAAGGGGCCTAAATTTAAACTACAATGCATGCCAAACAACTAAGTCATTACCTTTTAAAGCCAGAAAGAGAAGTTGATGGTAGGAGAGTCAATAAATAACTAACTAAATTTAAGAGGTACATGCTATAACATTAGCTTTGGACCAGGATCTTAGTGTTTGTCTGTGCAATTAAATGTCTGTATGTTAATATGTGACGTAAATCAGGCATGGTTGTAGGCATACATATTTGTACTGATTGTTTACATGGTTACTTTAACAATAAACATAATGTCTTTAATAAACATATACTATTAGCAAATCACATACAAATTACCATGAATAGGCTAGCGTTACCCATATATGGTGTCATATAGGTAGAGATAGGCCTATGAATGCATAAAAGGATACAAATAATGCCTTGGGCCTAGCTAAAGTAATTGTGTCTTGCGCCTGATTGCTACTGGATAATTGCGGGGCACACATCAATCAAATATTCATAATCTGCTCTATAAAGTGTTAACTTTATATCAAGCATAGATAGATAGTTTTGGATGCGAAGCATTTCTGTAAAAGTCTTATATGTACGTTCAAAGAATTTGAAAATTGAGGATCGCATCTCCAGTTTCGAAGCGATACGGGAAAAGTATTTCCATCTTCCCAACTTTGAAATGTTTTTATATTTGTTTAGTTTAGTTTATACATACATATATATCAGAGATCTAAAGGGATAAAACAATGGTCGAAAAATTGATGCAAATGTCCAATGATGATGCACAAAATTACAATTAGTGGTTGTAACGGTTGGACACTCAACTCAATTAACCAACCAATCAAAATTCTTTAAAGTCCCCATCGTTGATAAGCCAACGAATAAGAAACTTTTACTATAAAACTTTGGGGACTAGTGTAATAAACAGACCAATGTCCCCTACCTCCCTGCATTTATATATATACAGCATAATGTAAATATATTAACTATTGTGTCTTCTCCGTGGACACGGAAATTAATCAGAAAAAATAGTTTAACATTGAGGGAGGGAGCAATGGTCTACATTTGCACCCAAAGTTTTATAACCACTTTACCTTTTTCGTTGGCTCAGAAAATTTGAGTACGTTTTTAAAACTGGTAGTGATTAAACTTTCAACCAATGATTTTACAGAATATTAATTTATCGTCCATTATATTATCTCCTTAAATCTCTGAACGGAGCTTGTTTATAACAAGGGTATGTTCGTTTGGCCGACACTAACGTCTAAACGTTGAAGCTGTGATTATTAAAACTATTAAGTTACGCCCCTAGAGACATCTAGGAGCACTTCGGGGAAGGGGTTTATCGACCCTCCACTTTTAATTCTAGTTTGGGGGAGTGGAGTTACTCTCATAAAAAATATTTTTAAACCTTCACTGGACATACAAGAAGTTTCAGATTAAATGAGAAATTTTCGATCGCCCCCAAAAAGTTTAAGATGAAAAGAGGAGGGGGGGGGGGGGAGATGGTAAATTTTTTCGTTCAAAAAATAATTTTACCGAATTTTTATGTATGTCCAAGTCCATACAAGTTTATTTACTAAGTATATTTGCGATAACTTTTATTTAATGAAATCTTCCAATTTTTAGCATGTACAAAACGGCCTGCTTAATTGCTTCAAGATCCATGTTAGATCTATATAGGAAATAAATGTCTATAAACGAGCTCAAATTTTCCAAGGAATATTTGTTTAAAACTTATAGTGCTCCAATAATCCATCATAAACTCTCATTACCCAGAACGATAAGACCCATTATTTTACTTTATTAAAAATAAATTCCTTTTTTTAATTTCATGTTGCTATTTACCTTATATTGATGTATTTAATTTCTAATAATAAAAAAGAAAATTTTAACTTATAATATAATAAATTTAAGAAAACTCTGTTTTAAAAGAATTCGATTGTTGCGACATTTTGTGTGTTCAAATATTAAACTAAAATTGTAATCATCATTATTAACCCTTTGGTGATGGTAAGGTAAAGGAAAAAATATAATTTAAAAAATCTTTTTAAAATCATTTAAATTATTAAATATTTACTTTCTTTTAGATAGTAATGCCGGGTGAGGAAAATAGATTTATTGAGAAATAGATATGCATATAGAAAACTAGCCAATAGGGAGATAATTATATCGAGCCAACTCTAGTATACAATATACATATAAGTTAAATATATAATATACATTTATAAAGAATTACAATAACTAAAGATTATCATCAATAAAACATTGACTTATGCGAGGACAATTTACTGCTAAGTTGGACCAATAAGAGATTTCAGGTAGATTTCTTATGTATTTCAATCATTTTTTTTATCGATCCAGCCGTTTTTAAGATCTTATGGGACAGTAATACTCACAAAAGAACAACAAAACATGAAATTATAGTTTATAAAGAAAAAGTAAAACAGGATATTTTTTGCAGGGGCGATCTTTAGTGGGTGGAGGTACCCTCCCCCACAATAGTTATAATACTTCTCTAGACCTTGGAGAAGTTTCACAATCAGTTCAGCGGTTAGCGAGATCCTTTACAGACACACAGACAAACATATAGACTGACAGGTTAGCGAGATCCTTTACAGACACACAGACAAACATATAGACTGACAGTGATTAGCGAGAAACACAGACAAACATATAGACTGACAGGTTAGCGAGATCCTTGACAGACACACAGACAAACATATAGACTGACAGGTTAGCGAGATCCTTTACAGACACACAGACAAACATATAGACTGACAGGTTAGCGAGATCCTTTACAGACACACAGACAAACATATAGACTGACAGCGGTTAGCGAGAAACACAGACAAACATATAGACTGACAGGTTAGCGAGATCCTTGACAGACACACAGGCAAACATATAGACTGACAGGTTAGCGAGATCCTTTACAGACACACAGACAAACATATAGACTGACAGGTTAGCGAGATCCTTGACAGACACACAGGCAAACATATAGACTGACAGGTTAGCGAGATCCTTTACAGACACACAGACAAACATATAGACTGACAGGTTAGCGAGATCCTTGACAGACACACAGGCAAACATATAGACTGAAAGGTTAGCGAGATCCTTTACAGACACACAGACAAACAGACTTTTTAAACTTCTTTCCATAGATATTTCAATCTTTGTTTTATAGTTTTTATTGTTTATAAATAATTAATAATATTTAAGTTTAATTGACCTATTCTTGTCTAAACATGATTTCAACTAATGCAAGAAATTCTTTGCATGGAGAGAGGGACATTGCACATTCTCATTAGTCCGCTCATAACTTTGCGTACTTTTATTGAGGTTTCATTTGTTGGTTTTATACTTGTAATGTATGTAATGAACATCAATTTATCATGCATAGTCTTATCCCTTAATATCCCTGAATACTTGGATGATCAGTATTCTACGATTTTGTCAACTTTCAGATTTATGCAAGGAAGAAGGAAACATTGGACTGTAAATTATAATGGTACCTACAGTTTTATAAACATTCTTTATTATTTGTTGGTTCAAAATTTTGGGTACTCTTATAAAATCTTGATTATTTGGTTTAAATTAGCAGTGCCAAAACTTCAAATTTATTCCGTAGAAAATATTGATTTATCATCCATTGACTTTTCCCTTAAGATCCATGATGTTTTTGACGATTGACCGACAGCGAACGACGTCTTTTTTACGTTGCTGTTACTGAGCCGGTAATATTTTTCTATAGTTTCTTCTTAATTTAATTAATTCCCAGACAGTTTTTTATTTATTTTTTAGAGGGAAAAAGTTTTTTCTTGGCTGCTCTTTATTGTGTGAAGATACCCTTGTAAGATCACTTAGTAGACATTTTACTTTTCTGTTGGTCTGTTTTATCTCTAGAATTCATTTGTCCTTTTGTCAATCGATGATATTTTGTGCTTGGCTATGCTTATGGATGTTGTCATCCTTGTATAAATGTATATTTTGTACAACAAAGTTTGCACAAAAAGTTTATCAGTTCATTAACCTTATGGTTTTCAAGGCAATAAGATAGTATACGGATAGTTCTCTCCAACCGAAACTGGACACTATTCAAAGGTCCCAAAACCGCACTTTGACTGGTAATTTGACTGGTTTAATTTTTAATTTTAAATTTTAGTGTTTTAGAACCTCCTTGGCTGTTTTAGGGTTGTTTGTCAGAAAGGCGAAGCCCATGTAAAGGAATTGGACTCCTTGGCATCTTTTTTTGTGCTTTAATAATAATAATAAATGTAACTATGGAAAAAAATCAATCTTCTTTTAAGAATAAGTATAAAGATATTTAACTTACATCCTATAGTGATGAACTTTCACGAAAGCTTCAGTCCTCAGCAAGACAACAGTTCTTCATTTGAAATAACACAAAAAAATCATTTTTACACGGAGCATTAGTATGATTATCATTAACATTATTGGATATTATTATTATTTCAATTAATTTTGATTTTTTTCTACAAAAATTTGAAGTTTTTACTTTTTTATTAGAACATTTTTTTTCCAAAACATAAAACCTCTTAACATTCAATCTCGGCCATGGGAATCGCTGAAACTTACTAGCCTGTGTAAAAATTTGAATGTTTTTACTTCTATCAAAGAAAAAAAACATTACCTCAACTGCAATGACCTTTAAAAGGGGCATTAACCCCTAGAAAAAAATTACTTTTATGCACCAAATAAATTAAAGTTATGTAACTGCAATTCTTTTTAGGCAAAAGAAATTAATAAGAGTGAGAAAAACAATAGTAATTTATCGCATAGTATCATAGACAGCTTTCAGCGGATAATAAACTTAAAACTAGTTTTTTTAGCCCTGATGGGCCGAATAATGGGACTAATAAAGTGATACTCAACTCCTTTACCCTATCCCCTCCCCCCAACAAGGTATTCCTTATCCATTGTTATAACCATTTTCTATCTTGTTTCAAAAGGGGTTATTATATGTTGTTACTCTAAAGGATATCTTTTATATTTTTGATATATTTTGATATATTCAACATAAATCTGATCAGACATAAGGTCGTTGTAAACAATAAAGGGTTAAACTTAGATAAGAAATCAAGTGAAAAAATATTCCAGTATGGCTTCGTAACCAATAGGGATCCGCTGGATTAGAACCGGTTCTCATCCATACTAAAAAACTATGTATAGCATCGTTTTACAGACATTTATTACGAATATCAAATAAACTTATGAAATTAATAACAGTTTTGTTTGGACTTAGGTCCCTTAGGGCTTCCAAGAAAGTTTTGATCTTGTGATTTTAGCCTTAGACGTTGGCAAAAGAATGCTGGGTTCTAATTTGATACAATTAATAACATTTTACAATAACCTCTTCGAGTACTCTGCGTGTGAATTGTATTTTAGGGCGTTTCAATCCCCAGGGTATTATGTAAGGTAACACTCAACAGTCGACCAACTCTTTGATTGCACAAGATCGCATGGTAATAAATGGCCAAGGCATTCCTACTACTCTAATCAATAATGTCGCGCATCTGACATAGCAGCATTAGGAACCATTTTTAACGTATATGTTATAGGAATTAATATGTCTATTTTGAAATGGATAAAAACAACATTCCAGTATGGCTTAAAAAAAATAAAATCTGTTGGATTATAACCGGTTCTCAGCCATTATTAAAAATTATAAGACTAATACCAGTTTTGTTGATAACTGTCTATTTATAATACGATGCGATAACTAACTAATAACAGTCAGTCACACAAAGGAATAAAACTGTTGAAACGATAACTTTATTCATTTAAAGTAAGCGTGGATTGTCAAAAGGTTATCGACTCCATTCCAGGCCAATATTCTTTATCTAAGTCAATAATGGATATAGAATACGTGGATATTGTACCAGCGGATCTATTGTTGTTAATCTAGGTTCCTGATAAAGTCCTCATATATTGATCAAAGTGTTCCATGGCTAGGGGAGGGGATGGCGTGAAGTCATAAGGGGGATTGTGGGTATCGTTATATTAGCCAGTTGGGAGAAACATTTAAAAATGGTATATTATATAATATCCACGTATTCTATATCCATTATATAGTCAATGTTTTAGGCATTCATCCCATATTTTGGCAATACTTTTTTTCTTCTTCAAATTTTTGCAAGTTTTGAAACTTCTCTATAACTTTTTATTTTATTTTAATGCCTTATAAATTTTGTTTATAGCTGAAATAAAAGCAATACAAGATCCGTAGGTTATATTATGAAAAGCATTAACATAAAGCATAACATATTTGGTGCAGTAGTTATGACAAACGAATAGACAGAGAGACAAACAAACAATACCATTTTTCTTTATATTTTAGGTTTAAATGACATTTTTAAAATTTGAGTAATAGTTATTTATCACAACGAATTATAGTCAGCTTTCCGCGGATATAAAATATCATGAAATTAAAACCAGTTTTGTCAACCGTACTGAAAAATCATGTATTTAATTTTAATTTTAATAAGCTGTCTATAAATACTACCATATATAGGGTATATGGCATCACTTTATTCAGTGCTTTGTTAATAACTAGCGTCGACCAAACCCGCGACCGAGGCTCAACACGTAGCGCATCCGCTCGTCGTCAGGAAGGTGAAAGGTTCGAATCTCGGGCCGACACCGCAACATAAATAAAGACGTTAAAAATTGTTCCTACTGCTGCTATGTCAGATGCGCGACATAAATAGTTAGAGTAGGGGGAATGCCTTGGCCCAAAACAGGCGCAACTCGTTACCATGCACAGTTTGGACTTCTCAGACAAAGGTCGTGCATCACAGAGAGTTGGTTGTCTGTTGGATGTTACTTAACCTAATATCCTTGGGTGTTTGGACAGAGAAGAGTGCGTTACAGTCATCCTTAGTTCTCCTGGATTGCTGGACCAGGATCTAGACAGTACATCAAGTCGAAATGGTCCTGGACTGTAATCCCGCCCGTACGAGGTAAAGAGGTAAAAAACTAGCGTCGACCTCATCCAATTTTAAATTTGAGTTCCAAAAGAGTAAACAAAATATTTTTGGTGGGGGGGGGGGTGAAGACACCCTCCCCAAAAATTGTTTACAACCTTCCCAGGACCTATAAGAAGCTTCAATTTAAAGGAGAACAATATCGGTTTAGCGGTTAGCGAGATCCTTCGGGACAGACCAAAAACGCTTACTACTTTATATTATAGGATATTTGCATACTATTTAAAGAAACAGAATGACTGTAAGAGTGTATGCTATCGAAAGTTGTGCTTACGCTAATTTTTTGTCCTTGTTGTGGTCTTGCTTTAGGTTCAATGTTCTTAGTTTCTTTATATTGATAAATAAATTCATCCTAACAAACAACAAGGAAGATACATTCTATAAATTTATAATAATGTTTATTTAACTAGTCCCCAAAGTTTTATTATGACGTTTTCTCATTCTTTGGCTTAACAAATTCTGGGACCTAATTAAATTTTGATCGTTTGGTTCATTAAGTTGAGTATTCAAACGTTTCAACCACCAATAGTAATCTACAGAAGGTGTAATATTGTGTATCATCATTGGGAATGTAGATAAATTTATCGGCTATTGTCTTTACCAAGGAAACATCTATTCTTATATAAAAGTAACAGGATGTTTGTTTGTCTATCTGTTTTGAAGGATTTTGCTAACCGCCAATATCGTTCATTTTCATATATAGTTTCTCATAGTTCCTGGGAAGGTTTATCACTATTTTGACGGAGGAAAGGTTACCACCACCCTCCAAAGAGAGTTCGCTAGGTTTATGCATAGTACAACCATCAATAGAAAATGATAGCGCAGACACTTATCTTAGAATTCAGTATATCTAAAGAGTAGCTGTAAAATAAATATAATAAATATACTATCAGACAGACATGAAGAAAAAAATAAAACACAATATACTATACTAATAGTTTAAAACCAAAGATAGATAGACCAAGACCATAGACAATTGCGTCTAATGAACAATAAAAAAAAACCGTGGCATTAGCATAATTTGTAAAGTGTCTGCATGCTGTAGGAAGGTATTGTGTGTTCGAGAATCGAATCTAGACTTTACTGTATTATACTAGAGACCTATTCTAATAGTAAGCATATGGGGAATGCCTTGCAACCAGGGATAAGGGATGGGAAACGTAGGAAAATATTATTTCAGGCCTATTTCAAGCCTAGGCCTAATAAACCAGTTTTGGGATGACGCAGTGGTTCGTCCTAAACGCTAATGAAAAAGCTGTGTGTGTGTGTGTAGATAAAGTATATAATCAAATTCAGGTAGCTAGTTTAAAGTAAAAAACATAACTTTTTATAAACCTATATATTAATGGCTTTTGTTAAAATGAAGTTTTTTCTCTCCCAAAATTTTTTTTATCTTTTACTTTGGTAATTTGAACTGTCAGAAAGCTATCGTTGGGTTTCCCTCAGACAGATTTTAGTTTGTATTATTTGCATTTTTATTAATGAGTAAAAATTTTATTTGAAAATTTCATTGCTAATTAAAATTCAAAATAAATAAATAAATATGCACTTGGGTAACATTCTATCAAGTTCTTTGGATACTATAATGTAATGATATTTCTGTACTGTGTTGTATTGTACAAAAATTAGGGTTAAGGTGTTGTATCAATTTAAAATTCAAAATACAACATCTAATTTATAAACTACCAAATGAAAATTCGTAGCTACCTTCTTTCCAAAAAAATAATCCCGTTATTTTTGTTTTTTCTATATGGCCCTTTTTTAATGTTTAACTCTAAGCAGATTTAATAATTAAACTAATGTGATCTAACACCATTTATATTTATTTTTTCGTAGCAGACGAAATCATTATTTTTTCTAGAATTGTCTGCTTCTAAAATTTCCGCCAATTGGTGATTGGTTGATACAAAACAAGCCCAAATCTCAGAACACTATTGGTTTGGAGCGGTAGCCAATATGAGCCGTCCGCCAGTAAGGTCATTAAATTAGGCAAATGGTAAAAGTTGCATGATCCCTTTCAAAACCAGGCCGAGACCTAATTTATGGCCAGGTTTCCTATCCCTTATCCCTGCTTGCAACATAGATAGTACAACTAATAACCATGCACATTAAGGACTTCCAGTCAAGGGTAATATAAAAAAGGAGGCTGGTTGTCTGTAAGATATTTGACCACATAATTATGCATATGATCAATTAAGATTTGGTTCATAGTTACAAATCCCTTAATTATTATAACAAAATAGAACATGCGTTACATAAAGACAGATTGACATAAGAATAGACTAAGGGAAGCAAACAACTTTATAGAACCAACTTTGCGGGTTTTATAAGTATGCTTACTCTAATGGAATATTTTAAAACCTATTTAGGATTCCACTTTTGTTTATACTAGAGATGCAAATCTATTTAGGGATCTAAATGGATAAAGAAATGATCAATATATTGATGTACATCCCCAGTTATGATATACAAAATTACCATTTCTGAGTTTACAATTGGTGGTTGAAAAGTTTAGACACTTACCAACAAAGGAGAATTCAATAAAAGTCCCCAAAGTTGTAAAGCAAACGAATAAGAAAACGTTATTTTAAAACTTTGTTGACCAGAGTATTGAACAGCCAATTGTACCCTTTCCATGAAAATTATAAATGTATCAGGGGGAGAGGAAAAAATTATCTACCTCCCAATACTTTCCAACTGCAACAGGCAATTAACATGAATTCTATGAATGATAATTAATTGGCCAATGCCATATCACTACGTCCCTGCAGAATTCATAGAATTTCTATATAGGGATAGGACATTGGCTGTTAAAAAAGTCCTATGTAACTTAAAAATAAAGTGGGAAATTCATTTTGCATTCATTAGTAAACATTGTGGACGCTCTTGTATAAATAAACTGGACATACCACCTTTAGAACTGTTACTTGTTTAAAAGATGATACCCTGTTTGTTCTTCATTTTAGGTCTTACATTGATCTTGTTGGGTGAAGATCAACTTATCATGAATTGTCCCTGTCCTGTAGCATTAGATTATTGTGAAAGAGAGAGGGTGGTTTCATTTCATATGTAACTACATTCCACCAAATTATCTTTGTTCCAACAAAGAGTAGTTGAAGTAATCCTTTAATAAAAGTAACATGATCTGTGTCTGTCTGTCACGAAGAATCTTAATAACCGATGAACCAATATGCTTCTCATAGCTTTTTATAGATACTACCAAAAGAGATCGCCCCTTGAAAAATGCCACCCCTTCCTCCTTATGCTAGTTCTATATAATGAAGTTATAGCCGCAAGGGGGGGAGGGGTATGTTCACTAGAAACTTTCACCATTTGCGGTAATAGACATGAAGATTGTTAACATAACTCTGAAATTTACAAGTATCTTTAATTTCCGCTAGAATGAACCAATGACGTGTCTCCTTGTCAAAATACCAACGTATTATTGGTTGGACAAGGACACATATGTTTGGTTCATTATGGCGGCAAAGTACAAATTTGGAAATTTAATGTTGTATCATCAGACTATTGATGAAAGCTAGTTTTGAGTTAGTTGCATTACTAAAACAGGAAAGTTATGTTTACAAGGACGTCATAAGGGAGGGGGGGGGGGGGGTTATATTTTACCCCACCCCCATTAAAAATTAAATAAAAATCTAACCATCCATTTTTTTTAAGTAAAAAAATTCGTGTTTGTGATTGAACACCAGATTGAGGGACATAAGGTTAATGACCATTGACGTCCAATACTTCAAAATTCTGGATCAAAGTTTATAAAAATTAAGTAGATTAAACTTCATTGGTTTAAAAGATTAGAACGTACACACAAAATGAGATGATATATTTGAATATTATCCTTATTTAAAGCAGCTGGATGTTTGTCAATCTGCGTATACTAAAGTATCTCAATAACTGCTAAACCGATATGGTTCTCCTTTACAGTGAATCTTCCCCTAAGTTCAGGAAGTTTTTATAATTATTTCAAAATCCTTCCTTGGATAAGAATTATCTCGATAAATTTTTATTTACTTCTTCTATTTAAAACTAAGAATGAAAGTGAAGGGGGAGGGGAGGTTTGACTCTTCCCTCCCACCCTAAATGCCCCTGGATGCCACTAATGGCGCAGTTTTCCTTCTGTTTTCCTGTTCTTATTAATATACCTTGTATATGTCTGAATTAACCAAATGCTCTTCTTAAATATCAAATGCAAAATGGGTACAAAGTCCCGCACTGTTGGCAAAGTCACATATAGATCATGCCACCTCTATTCTTTTACTTTAATGTAAATACTTTGTATATATCTGAATTACCCAAATGTCCTGCTTAAATACGAAATTACACAATCACTTTCCAATTTTACAAAACTGGAGTAAATGTCTCTAGAGATTATTAAGATTATAAGGTACATTGCGTAGATAACTACGTATTTGTTTAATTCTCGTATTCACGTAAATATCAACAACGATGCTACTCTTTAACTCATACTATCCGCCTGTCTGTCTATATTGATAAGGGATGATGTGGTTTTCTATGTTTCTATTTAAGATAGAATGCTGAAATTGTTAGTGAAGATTCTCTGTGCACATTAACTCTATACGCTGTTTTGTTTGTCTGTCGGTATTGGGTATCTCATTTTTCCAGGAGAAAAGTGAGTTTCTTGGCTTCTATTGAAGATACTATGGTCAAATTTTGGTTTCCAAAGCTTGGAGTTCTTAGTGAAAATTTCCACTGGTCCTGTGGTGGTTTAAAGCTATTTTCTGGGGGAGGGGGGGGGGGGTCGGGGCATGATTTTGTATGGTTAAGATCTCGGCCGACAAGGTTAGTGGTTCTCATGGAATATACCCACTGGTTCAGTGGTAATTTTAAGTTATTATCCCTCTTAAACTGACCTACATCCAATTAAATTTTTTTCTAAATACATAGAGCGAATCCTCGATCTCTTCACCTGTAGGGCCGAAGCCGCTTTTTTCATGAAAAGTTTCTAAAATTTTCCACTAACCAATGAAACATCTAGAAGAATCTACAAAATTTGTACAATAGTTAAGAGATTGGTTTTGGCATACAACAATTATACGACGTACATTGTGTTCAATATAAATAAATACCTTCTAAGTGTTTATACACACCCCAATATCTTCTAGTTTAGGAGCTTATAACATTAGTGTAGAGTAGATTTTAAATCACCCCATTACCCCCCCCCCCCCTTGGACGTCTATGTATACTTTCATTACATTGTTCGGCATTGATTATAGAGATGCTATGCTTAAAATATTGCAACTTGTTGCCCTGGAAATAACCATTTCAAAAATTGAATAAATAGAATAATTTTGTCTTAGTAAAAAAGCTAAGCTTTCTAAATTTCAATTATTGATATTTATTTTCAAAGGCATTTGCCAAATATATGACTATGATTAAAAGTGGTTGAAATTAACAATATATTGACATGCTATTTTTGTATTAATTATATTTTAGCAATATTTATTGTTATTTTATGGATTTTTTAAGAGTTCATAGCTGATAAAATATCGACATGTTATTATTGGTGGTCTTTGTGTCTTTTAACGACATAAAATAAATATTTAACCAATTATTTAAATTCAATATTATAATGACGTGTGGGCTGAACCAAGTCATGAGTAGCTGAGCTACTTTTAAAATAGCTGATTTTTTAAGCGGGTTTGATCGCACAACTTTTACTTGCATAGTTTTCTTGGTTTTCTAGGTCAATGATATCCAGGGACTAGAGATGGCGTTCTAAAATTATTCCGCTATTAGCTAGATTGAATATTAATCTTTTTCTTCCACTGTCCTATCCCTGTTTAAAGTATCAAAGTATTTCCTCTTTCTTTAAAATATTTTAGGATCCTGATATTTTTTATTTCAAATTATCGCTCTAAAAGGGTTAAAATTTTTAGGTAACTGTTAAATTTTAGTTCAATATCTGACCACATTACGCACGTATCGCTAGTATCAAGTTATTTTAAAACTAAGTTTTCTTTTATTTACTTTATTATAAATTAAAATTTTCTGTTTTATGAATATAAATTAAATACTTCAATATAATTCAAATAGCAACATGAAATAAAAAAAAAAGAATTTATTCTTCAAGCAGTAAAATAATGGGTCATATCATTCTGGTCAATGGGAGTTTATTATGGATTATTGGAGCACTATGAGTTTTAAACATTTATTCCTTGGAAAATTTGAGCTCATATATAGACATTTATTTCCTATATAGATCTGACATGGATCTTGAAGCAATAAAGCAGGCTGTTTTGTAAATGTTAAAAATTGGAAAAATCTATTAAACAAAAGTTATCGCAAATATACTTAGTAAATAAGACAATGCACGATAAATTTATATACATCCCCAATGACTATAAACAAAATTATTCCTTCCTTTAATTCAAAATAAAATGAAATTACCCAAAGTGTTTGAGCTGACAAATAGTATGAAGTGTTTAAAAACATTGGGTACCAATATGATTTACTGCCGCATGTCCTCTGCCTTCCTGATGATATCCGTGTAAGTGAATTTGAAAGGAAATTTTATTTGAAATCGTTTCTTAATATAATTGTGGGCGTACGTGTGGGATGAGGGTTGTGCTAAGGATTTTATGTGAGTCAAGAGTAAGACGTTTATAATGCTATGTAGTTAGGGAAGGGGGGAGGTACATTAGACTGAAAATTTTTCTGGTTCCCAAAGTTGGTAAAAATTACCATTGTGCTACCAATAAATCTAATATATCCCTGACTGAAAAATATATTTTTAAAAAATGCATATTGATAATACCTCATCCACACTTTAATTCTTAAATAAAAGAGAAAATATAGTGAAATTTATATCGTTAGAATGTTGATAGTTCTCCAACTTTAATAATAATTTAGGTTATTTATTTATGATCTAGATTTGATACGGTGTCCCCACACAAAGTGTCCTTTAAGCACTGATATCTTTAAAATCCCTCCCTTCCATTTTTATTTTTGATTAGAATTGAAGGAGGGAGTAGTTTTCTGATACCAAAAAAACTGTCTACCTTATTTTCATCTTATTTAAAAGTATGGAGTGGGGGGGGGGGGAGGTTCGGGTAAAAGTAATTAACAAGTTACTATGTGAGAAAGCGCCGTTAATTCTTTAATAATCACCAAACTTATACATTATTTGAATCCATAAAGTCACAAAAAAATGAAATCATCTATTAAAAAGAAAAGCCAGGTATCTCCTGAAGTTAGATAAATACATAATAATGTACCCCACATTAATGGTGAACCTAAATTACCCCATATGCAGGTTAAACATATAGGTAGAAAAGTTTGACATGGTTACTTTGTACATGCTAATCATAAATCAACCTTACCCCTAACATTTTTAGCCAACGATAGTCAAACTTAAAGGTGTCCCAAAACTAAAGATTGATAAGCACATTCCATAAGTTTTGCCTAGACTACTTTTAACAAATGTAGTCATTGGTTAGTTCTTTATTTAGATGTAATTTAAGCCGCTAGATTTCTCTTAATTTCATTTAATATAGTTGGATTTTAAATAAAATCTATATACATATAAATTTGTATTTCTATTTATATCTAAAATTAATTTTACCTAATTGCCAACATCTTATCATTTCTATTAGTTCAAACATCACTTTATTTTGTTTTCCATTTTTAAATACACATTTTACACAATTAATGCTGAAGAAATGTGTTTGAAACTGTAGCACTAAGCTTTTCAACTTGATATTATGTCAGTCACACCATGAATCGCCAAGATGTTCAGGATTATTTATCGTCGCAGGAATCTTCATGTAAAGTTAACGAACAAATGCGGCCCAAATTATAGAATAGCCTTCTTTTAAAATTATTTTGAATAAAATAAATGTATGCATTAAAAATGATAAAATTCAGAAAGAATATTTGAAATAGAATAAATTTGCATGATAAATAATACTTTATTTACTTTTGTCTAGCATCATAATAAGATGCGTGCACTGCACAGCACAGGAGGGTGTCCGAAGCACGCCGAAATATTTTGGTACTTATTCAGAAAGTTCTGTCGAGCACTGAAACCCCACCCCACTTAAAAAAAAGTTGAAAATAAGGGTTGGAATTATTTTTTCCCCTATGCCTAAACCTTGCGGGGCCTTTATCTGCGGTAACCTTCCCCTGCGGATCTATTCAGTACCCATTAATTCAGTCAAAAAAAGTTTGTACGAATCATGTTTTACATAGAAACTTGATACGCTTTCTAAAAAGTACCAAAATCCTTTACGGGCGTGCGCGCGCACCTTAATTATAGGAAAGGCCCAAGTCAAATAAATATTTGTTAAAGTTTAAGTTTAAAGTTCAGTATTAAAATTCAATAAGAAGCTTCCCAAGCAGGGGCGTCCAAACTTTTTTATTTTGGGGGGTTTTGTAAGGGGGTGTAATTTGCTTTTGGGCGGGGGGGGGGGGGTTTAAAATGACGCGCGAATTTTTTTTTTTTATAAGGATTTTTTATTTTGGGAAGGGTATTTACCCCCCCAAAATTGTTTGGGGGGGATAATTACCCCCTCCTAAATGGTTGGGGGTGCATACGGCATCCCCAAATTCGTTTGGGGGGGGTAATCACCCCTTTTTCTCCCCCCCCTTGGACGACCTTGTTCCCAAGTATGATTATTTTCATGATTTACTACTATTCCTTTCAAAGATAGGGGACATTGGGCTGGTCATTACAAATGTCCCCCAAAGTTTTATATGAACGTTTTCTTATTCGTTTGGGGACTTTTATTGAATTATTATTGGTTGGTCATTAAGTTGAGTGTCCATAGGTTTCAACCACTAATAATAATCTACAAAAGAGGTAATTTTGTGTATCCTCTTTGGGAATGTACATCAATTTATCAGCCATTGCATTGTCTTAAATAGATTTCTGTTTCATTGTCTTATCCCTTTAAATCACTGATTCCTTTTTAATTTATTGAAAACAATGAACATTATTCAATGCATTATATTTTTAAATAAAGGAAAAACTAAATCAACATCAACAAAAATATCTTAAAATTGTTCATCTTGTTGCTTTCAATTCAATTATGGACAATGGATATTATAAAATGGATAAATCATATTTTTTTCTAAAATTATTATTATCATTGCATCTTGATGTTATAATAGTAAGGCTGTAAAAGACAAAGCTTTTATACTTTTGTGCTAGTGTGGTAGGCGGCATACGGACAAGCCTTTTGCAGAGTATGCTATGCTTTGGCTTATCAAATCACACCCTAGCGCTAATCCCAGCTTATCACCATTCTACCCAGCCCCCTCTAGGCATTGTCCACATCAGAAGCAGCGGTCAAATTGGACACCATTGATAGTGGGAGGGGCGCTGCCCCTCTCACCCCCAAGTCCCCAGTAACCTACCCTTTTCCGGGAGATGTCTACCTTCCCCCTTACTGAAGCCTACCCCTCTACTGTCCACCGGAATGGGGCTCCGCCCCATCTCCCCGCACCCCTTTCTACCTAACCTATTTATCATCTATTGTGTATATAAATTAGTAACCCTATTATAAATGTATGCAGTTTAAATATATCTCTTTAACAGTAACTACTTGTAGTTCTTTATTGATAGAATCCTTAAAGGCTAGGGGCTCTTTTGAATCGAACTCGCGTTGTAGGGTTGAAACGCTTCACCCTACCACACTAGGTCCATCTGTCTATGCGAAACGTCCAGCGTTAACTTAGGCATATTAGAATGGTCTTCTTGATTTCATAATCGGCATGATGGTTCCTGTAATAGTAAGGTACAATTCAGAAAGCGTAGCAACTCTAAAATCATTCATAAGAAGTCTATTTTTTCACATAATGATTTCTTAGCTTTTTTGAAGAAAAAAAATCCTTGATTTTTTGGAATTCTTCTGATTCCTAGAATGATTAATAATAAAGTTATTAGTAAGTATTACAATGTAATAAAGTTAATATTAAGCATCATTATGTGATTTAGAGATAGATTTATACGCAATTTTCAAATCCAAAAAGTAACGTAAAAAATTAAATTGGAGAACCCTTTTTCAAGGAATTTTTAAAGATAAAATCTAGAAAGAATTTTTATGACATATCCATGGTTAAGAAATAAATGTATATTAAAAAAATTATTATTTATCTATTGTGAACATAACCAATATCTGACCATTTAACAATAAATAAAAGAATATTTAAAAAGTAATGATTGAATATAAATAAATTTGCATCACAAATATCTCTTAGATGAACTTTACAAACTGGAATAATATTTTCAATGAGGATATGTAGCCGCAGATGCTTAGGTGCTTTGCCTCAAAGTGTTTAGGCGGACTAGCCATGCTTATACATTTCTGTGCCATAAGAACACAGTAATAGTGTCTGACTGATTATGACGTAACAAAAAAATTAGCCAATGAGAGGCCACTATAAATTTTACCATTGGTCAATAACGGCCTCTCATTGGCTAATTTTTTTGTTATGTCATAATCAGTCAGACACTATTACTGTGTTCTTATGGCACAGAAATGTATAAGCATGGCTAGTCCGCCTAAACACTGTGTTCGTGCCATAACCCAGCAGGGCTACTCAGCACCCAGTAAAAAACCTAACCTGAACCTAAATAATGAACAAAAAACGAAATGAAGTTAAACTTTATAATTCAAAATGTATTGCATTAGTAAAGATTTGGCTAACCTTATTTAGTTGCTGGATTTTTAAAAATTGGCTGAAATGTAATCTGTTAAAATTAAAAAAGGCAAAGGTGATAAATAACGGCTAGATGCAGCTACATTTTAATGAAACATTGCCACTGCTAAATTATAAATTTTGCGGCAAATAAGCTTTAGACAGTTGATAATGGCTGCGGCTGTTGGGCCCTGGATCGCATCAGAAATTGATTTTAAAACACAGTACAATAAGTTTTCTTTGAAAAAGTACAGATTTATAAATCATATAATAATATAATTTAGTTTGACATACCTCGAAAAAAAATATTTATTAGTTATTTGTGATGAAAAAAGTTTGGCCATTAAAAAATCTAAAATTTATAGCTATAATAATTAAGTATATGAAATCTATCAAAAAGTTTAATTCAAACCTTATTTCTCTTGGCTTGAAGCCGACACGAATACAAAAATTGCATATAACCCATAATTAATTAAAGTTAATATCATAGAATCAAATGAAAACCTTAACCGTATTCCAGGGGAGAAAGGCGTAAAATGCACCCCCCCCCCCTTTCACACACAAGTAATAGTATGACAAAAGTGTAAATTAACATTTTTTCATGATTTTATGAAAACCTTGAATATTTCATAAAATTTTTTTTTATATTTATAGAACAGAGTTTTTCAAATCTAATTTTTTTGGGAACATACTAATATAAACACTTGTAGAGTGTCAAAATTAAAAAATATAAATTTAAACATATACACAAAATTGTATATATATTTGTTGCAAAATTAAATTCTACTGGATTATTTTTTGGGAATTAATTATAGTGGTGCTCTCCTTAGAATATTGTTCATTTCTGTTCCAGGAATTAATGTTTCAAAAATTAAGATGAATATGAAAGTTTTGTTATACAAGAAGTTGTTGTCTAAATCGTTCCTAATTGTTAGAGTAATCATCATGCAAAGTTTGAAATTTATATGACTATTCTAGCATGCCTAAATTAACAAAAAGTGCTAACCGGGACGTAGGGACGTACGCTCAGAACCTTATAATAGAAAGCTTCCTTATAATAAAATAACATGATGTCTATCTGTCTATTTGTCTGTTTGTATCGAACTATCTCGCTAACAATTTAACCAGTATAGTTCTAGTTTACAGGGTGGCTTCTAATAGATCCTGGGAAACTATTTTGGAGAGGGCAACACTAACCTCCCAAGAAAAATCGCCCCAAGAAAAAAATAACACTAAAAGTGGATTGTCAAATTCATCTCCCTGCTTCTCAAGAGCCCCTATAGGCCTCTAGGGGGTGTAGCCGCTAGTAGCTGGAATACGAAAAACAATTCAAATTACTGTACCTCATTTAACTCGAGATTTATATACAGGACAAACTTATAATAAATAGCTGTACTGTTTAGAAACGATATCAAAATGAATATAGGATATACGTGGATAGAGTGACAGGGTAAAATATGTCATCAATTTAGCTTTCCAATGTGGACTTCATTTATTGTTCAGTTCGCTCATCCAGAAGGAAGGGAGAGGATGGGTTAAAGGGGGTGGATGGGGGTGGGGTATTGTTTTACCATTTTGGAAGTATCACTTTATCGGAGTACATGATAACCTCGTGCAACATCCAAGTAATAATATATCGATTGATATAAAATCATTCTTGTAACATGGAATAAATTAGTTTGAAGGATTTTTTTTATTTAGAAGCACATGACAGTTCACGGTGGTTTACATGTGGCTGTTCTACCAATATTGAAAAATTTTTATTTTAACAAAAAAAAAATTACGGTGTCATAAGTGACATCAAAAGGGTCCTACGACAGACGCAGGAGTCCCAAACGTCGGAGTGGAAAACCTAACCTAACCTATTTTAGACCATATCATAGATTTTTAATGTCTAACACCTGCGGGGGGCTTATTTTTGTTCATTCATATCTTAACCTAACCTAATCTGTACAGAAATACTTAATAAAATTAATATTTTAACACTCCTGCGTTTGTCCACTCCGACGTTTGGGACTCCTGCGTTTGTCCTACAACCATCAAAAATTCTTAAAAATCAGGAGAATTAATACCCCAAAATTTGTGGGGAACTAAACCCAAGCACAGGTAAATTCTACATCTGTTGTTAATTTTTTCAAAAGGTAAATTAGGTTTGAATTACAGATTATGATTATATCAGCCTTTTCTGTATACAAAATTAAAAATTTATCATTCTTTATTTCTTATATATTTTCTTGGTTGATTTAAAGAAACATATGACATGTGAGGAATAATACAACAAACCATTCTAATATCAACGACCAAAGAAGAAATATTTTCTATTGATGTGTCTAGTACAGATTTTAGGCTATTTCAAGAAAAACAACAACCCCACGTCACCAATATATGTTGAAAATGTAAATTAAATGCCTTTTTCAGAGTTAAACATTAAACAGGACAATGGATTTATTATTACATGGATCTTACACAAAATTATAATGTACTCTAATAAAGTGAAACTTGTAGCTGGCTGAAATAGTGATCCCCTAAATCCACCCCGTTTGCCCAGTCCAGTTCCCTCCTACTGGATGAACAATAAGTGTTTTTTATGTTAGCAAGCTAAATTGACGACAATTTTTCTCCTTTCATAATATCCACGTATATTTTATATCCATTAATAGGACACTGAACTTTGCTAAATTTATCCAAAAATGAATTAAAACCTTCGTCACGATGGCTAGCATGTGCTGGACAAGTAACATGTAGCCCAGGGATATTAAGGAATAAGACAATTAATGATAAATTAATACATTTCATCAATAATTAGAAAACAAAATTACCTCTTTTGTAGAGTAAAATTTTATTATTCGTTTGATACCAAACAATCAAGATTTGATAAAAGTTCCCAAAGTTTTAGAGCGAAGATAACTTGTAAAACTTTAGGTACTAGAATAATTTACTGTCCAGTGTTCCCTCCCTCCCTGCCCATCCGAAGTAACATGGGCAGAAAAGCATTTCGAAATCAACGAGTTAGAACAAGAATGAACTGATTTACTTTTGCGAAGCCATCTTTCTTAGGAAAAGTCACTTGAATAAAATGTCTGGTCTTATTTTCAGAATACAATTAGTGGTTGAGACGTTTGGACACTCAACTTAATGAACCAATTAAAATTCAATAAAGTCCTCAAATTTTTATCCTTTGATTAAGAAAATGTTATTATAAAACTTTTGAGACTAGTGTAATAAACAGCTCAATGTCCTCTCACTCCCTGTTTTTCTGTGCATATCTTTGGATATTAGCAGGAAGACAGGAGACATTGGACTGAAAATTAGATTAGTACCTGAAGATTTTTAAATACAGGCTTTAATTGACTCAAAAACTGTAGGTACTTTTATTAAATCTTGATTAGTTGGTTTAAACCAGCAGATTTCAAACTCTTTAATCAATGATTTGAATCTACAGAAGAATTAATTTATCACAATTTAGATTGCAACTTAATTTATCATTTATTGCCTTATACCCTACGATCCCTGGGTTAACATTAGTATCTAAAACTTTCGTATTTTCACAGTAGCTTTTGAAAGGTTATTTTAGGTTGGGTTAGGTAATTGGCCCCGCAGGGGCTAGAAATAAGAGAAAAGCTACTGTGAAAATAAGACAAAACACGCAACTTCGTTTCCTTCACATGACCCAAACTTTCTTACTTACTACTGAGCTTACAATTTTACTTAGAGGCAAAAGTAATTGTATTAATTTCTGAGCATCTTCAATAATACTCAAAAAATCTGCAGAAAATACTTAAACAAGAACAAAGATAGCGAAATAGCTTCTGAAATTACTAGTGACCAAACCTCTAGAGGCCTTCAGCTGGAGTCGAGGGGTGAGTCGACCTCAACACATTTTGAAATTTTAGTTGGGTCTTTTTTCTCTTGGGAAGGTGGGGTGTTGTTTCACGGACATTGTAAAGGAGACAAGCAAGATCCTTTGGTACAGAGAAAAACATAGTTTCGCTTCCTGTTACTTTCATTTGAGGATAAACATTTAGAGCTGTTTTAGGCTAGCATATGTTATATACTTTTTATGTAACGTTCGTTAATTAATATTAATTATAGTCCTAAGCCATATTTACCATATTAACAGCTTGTAGTAATAGCAAATTGTAAAGGTTCAAGTTTCTAAAATTGTTTAATTTATAGTCTAGAAATGTTTTATTATTCTATAAAAAGGTCCATCCATATATTTTATATTTAAAATAATTGAAATCAGTAGCTGAATTGATCAAAGTAATGTTGAACTTACAAAGGGCCTATGATAATTGATATATAAATACATAGATGTTACACCAGATTTTTATGTACTATAATATAGTACTTCAAGCTGGCTACAATTACGATGCTCATCGTTAAAAAGTTTGAACGCTACTAGTTTTTAGAGGCAACGAATTAGATTTTGGCAGCAACAACATTTTAAAAATACTTATAATATGAATAAATAAATCTTTTTCTTTATAAAAGTTTCATAGTATATCAAATTTTATAAGCTTGCAATTTTTTAATGTGAATCATCTCTCTAAATTTAGATATTCTTTAGACAAGTTTTAATTTTTGCTTATAGTTTTCAAAAGCTAATTCTTCTAAAAACAAAATTGAACGAAAATTTTGGTTAAGCCTTGCGCCTTCATTCAAGATCCTTAGTTTGTGTTTGTATAAATCAGGTGAATTTTTGACTTTTAAAACCAAAAATTTGAAACCCCACCAAAAAAGCTTGGACTTTGCATTGTCTTCATACAGATGAGGTTTAGTGATTATTTTACATCTAAATTTTTAATCCTTTTAAAAAAGTAATAGGATGTTTGTCTGCCTGTCTATCTGTCTCTTTGTGTGTTCTGGAAGGAAATTAGATGGGTAGAGGAATCAATTAGGTATGTAATGGATTAGAGAAGTAAAGCGAATTCTGAACTTCTAAAATATAAAACATCACGAAACCTACCAATTTTTTAACTACAACAATATTGTAGAAAACAAGTTGATACTAATCCTTTTAACAAAGTAACAGGATGCTTGTCTGTCTGTCTGTTTGTTTGTACCGAATTATCTTGATAACCGCTTAACCGATATGGTTATCCATTACAGGGCAGCTTCTCATAGGTCCTGGGAAGGTTATTAAATAGTTTACCAATTTTACCATAACACTCTTATGACATATCGCTTTTAGAAAAAAATTACCCCCCCCCCCCCTCTTAATACTTTTTCCCTTTTCTTTTTAAATATAAATTAAGATATTCAACCCCCCCCCCCCACTTCAAGTGTCTTTAGAGGCCTCTAGGGGTGTAGCCGCTAGTGGTTAATAAATAAACAGGATGTCTATTTGTTTGTATATCCTCTACGATCTAATAAAGGCTGGATTCATCATTTCCACATTTTTTAGTGATTGGGGGTGGAGATTGTCGAACCTCTCGATCCGCCAAAAAGTTTAAAACCTTTCTTAAACACAAATAACTTACTATTTTGATAAAATACTAGAGCTACGCCCCTAGAGGCCTTGCGGGGCACTTGAAGAGGAGGGGAGATAAGTCGACCCCCCCCTCTTTAAATTTTTGTTTCATAAAGAAGAGTAAAAAAGATCTTGAGGCGAATATTTTCGATGGAAGATATCTCTTGGGAGGGTGGTGTTTTCTACCCTAAAATAAAACTAAAACTTCCAAAGACCCACATCGCTTTTTCTACAAGATTTATAATTGAATTTTAAAGCTTCGTTACTCTTGGACATTGTTATTTTTTCTTTCATGAACTTTTTATCATTTTGATAAAGGTTTTTGAACCCTTTCAAATTTCCATAGATTCAAGGGTATATCTCAGGGATCTAAAGGGATAAGACATTGGTCGAAAAATTGATGTACATCCTCAATGATGAATGATGATGCACAAAATTACCCCTTCTGTAGAATAGCATTAGTGGTTTAAACGTTTAAAAACTCAACTTAATGAATCAATCAATCAAAATTCACAAAAGTCCCCAAAGTTGTTAAGGTAACGATTAAGAAAATGTTATTATAGAACTTAAAACTTTGGGAACTAGTTTAATAAACAGCCCATTGTCCCCTCTCTCTCTCTGGGTATATCTGCATATGTGATGGACCACGCGGGGAGATATTCTGGTCACTTCAAGGTTTATTTACCCAACCTTTAGAAAATATTACCCATTTAAAGAAAAGGTTCATGTTCGCATTGGACGGTGAGTGTTGGGTTCGAATCTTGTCCCGAACCATGTCCTTATATAAAAGTAATAGGATATCTGTCTGTGTGTACCAAAGGATCTAGCTAATCGCTGAACCGATATGGTTCTTCTTTTATAATTTAGCCCTCAAGGTTCCCAGGAAGATTTAGAACTATTTCAGGGGAGGGTACCACTACCCTCAAAAGAGAAATCGTCTCTAGAAAAATCCCCCTTCTACTCAACCCAAAATGCCCCTAAAGGCCTCTATGGGAATATCTGCTGGTCAAAATAAAAACGTTAAAAGTTTTTTAAAAACTTTTCCAAAGTTTTCATCTATCATATATTTTATTCATTTCTGTATTATTTTAAAACGAACAGACGAAGGAGCTTCACATTTATAGAAATTAAAAAGAATAATATTAAATTATTTTCCAGTTTTTAAGAATGTTAGCATTGGATAAAACAAAGTTGCTTTGCATCTCTGTCATACGTCTGTTTATATATTAGACTTATTCATTGTAGACTAACATACAACATTATTTTCTTATATATTAGACTAACATACATTTCTGTTTATATAATAGACTAAAACAATATAGACTAACATACATGTTGGTTTATATAATAGACTAATACAATATAGATTAACATACATGTCTGTTTGTTTAATAGACTAATACAATATAGACTAACATACATATCCTATTATATAAAGTAGTAAGCGTTTTTTTGTCTGTCCTGAAGGTTCTCGCTAACTGCTGAACCAATATTGTTCTTGTTTACAGTAAAGGTTCTTATAGGTCCTGTGAAGGTTTTAAACTATTTTTGGAGAGGGTGTCTTCACCCCCTCCCCCCAAAAAATATTTTTTTGTTCTTTTTTCCCTCCTGTTAAGTGCCCCTAGAGGCTTCTAGGGGCGTAACCGCTAGTATGCTTATATATTAGACTAATAAAATAACATACATGTCTGTTTATATGTTAGACTAATACAATATAGACTAACATACATGTCTGTTTATATGTTAGACTAATAAAATATAGACTAACATACATGTCTGTTTATATAATAGACTAATACAATATAGATTACCCTACATGTCTGTTTATATAATAGAATAATACAATATAGACTAACATACATGTCTGTTTATATGATAGTCTATTACAATATAGACTAAAATAGATGTCTGTTTATATATTAGACTAATACAAAATAGACTAACATACATGTCTCATACCTATTTTTTTTTTTAGACAAAATGATTTGAAATGATTGCTAAAATCGAAATATATCTTCATGTATTAGAATAGTGTATTTTTTAAAAATAGAATGAAAAACATACTAACTTTAAAATAAAAAAATGAAGACACCCATGAATAAAAAAAGGCCTAAATGGATTAAAGTCCCTTGACCCATAAGGAAAAAAGAGGCAAAAATCTACTTTTACCTTCTTTTATGATTATAATCTAGAATATTTCTTTTATATGTGGTTACATTTTTCGCGTATTTTACAGTATTGTCATTTTAGAATTAGCTTGTTTTTAAAGTAACAGGTTGTTTGCCTGTCTGTGCACAGACGGATTTGCTAACCGCAGAGCTGATATATTTCTCGTTTGCATCTTATAGGTTTATAACTACTTTGAGGGAGGGTACCACCACCCACCCAAGATAAATTTACCTTCTAAAAGTTTTTCAAACTTCTTGATTAGATATGTAATGTGTATAACGTGCGATACTTTTTTAACCTAAAAAACATATCTCTAGTCCCTGCAAGTCCTGATCGCTACTATCCCTGTAGGGCTGTTCTAACTTTTTCTTAACCATGCAACATAATAATCGCATTACTGTGTAAAATATCCGAAAAACTAGACACAAAAACAAATGCGAAAAAGAAGACGTTTATTTTGAATCAAATATGCCAATGTTTTTCATCTAGAGTATGTTTAATCATGTTATGTTTGTGCATTAAATAAATAATTGTTTATCCCCCGGGCCCTCATCCCAATCAAATATATTTATATATATTTTTAATATTTGGGGAGGGGGTCAAGTTTTGTTGGGTTGTATTTGGTACAGAGTTGCCCCGAAGGTTAAGGGCACCGCAGGAGTTTAGTTATCTCCCCATATGTTCAATTTATTTTTAAATAAGGGGGGGTGGGGGTGGTTGATTTCTGTGCTCGCTAGGCACTATGAGGGAAAGCGTCAGTTGATATTTTCACTCTTTTTTTGAGGGGGGGGGGGGGTGCCGGGGGATGTCAAATCCATCTTTTAACAGGACTGAACCTCGCAAAAAAAACTTTTGTACATAAAAATTGACATTTGTATAAATGATAAGGATCCAATGTCATTTTGCCAGGGATCTTAAGGGATAGGACAATAGCCAATAAATCGATGTACATCCCCAATGTTTATACTAAAAATTCTCCTTTCTTTAGATATTGGTGATTGAAACGTTTGGACTTAATGAACCAAACTATAAAATTTATCACATGTATACATATTACATCAAATTATCATTCTGTAGATTACAAACAGTGGTTGAAACATTTGAACACTTAGGCTCAATAAACAAACTAATTAAAATACAATATAGTCCTTAAAGTTAAACTTATAAGAAAATATTATTATAAACTTTTAGGACTAGTGTAATAAACAGCCCTATTTCCCCTACCTCCCTGCATTTTGCCTACCCAAAAAACTTGGACAAAAACCTTCTTATATACAAGATTTGAAATTTGATGAATACATCCATATAAAATTATGCTGCTGTTTTTATATCAACATAAATAATATTCCTGTATAGCTTCAAAATATCTGCTAGATTAGAACCGGTTCTTAGCCATACTGGAAAATCATGTATCTTATAGTATTACAGACAATTTTCTACGAATTGTAAAATGAGAAATAAAAATATTAATACAAGTTTTGTCAACCCAGCCTTTGGACTAAATTTTAATTTTAATATCCACGAAAAGCTGTCTATTCGTTGTCTGGTCGTCAATTTTTTACTTGAGAGCTATGGCCAACAGATCTTTTTACAATTTATAATATATTTTGTCCGTTAAGATCTCTTTAACCACTGATCCAATGCACATCTCCATTTTAGTGATGCTTAAAATTGAGGCCCCAGAATTGTTTTAGACGATTGTTATATTTAAAGTTAAGTTATGGGATGGTTCTATACAATTTGTGTGTCAAATCTCTTTGTCTTTGACTTGCAAGAGAAGCGATAGCTAGCTAAATTGTCTAATAATTTGTAAGGATTGATTCCATGTCTGACTAAGTATAACTTCTGGTTTCATGCTGAGGCCTTAAATTTTAGCTTTAATTATTACTTGAAATAGATATATGGATAAAGAGATAGATAAATAGTTTGATGGATAGATAAACAGTTAGATAGATATATGAATAGATAAGTAGATAGGAAAAGTCAAATTTTGTATATTATGTAGTTGTCAATTTTAAAATAAAATAAAGTAAACTGACTTAAAACTTGAACACTAAGATTATTTTAGAAGTTAAATATCATAAAAACTTTAGTATTAATTAAGCTTTATTATTTTTTGTTAAGTATGTGTTGCATAATTGTTTGGTCTAACCTTTTTTGAAAAGTCACATAAACGTAATATCTAGAAAAAGTATTTCAGTACAATTTTCTTTCAACAACTGTATTTATTCAACTCAACAGTATTTATTCGCGAAGTGCTATTAAACTGTAATAGCAATTTTTTGTCAGCGCTAATGTTTAATTTCAGCGTTATTTTTCATTACAGACGGCCATGCTAGAGCGTTTGAATTCGACCCCTACACCATACTTCGAGGATAGGGGAGGAAGGTTAAAGATCATCCTCGACGCGTTATTTAATTTTTAAAAAGTTTTCTCTTTATATTTGTCAACTAGCCTCTATCGGAGTCTAGGGGTACTTAAAGAAAAAATCGACATCCCTCTCTTGGAGTTTTTATTGGGAGTGTGTAGTAACCTCCTCCAAGATATTCAAAATCCTTCCCTGGACCTATAAGAAGCTTCCCTGAAATGAGAAACTCAATTGGTTCATTTGCTATCAATATCTTAGGCAACAGACAGGCAACCTTATTTCTTTATGATGATGTCGATGTTTGTTTGTTTGTCTGATTTGCTGAGCAGTGTCTTCTTGGATGTTGTCCTCCTTGATAAAATGAAATGTGTCCATTTCCTATATCCTGTATTTAAAAGGACTCTCCACAGAAAAATCAACTTTAGATTTTTGAAAATCTAACCTGAAATTATTATTCTCTGTTCAATTTTAGGCATTTTTTGTTTTTGTGGCATCGCGATCGAAGCCCTTTGAAATTTTTTACCTCCTTTAAGTGAATCCTCCCGCCATTTAATTTGTGCTGCTTTAGTGATTTTTAGCTTCTATTTTTGCCGCCGTTGCCGCATTCATCGCCCTTCTCCGCCGCTACTCCGCTGTACGTCGCTTTTTAATACATGCTCCCCTCTCCCTTGTTCAGAAATTAAATGGAGGCTGGGGGTGTTGTGTATAGCTACGTACGCAATGTATAGCGGAGTAGCGGCGGAGAAGGGCGATGAATGCGGCAACTGCGGCAAAAGATGGTTATATTTGGCGGAGGCGAACACAAAATGGAGGCGGCAGGATTGTCCAGTCAAGGAAGAGGATAAATCGTAGAGCGGCCGGTTGCAATGGAGCAAATGTTCTTTAGCGGCGAACACATATTGAGTGGAGGAAAGTGTAGTATATATTGTTATAGCGGCAGTACAAATAGGCGGCGGACAAAATTTTCAAAGGGCTTCGATCGCGATGCCACAAAAACAAAAAATGCCTAAAATTGAACAGAGAATAATAAATTCAGGTTAGATTTTCAAAAATCCAAAGTTGATTTTTCTGTGGAGAGTCCTTTTAAGCAATTTAATAACAAATAAATGTACAGTTTTGTTTAGACTTCCACTTTAATGTTCTGCTTTTTTTCTGACACTCTACATGAGTTATCCTTCCTTCTGATTTAAAAGCTTCGCTTTTATAGATTAACCATCATCTTTTTACGACCGTTTTGAAGTTACTTATAAAATATCATAAAATCGTTTTAATAACTTCTTATAAAAGGTATTTTAGATCCCTTTCCGTTCATGTGAAAAAAACAAAACAAAAAACATACATTATTATATATAACAAAATCGGGCAGTAAATGAAAAAGCACGTTTATTTGTCCTTTACGCTTATCCAATAGAATGATGGATAAAGGAATCGAAATATTATCCAAAAATCTAAATGAATAAGTCTAAGATAAAATGGACGGACAGAGAGCATCAAATAAAAAAAATTAAGTATGTCCTACAACGGTATCCTGTATATAGTCAGTTTTGCAACAAATTTACTTACAACTTTGTTTACCTTTATACATTTATATTCTTATTATTCATTCATGACACATATAAGTGGTAATGTCGTTTGTCCTACCGTTTCAGAGCTTCGCTTTTATGGATGTTCTCATTCTTGTATCTATAAAAACTAAGTTTTTTTCTATTTTTTTCTTTATCCTCCAATATCTGTTTATATTAAAATTACTTTGTTGTCCTTTTAAAAAAAATATTTATTTTAAAAGCATGCTTGCTCACATTTTTATTTTTCCTTTTCAAACATAAAGCTTTTATAGTTTGTTCGGTCCATATGTCTGTCCGTACGTAACGGATAGCTCTTATAGATAATTGAGGCATGCATAAATTGCCCTATCAATTTCGGCCTGGCATGATGAGAAAGTCAGAATATTCCTTTTTTAACATCTATTTTTTTAACAGCGAAATCTATTCCCATGCACAATTAAAACTTCCAGAGGAGAGTCGTGCAATCATAAGTTCATATGAAGAACTTTTGACCATACAATTATGGTCTTGTTTAGCAGAATTTGATTGAGAGATATGCCAAAATAAGATCTCGTGGACGGGGTGTTTCTTATCCCCTCGTTAACCATTAACAGTCAGGCCCCTTGCCCCTTGCCCCTGTCCCCTGTGTCCCCTGTATGATAATGAATTTCCGTCTATAAGTGAGACAAAATCAATTTTTGCTTCCTTCACCCTTTTATTTAACAATCTTTGTGTTTAGGTACTTTTTCTTACTTTTGAAGCTAGAAAAACACAAAACATAAATTTCGGCAGTCGCAGCTGTACTTGGCAGCTGCCAGCCGCCGCAGTTGGCGGTCAGCGGGAAAACGGCGGCTGATCGTTATGAAATTTAAAATGTTATGTAGACATGTAAGCCAAAGTTTAAAATTAAAGTTTGAAGTCTCTAACTCAAAAAATGCGGTCACAGGAGTTGGAGGATCAGGACCTGCAATCTCATACCAGGAACCTAAAATTGACTTTAACACTTAAATTTTATATAATGGTTTACTAATAAAGGAAATTTTAGTATTTTGGTAAAATAAAATGCTTTGTTTAAGTCAAAAACTATTTTTGCTCTTTATATGCATAACCCTGGCATCCTGTGCCCGCCAGGATGGAGATATTCCAAAAATTTCAACACTCACTTATGTGCCATACCCATACTTAAAAAGTAACTGAGTTATGGCCCTCTATCTTTCACACACAGAAAATGAGATGGAAAAAACCGGAGGGGGGGGGGGGAGGGGACGTTCAACGCCCCCCCCCCCCGACCGTTAAGGGTTAATTTATCCAATCCATTTGTGGGTCCGCATTTGATTTCCACCAACACACACAGGTGTGTAAAAGGAGGTTCGTACCACCAAGGACGTTCAAGCATTTTTTTTGAGGGAATGAGGGGTTTCAAAGGTTTGAGGGGGGTAAAATAATATATATTTTAATTTCGGAGTGTTAGTTAATTGGTTCAGAAGATTAAGGGTGTAACACCCCCCCCCCCCCCATGATGCGTATCTTTACCATGGCAAAACCATGTGCACGCCACTGCACCAACACTATTGCACAAGAAAATGTGACATTGAACTTCTAGGAATCCCTTTTTCACGCAAAAAAGGATTGGCACAGTAATACTATACCCTCATTTAAAAGTAACAGGAAATCTGTTTGTCTCTGTGTTTACAGCGAAGCTGGACCGATATGGTTCTCCATTACAGTGAAACCTTTCATAGATCACGGTAAAATTCTATATTATATATATTTTACTATTTTGGTTGAGGGTACATCATCAATAGGACAATTCTTACATTTCTAAATTAATGATAAGAGCTATCCATTATGGACAGACGGACCAACCCTAAGTATAGAAAAGTCAGCTGGGTATAAAGGGTGATGTTTTAAGCAAAATTTGCTTATCCTTTCATTTTGTTAAAAAAAGCAACAACAATATTTATTTTTAGATTATAGATCTTGTTGTTTCACCTGAAATCATGCTTAGAGCAAATGTGTTTCACTTATATATCTAAACATTTTTTAATATCTTGGAAAAACGATTTATATGATATCACACAAGAATAATTTCATCCATAAAAGCAAAACTCATCCAATTAGACAAACAGACATTTTTAAAATATTAACGGTTGCGCTCTTAGCATCTTGGAGCTCTGTACCTAGAAAAATAGCCTAAAACCAATCCAAGTGGTGATGACTATTTCAGCATATTGTTATTTAGTAAAAACAAAGAAAAAAAACATTTCCATATTATAAATTAAAAGTGCCGCTATAAAAAGTAGAAAAAATGCATTACTTTAAAAATGAAAAATTACACCCTTCATTTTAGGACCTGTGATTAAACTATATCACCAATTCAATAGTGTCTGTATCAGAGGTATTTTTCCCCTCTAAAATTTGTTTGAAGTTTAGGTGGTTCAGTAAATGACGCTGATTCGGGGCTAGATTCGAACCTCTCACCTTCCCAACAACGAGAGGTTACGCTAAGTGTAATGGCACAGTCGCAGGTTATGAAAGCAAGATTAAAATATTTCTTTAGAATCGTTTTAACAAGATGCTCCAGCTGAAATGTGTTTTATTTTTATAGACAAAAAAACATAAGCACATGTGTTCCAAAATATACATATTTTCAGCCTTTTTTTGTTGAGCGCAAACGATTCAAACGTAGTCGTATGGGTCTCTGCAATTTTTGTTTTAAATTTGCAAGGAAAAAAACTGCCTGATTTTACAAATGATAAAATGAATTCCAAGGTAGAAAGATCAGGAATTAAAGCGAAAACTTTGTTAAAATTTTACATGTTTTAAATGAACGTACATACGTATCGCTTATAGAGTTGCTTTATAAGTTGTACCTAACTGTAACTGGAATCACCATCCAAGCTTTAAGTCAATAGGGCAATTAAAGCATGCCTAAATTAACGGTACGGACGTACAGAACCTTTTTGTAAAAATCTTTGCTTTTAAAATTTACAACTATCAACCCCACCTCCCCCCCCCCCCCAACCTTCAACATTCCCCAAGACTCACAAACATTTCTAACAATTAAGTTAATTGTAATCTACGTATTTGTGTTTTATCATTGTGGATGTACATCAGTTTATTGGTCATTGTCTTATTCCACTAGATCCCTGAGAAACACGATTGATGTTTCTGTCACGTTGAATTCACTGTGCCACAGTTTGAAAAAAAAATGCTGTAATACTTAATATAAATCTGTCAAACGTATAATATTACGTTCAAAGTCGTATTATTATGACAACAACGTTAAATAGTTTTAATTTATAAAATAAAAAAAACATCCGCAAAAAAACCTTATTATCAGAAGGTAAGATAAAAAAAACTAACACTTGTAGATTGTCAGAACATAAAAGTAAAATATTAATCATTAAATCTTAACAAAATTGTATACATTTGCTGCAAAATTGTGTAAATACAGGACATATCTACATTTCTGGATTTTCATATAGATATTATTTAGTTAAATGTTTAATTATTCCAAAGAAGATGTATCAACTTTTTTGCTTTTTATTTAAGATAGCTAGCCGGTTCTTTCCGTAAGTAGTAGATGTAAAATTTTTCATAGAATTCAGATATGCAATCGGTTTTTTTTGTAGACCTCTTATTTTTTAAGTAATTTAAGTTTTTAAAAAAAATAATTAAGTCGGTTTTAAGGTACTAAAACGCAACAAAATAAAAGAAGAAAATGGCCAGTATGAACAAAAATAGTAAGATCTTTAATTTGACACCTTACTTTTAAAATTATGTTTATAAAAACCCATGTATAGTCAAAAATGTGGTGTTATCCGTACTGAAAAATACCTTTGAGTGCTTCCCGGCTTGACATGTTCAATGACCTCGGTAAGAATTCTTTCTTTAAGCATTTTTAATAGTGTGGAATGATTTTTAAAAGACGGCAAATTAATTTCTTTATTTTCATTAAAATTAGACCAAGTAATTAATTTATTTTTGTACCAGAATATTTTAATAGTAGTCTATGATGATTTTATCCATGAATTACAAACTCGCATTTAGTTTTGATTTAATTTTAAGCAAAAATAACCCTAATTTATTTTATACATTTTGAAATGTAGATTCGAAATCACGAAACCTTTTATAAGGAAAAGACGATTATTCCCAAATGAAAAAGATTGTTTTCTTTTACAAGATTTATTTTCTTTATGATGTATTTAACATTTTAATATTTGATTATTAATTTTGTTATTTTTATTTCATCGTGACCGTTTTCATACAATAAATTGTATTAGTAACTACGCTGGTTTTGCTCATGTGGGAAGTAGCAGGTTTAGTACGTCTGTACTAAAAGATCTTGTACACGGCCAGGCAAATGCCGTTGTACCGAAACAATGAAAACGGTATGAAGTCCAGTCAGCCAGACAAAGCCAGTGACAGTTACCGTAAGTGTTGAATGTGAATAAATTCTACACGTGACTATAATTGTAATCAGTGTTAACAAAAGTGAAAATGGCACCTAAAAAGACTAGGTATGAATTATTGTCGGACAGATTGCCTAGGGAAGTTGAGGTTATAACCGAAGAGTTAGACAGAGTGATGCAGGTAGTGACAGATACTGCTGACATCAATGTCAACCTCGGCAAGGAGTGCATCCTTGTTCATGATGCGAACTTAAATCTTGAACGTACCATGAGCGGTTTTCAACAGCTGGATGTGTTAATCCAAGATGATATTAACCTAAAGGATTTTTATAGTGACGTTATCATGGCACGAAAGAGTTATAGCGAGCTACAGCAGACATTAAATGCCATAGATGAGATAAAAGCGATTAGCAATGAGGTTTTAGTTCTTGGTGATGATCTCGCAGCTCATAAAAACAGTTTACAACAACGTTGTATGCAGATAGTGAAAGTTATAAAAGGTGATTACATACCTTTACCAGCTAAAATCTGCAGTGATCTGACAAAAAATAAGTGAGACGTTGGCGAAGGCCAAGCAAGAGCCTGTTACGCCAGTCTCAGGTGCCACGGCAGATTCTTTGCGGCTGCCGCTGGTAGTGCAAATGGGGCGCTTGTCCAATATTATGGTATGAAGATCGCTCTTCTATGAGTACTACTAAAAATCCTACTTTTACTGCAATACACATAGACATTCTCATCGTCGGTTCGTCAATTTAGAATGCTTATCCCTCTATTCCCACAAGTATAATACGAATTTGGTTGAGCTGGTTGTGGCTCAACAAAAGACCCACGCAAGGTATTATATTGCTTTAAACTAAGAATAAATGGTTGGTTATGATATTCGATCGGTATTATATAAGTATATTAAGCACTTAAGAAGGAAGATGGTTTTATAAAGTGTATTTACATTACAATTGAATAAGTTAAGTATGAAAATATTTACAGGATAAGTGATAATAATCATAAGTAGTGTAGGACAGAAAAGTGCCCCAAGTCCTAAGCATTGAATTGTGCTAAGTGTTAGAATTCTAACATAAAGCCTAAGCTCAATTCATGCTAAGTACTGAGGGTCCTAAATTTAAACTACAATGCATGCCAAACAACTAAGTCATTACCTTTTAAAGCCAGAAGAACTTGATGGTAGGAGAGTCAATAAATAACTGAGATATTTTAAGAAGTGCAAGCTATAACATCAACTTATAATAAGGATCTAAGTGTTTGTCTGTTTAATTAAGAGTCTGTATGTTAACTTGTGACGTAAATCAAACTATGGTTGTAGGCATACATACTTGAACTAAATGGTTACATGATTACTTTAACAATAAACATAATGTTTTAATAAGCATATAACATTAATAAATCACATACAATTTACCATGATTAGGCTAGCATTACCCATATATGGTATTATATTGGTAAAGATAGGCCTATAAATGCATAAAAGTATACAAAAGGTGCCTCGGGCCTAGCTAAAGTATTTGTGTCTCATGCCTGAGTTGTGCTTGATAATTGCAGGGGCACGTCAATCAAATATTTAGATTCTACTCTTATATGGTGTAAACTTTATATTAAACATAGGTAGATAGTCTGGATGCGAAGCATTTCTGTAAAAGTCTTATTTGTACGTTCAAAGAATTTTGAAAATTGGGGATCACATCTCCAGTGGGGGTAAGTTGTTAAAAAAGAAAAAAGAGAAAAAGGAAAAGTTTAGTAGTCCCATATAGGCATATATATAATAAACTAAGTTAAATATGCTTTCCATCTAATAAATATGCTTTGCGTATTTTCATGGTTGGATATACAAGATGATAAATTTCCCATTCAGAATGCACTCGCTTTTTGAATGGTCTTGTTTTATCCAACGTGGTCACATCAATAAATGTCTTTGATTCTGTTGTTGTGGGCAGTTCAGCTTCTTCTGATGATGAACTGGAGGTTGAGGTAATCTCTTTCGAAGGGTAGACTGAGGTTGGTGGGGAGGTAGATGTGTAGCTAAGGGCATCCACTTGTGCTACCTCGTTGCCATTCTCGTCCAAGGTGATTGTGTGATTTTGCAGGTCATAGTAGAGTTGGGTGAGGTCATCGGCAGAGAGGGATAGAGTGCTGGTAGAACTGCTATCACTGTCGGTCTCTACTCTACTGTCTGCTCTGGTATTCAGGGCTGTATTTAACAGGTAATTCCGAATTGTGATGGACAGGCTTTCTGAGAAACCATCATAATCCAGTGTGGTGATAATGTTGTTGTTCTCGTCTGTCATCTCAAGGTACTGACAGGTACACAACTGCAATCCGTCCAAGGTAGGGTGGTGATATGGTTCCAATACTCCATTGTCATCTAGGTTCTCTCCAGGCTGGTCCATGGTAGATCCTAAAAAGAGTTAATTGCGCCCTCCAACCGGTTCCTTGGGGTATCCTGGCTATTGTAATCTAAACAAAGAAATTTTAATAATCTTTTATTAATTATTTTATCCCTAGGGTGTCTAAGAGATTCCTTTCGTTACAGATAGGCCTATAATGGATTAATTAGTTATATCGATCCTGTTAAATCTGACTGTATCCCTGAATTTAAATAACATTTCATATAAAAATAAGTACAATTAATATTTACATATCGTATCAATTACTTTGGTTAAATTATGTGTATATACGTATAAATATAAGGCTTTACCGACAATAGGTGGTATAAGTGTATATGGTTTATACCATTTTTGGTAGTAGCTGTATTTTATTTTAATTTCAATATATAAAAATTTTAATCAATTCAAGACTAATATGTTACTTTACATCGCTGTTAGGTATAATTGTTGGACGTAAAATCTATAAATTATATCGTTCGGCGTCCATAATTAAAATTTGCGTAATAATAAGTTGTTAACCCTTTCTTTATGTTTTGGGCGGTCAAAATGGTAGGAGTCTAGTTTGAGCGAGGCTATAAAAAGCTGGCGGCCCAATAATTCCGCTCATTTTTACAACAAAAGTCTTTGCGTGCGGAGCTTACGTCCGAATGTATAATTTTTACCACTAATTTTAAAGAAAATTTGTATAAAAGTGATAAAATTTAGTAATTCGTGTATTATATAAATGTTTTTATGTTATAGATTGTAGATATGCTCATTATTTTTCTTGCTGTCTAATATTTAAAGATCCAAGGGGAAACGTATTTCCTTCGGTAACGCTTTTAATTCTATACCTTGATCAAAAATAAATTAAAGTAATGTGTGCATATCTTCAATCTACAACAATTCTGATTCATAAAATAATTGCAGTATTGCTAGGACATATCTGTGTCCACAGGTAGATAAACGTATTTCTTTTGTTTATGTTTTCCGTCTGCAAAATTGTTAACTTTAACCGTCGTAAATATATACTTATATTGACACAGATATATCTATAATGTTATTCGCCTTAACTTTTGAATGCAGCATTTCTTTTTATAGTAAAAAATTATCGAATATTTACTTATATTTTTTAAAGAATTATTTTGATTTTACGTTAAGAACATAGACGTGTGTTCCGTATACTTTTGGCTGTAATTTGCCTTAATCCATTTAAAAAGACATAAAATTTACGCTTAAATATTTCAGCCATAGTTACTTTTAATCGATAGACCATGTAAAATTACGTTTAAGTAGCTCAATCATAGTTACTTTTAAACAATCGATTATAAAAAGTTATGTTTAAGTAGCTCAATCATAGGTACTTTTAAACGATAGATCATAAAATTACGTTTAAGTAGCTCAATTATAGTTACTTTTAAATGTTAGATCATGTAAAATTAATTACGCTTAAGTAGCTCAATTATAATTACTTTTAAACGATAGATCATGAAAAAAAAATTAATGTTTAGGTAGCTCAACCATAGTTACTTTTAAACGATAGATCATAAAAACTTTTATGTGTACAGTCTCTTTCGTTAAATTAATTTTTTTATGTGTTGCCTTTCAGAATCAATAGTCTTAAAAATTTACAGTGCTCGAACATGTATATTCCGGAGGCCTCGGATGCGCACCTAAGTATCAGGGAAAGGTTCGAGGAGTCGCTCAGAGTAGCAGCCGCTACTCTGGCCAACTCGTCGCTTCTCGATTCCTCCCTTGATGACTCGGAGACAGTGGCTAGTGACGCGTCCGGAGTCCCAAGCTTCGCCAGTGGTGATGATTACGGCGGTACATATGATAATTCTGAACCCGAAAATTATCAAGGGGAGATGTTCGGCAACGAGCATCTCTCGTTGATGATGAGTAGGATCATTCAGATCTTATTGTCTCTCTTCGATTCAGTGATGTGGAGTCCCCTCGGTGACATTGTGGACAATGTTGTCGGGGGCGATTCTGGGTCTGCTGAATTGAGGAGAGACCAGAGGACGGGTCTGGACGCAATGAACATGAGCGGCTTTGTCGACATGTTGTTGGGTTTAGGCCTGTTCTGCTGTGCTGTCTTGATTGTTATCATTGGTGCAGTGGGCTTGGAAACGTTACGCCGTCTTGAGGAGACTTCGGACAGGTCGCCGGTTCACTGGATTCGTGACATCTGCGGTCGCATCCGGGTGATTGGCCTCCGGACGTTTGAGCTTCTGTCTTGTCGCCCAAGGGCTCGGACTGGTGTTGTTGAGTCTCCAACAGGTGATACAACGGATTCTGGTGCGTATGAGGCAACGCCCTCTGATACTGATGATATTCCTCTGGATTCGTTCACACAGGTAATCTTCTCTTTTTTTTTTTTGTTGTTTTGTAAATACTTTTTTTTCTATGGCCATGCAGTTGTCTATTTAAAGCATCATATTCGTGCAAGGTTATTCTGTCCTATCTTCACTTCCTCAACTTTGACTTTCAGCTCTTCCATGTATATCGCTCGCCGTTTGTCTTAATTAATGCTACCAGGAAAATCCGCGGGTCACTGCAATCAAGTTGAGCACCGAGTGACTAGTGGGGTTTTATTAACATTATTTCCTTCTAGGAGATTGAGAGGTTTGCTCTTGCCGTACATATCCCATTGGGGTTTTCCGAAATTATCATAGAACTTATTTTCCTTATCTTTTTAGGCGCCTTCAGTTACTACACCCACCCTGACTGAGATGAGGACTTCCATCGGCAACTTCAATGTGCGCACACTGACGCCCATCCAGGTTCGGCCATCCGGTAGTAATCTGCATGCAAGAATGGATAGCTCTCCAGGCAGCCAGGGTTTTAGGCCCCTTATCTTCGAACAGCCGGAGACGCTCCATGTAAGTATAGGCATACTATTCCTTTCTATACTAATTTTCAGAAAGAGGCTGTACCTATATTTTTCACACGTTTCTAAGGGTTTTGTAACTAGTTCTTTCAATTGATAGAAATTTGTCCTAAGACATATGACCATATAAGCATTTTTGGACAGTCCTAAGATTTTAATTTTATCATTAAGTAGTTGAGTGCTTACTTAAACATTTGGCGTGCTATACAATGTTTTAGGAATTTTCTTTTCCCAACTTTTCTAAACTTTATATAATGTTTTGAGTAATACTAATAGAAACTTAATTTATTTCAGTCCACAAATTTACCGCCTTTGGCAGCACACTATACAACCATGAGGCCGTACAGATACAACCCGCCGAGTACTGAGGGTTCTGCTGCAAGATCGGAGAACGACAGCTCGTCGCTTGATTCGATATTCGGCATCAGTATCATTGATTCTCCATCTGCAGTTGATCTATCAGAAGTAAGTTTGATAAATCTTTTTTGATATTATTCTTATTATCTGCGAAAATTACGTAAATTAAAATAAAGTCTTTAGAGAGTTTAGCTATGCTTATAGACAATAAATTATTTCAGCTAGAGTTTTATCCCTTCTTAATAGTTATTATTAAGATTTTGGACAATTGGTTTATTAATCTTTAGAGCATCGAAATTGCCTGGCAATGTATATGGATAAACATTATTATATTTCTCATAAATATTTCTTAAACCTTCTGTCTATTAACATTCCCTTCCTTGTTTTAGGTTACCGACGCGGAAAGCACCGTTCCCCTGGTAGATGACCTTGAAGAAGATCTTCCGCCCGCCCTATTTAATGCCATGAGCGACGAGATACAGTTCCCTGTGCCAATCAGGGTTATTGGAGGCCTCGAGTTGATACGCCTCACGATGCAGACTCCTACTCCGGACCTTCCTCCGGAGACTGCATCGGAGTTGGCTAGCGTGGACTCGGCTACGCTGTCCTCGGACAACAGCAGGGAGGAGGGGTCCGACGCTGAGGGAGTCCCTCGGCGTCGGGTTCCAACATTCCCTAAGCGTACGCCATGAAGTGGCAGATTAGCTTGGTCGTTGGACCCATAGTATTAAGACAAGGACCGTTTTAGACAATATGTGACAAATTTACAAATTTTTATTTATGTTAGCTAGTCCAATTTTGTAGTCATCACTATATATAGTAAAGACTTTTAGACGTTTTGACTCATTTACTTTTTGCAAGACCAGTTAATAATTTACACAATGCTATTATATTTTGTTATGTATATACGTTCTTAGTTTGTAAGGAGAAATTTAAGGTTGTATTTTCTTTGCCCATAAAACTTAAAACTTCATTCAATCTCAATTACTTTTCCCATAAATGTATTAATTTTCTTTTTCTCAATAGTATATAACAATTTTGATTGCAGCCTTATTTCACAAATTATTTATTCTGTTAGCTTTAAGGGTTATGTATATATAAATATTTTAAACGAACTCGCACCTCAGTACCTTATTCTCTAAAAATGTGTTATATTTATCCCTGTGCATTAACGTGAACTTAATTACTTTATGCTGTGATATAGAGGACCTGTAAATAGAGCATATATTTTTTTTGTAACTAATATCTATGTAGACAGATAGACTGACCCTAGACAGAGTTATGTAAATATGCTTAATTTCAAGTACCTAATAGATCTCATGTTAAGGCTGATTGCAATTTTAATATTCAAATACTAAAATAATAATATAACTTATGGGTGACTTCATTAAAGAAAGTTTGTTTAATTGGTAGGGTTTAGAATAAATAATATTTCCTTTTAAAAATAGAGAAATTAACATCCCTTTAAGTCTCAATACAATAGTCGTAAAATCTATTTTTCGGGGTAAAATTTTTCTTATATCCTTCTTTAAAGATAAATCTAAATTTATTCCACCGAGTAAGGTTAACCTGGTTCGAATAGAATCGTCAATAGGTTATGTGCCTTCGTATATATAAATTTGCATCTAGCGCTTAATTATTCGTTTAATGATCTCAAAGTTTTATGTGCCAGTGTACAGCTATATCATGAAAGATTATATTAACTAAAATTTAAGAATTGTCAGAAATTTGCATTATGTTATAATTTTCCAAAGACTGTTAAATAAAAATTTATATTTTGTTTTCAAAGAATGTTTAATTAAAATTTTATATTTTTGCCAAAGAAAAATGTTTGATAAAAATTTATACTTTTCTAAAGATTATCTAATTTTGTTAAAATAAATAGAATTTTAAGTAATATACATATTGTTATTCACTGATTTAATATATGTTATATAAACTTCCTGTCTGCATAGCTACTCTATAAGTATTACAATTTGTACATCAATTTAGTATGATATATAATTAAATTAAATTGTTACCTTTGTGAAGCGTTTAGACTAAATTAAACTTGCTTGTTTTATGATAAATTTTATGAGTAACAGTGTTACCTGCTGAATTCTTTTGGTATTTTAGCTTGAATATATACAATTTATTCTTACCGTTTTAGCGCTATCTTTAAGATAAGTGGTTGATTGTCTATCAATAATTATACAGAGTTTTATGAGTACATACAAAAATATGAGTGTCTTACCATGCTATATATATAAGTACAAGAGGTTTTATATTTTCATTTAGCAAAACTTTTATATCGTTAGGATGTGTCCGTAAGTCTTTATCCGTGTGTGTTAGAAATCAAATTATAGGAATCAGTTTAACTTTTAATTTTACTCTTCGTGAATACTGGGAAGTGTGCAATGCCCAGAAATGAGAAGGACTGTGTCTATTAAATTTTCTACTTGGCGTACTACTGCCCGTAATTCATCTGTTATAGCCTGCCGGCTTCTATATTTCTGTTGTCTATATCGAACGACTAAGCGGTTATATGCGTCTCTATAAGTATTCCTAAGCAGACGGCAATGCAAATATCGTACAATACGACGGGGCTGGCTGATTCCACAACTAATTTTAAACGCTAACATTTCTTTAATCATTGTGAGTAAGTTATAACAATATTCTACTAGGTTCGCAAAAGTCTCGTGTAGTATTCGTTGCGATCTAGGCATAGGCTTTCGGAATCTAGTTTGCATTACGTTTATGTGTAAACTTTAGAAGATTTTCTGCTAAAACTTACGTGTTTGTGATAACTGTTGGTAATTCAGAAGGTGGGTGATTTCCTCACTTGTGGATATGTTATAGTAAACTGACTCAATTTCAGGATAAAATTTAAGTTATCATTATTGTTCACTACTGCTAAAATTCTGAGTGGGCGTTTCCTGTTTCCTAGCTATAATTAAAGTCTTGACATATTTTTTTTTATGTAGATTGGTTATAGCTTTAATAACTAATCAAGTTCATCACAATTCAAGGCTTATATATATAGGTTGCCTAATAACGTTGTTATGCTTATACAGTTTGGTCAGCTTATACTAGGCGTTTTAACTCATTTTCGTATATATCAGACTACGTAGTAACATTCGTATATTTGTACAGTTTGTATTAATCGTTTGACTCTGTTTAGAATATACAGAATCAAAACTTACACATATGCAATTAATTTATATATTTTTGTATATATAAATGTTTTGAAGGGATCGACTTTCTAGTCGACTTGTATTGCATATGGTGGTTTCCCCCCTTTGGTGGTTTTAAGAGAGAAAACGTAAATTTTACCACTTGATATATAACCTTGAGTGGGAATTATGATAGCTTAGTTATCAGATTAGAATAACATATCATCATATTGTTCACAAGTTTTACAGGGTAAACGGAAATGTAAATAATTGTTATGGTTGTGAACTTGTGCCTTTTCTAAATCTGACTTTTCTATCATTTATATTCCTAAGGCGTGGTCCTCCAGTAATAAATACGCTGTCTAATGTCATGTCTTCATCGGAGCTAGAGTCTTCTAGGTCCGAATCTGAGTCTAATGGTTTCTTGTTTTGCGATGCTTGTTTTCGTGTCTCTAAGGGAGAGTGTGCGCGTATTCCTGGTTGCGGATCTTTTGTGTTAACCGGAATTATGAGCGGAAGCGTATCATTTTTAACTAATGTAGCTATCTCTTGGTCCGTGAGTTTATTGTAAGGCTTTGTAATTATTCCCTTTATTTCCTCTGGGAGGGTGTCAAAATGTTCGTCAATTGGTTTGAATCTCTTGATTTCATTGAAAGAGTATTTAAATACTTCAGTTTTCTTGTCAGAAATTCTTTCAACCATGCAACTTTGGGGGCTTACATCCAAAACTTTGTAGGGTGATATGTGGTAGATAGGAGTAAGATTGGGATTAACACCAGGTGTAATAGTGTTATTTTTAACCAGAACAATGTCTCCTATATTAAAGTCTTTGAGTATGCGGTGTTTGTTTACATACTTTAATCTTGCTTCCCTTCCCTTTTCAATAGCTTTTGCTGAAATGTCCAAATTTTCTTGTATACCGTCTGAAAGGTCTTGAACATAGGCTTCCGTGCGAGCTATGTCAGGGTGGTAATCTTCCGGTTTTATTGCTCCAAAAAATAATTTTGATAGGGAACTGCGTGTTCCAAATAGTAATTCCATGGGTGAAAATCCAGTTTTTGGTATTTTAGTGCAATTATATTGTCGGACTATTAACGGTAGTAGATATAACCATGAGGTTGTTTTATCTTGCGCCAAAATTTTAATAATTGGCCATTTTATTACTTTATTGCTAGCTTCCACCAATCCTTTAGAGGGTGAAAAATAAGCAGTAGAGTACAAAACTCGGATGCCAATAGAAGTAAAGAATATCAAATTCTGTTTTTCTAGAAATGATTTTGCATTATCACACAATATTTGTCTGGGGGAGAAATTAGGGTAAAAGTAAAACATGAATTTATCTATAAATTCACGGGATGTGAGTGTTTTCATGGGATATGCAAGAATCATTCCTGTTAGTTGGCAGACTATAGTGAGGATATGATTATAACTACAATAGGGGGGTAAAGATTGTATGTAGTCAATACTTACGCATTCAAAAGGCCTTGAAATTGTACTATATGTCCCTACTTGTTCTAATTTTGTAGCTGAGTTTTGAAGCTGACAATTTAAACAAGATTTGGTGTAATTTCTAACATATTTCTTTAGGTTAGGGTGAAAGAAATTTTGCATATTTAAAAGCATTTTAACTTCTCCACCATGTATTAACAAAAGATGAGTATAGCACACTAGTACTGGTAATAATTTAGTTGGGAGAAGGACCTTTAATTCTCCTTTTATTTTTATAAACAGAATAGTGTCTTTAAGTTCATAGTTTTGCCGCTTATAAGTGTAAGTCTTTGCTTTAGAGGTTAGACAGTGTGTATAAATATCAATATATTCCTCTTTTTGTCCGACAATTATATTTTCTATGCTAATCCTTTCTCTTAGGATTTCCAATGGTCTTAGTACTTTGCCTATAACTTTATGTTCTGCGGCAAGAGAATTTATGGTGACTTTAGGTTTTCGCGGTTTTGGTTGTGGTGGTTGTTCATCATAGCCCAAGTAATCAGGGTTATCTATTATGAACTGTGTCCATTCTTCAACAGTCCAAACTTTATATTGGGGTAAGTTGTCTTCAAACCCAGATTTAACAAATCTAGGTAGGGCTACCCTTTTAATACTTGGTAAAGTAGCTTTATATGCCCTTGTTAGGAAGTCTGCTAAATTGTCTTCTCCCTTTAGGAATGACATTGTTAGCTTCGGTATTAAGTTTAACAAAGTAAGATTCCATCTTTTCAACTTATCAACGGCGCTTAATGCTTTTGGATTAAAGAGATAATAAGCACATTTTGCATCTGTTAACAAGGTGCATTCACAACTTGGACCTATTAAAGTTCTGAATGAGTTTGCTGCATAAATAATTCCTAAGATTTCAATGTCTATGATATGTAATCTTGACTCTGCAACTGTAATCTTCTTTGAGGTGTAAGCAATAACCTCGAACATAGATGCTAAGGATTTTAAGTTAAAACTATTGGTTGATGACACCATAGCGGGCCTTACTATGTGTTGTTCCTTGTGACCATATAATAAAAACACGAAGGGGGGCTTAGTTTTGTCTGTACAATATTGAGTGACAGGTTTAACCTCCTCTATGTTTGTAATAACTATCACAGGGCGGTACATAGCAATACTAAGTGCTTCAAATATAAGTTGTTGCGAGTCGAGATATACATATCCAAGTTCTAATCTACGAATGAATTCCAAAAATTTATCCCTATCATTGTTAAATACAAATTGAATATACTTTTGTCGCAACATCGTGGAACGTATAATTTTGGATGTTCTTTGCAGGATAGTGGTCAAAGGTGTCTGAACTTTATTTAGCTCTAAAAGCAACTGTAAAGCTATACCAAGACTATTATGTACAGTTTCTTCAGGATAACCCAAAGTTTTGCTAGCCAAATACTCAAATTCAGGCGGTCCATCTTCGGACATACGTTTAGTATAATCCTTAATACTTTCACCCTCATTCTGCAAAGGTAAAGGTAAGATTGGTAACCTGTTATCATAAATAACATGGTGTACAGGATCATCAAAGTTTAGACCAGGGGGTAATGTTTTAGCCTGTAATTCTGGCATTACTATTTGTGCTAAGACTGCTGAGTATGAGCCAGTTGAGGTGCCGGCTGCATCTGACAGAATAATCTTAGGTGCCGATAAGTTAACTAATTTACTAAAAATTGGACCTGATGCTAAAGCTTTCTTAATGTCCTCAAAAGCTTGTCTTTGTTCCAGAGTTGGGACAAAAGTTTTACCTATTCTTGAAGATGTAAGTGAGGTTAGAATATGTGTGGGGGCCATAATATCAAATCTTAAATGTTTATGCATACTTTGTAATACACCCATAAAAGACCTCATTATGGTAATATCAGTAGGCATAGGAATATTCAAAAGCTTCTGTACTCGCCTCTGATCTACACAGCAATAAGTATGTGAAATGAAAAACCCAAAGAAATTCACCCTACTTTTAAAAAGTTGTGATTTCTTTAAACTAATCTTCCCTTTATGTGTGTGTATTCTTCCCATAACTTTCTTCAAAATCTTAAAATGTATGTTTAATGATTCAGATCTAGTTTTGGCTAGTTCAGTCGAAACAATGAAATCATCGTAAATGTGCTGGACTTCTGGGATAGGAGAGTGTACCATTTTGGCTACATCTCTGTCCATCACAACATTACTGTTATCATCATAAACTAAATCCCAGTGTAAAATTCGATCCATAAATCGTGATAGACTTTCAGGTGAAGTTTTAATGCCAGTTGGTAAGGATGCATGTCTAAAAGCTCCTAACGGGGTTGCAAACAATGTTAAGTCTCTGCAAGGCGTTATGAAAGGCGTTAGCCATGTCACTACTACTATGCACAAATTTATCCCTTAGTGATTGAATTAAATTTTCTGCTGTAGGTAGCAGTGCAGGTTCGGACTGCAGACAAGGATTTAACTGTTGAAAGTTTACAATTAAACGTGGACAGCTCCCCTGATCCGATTTTGGAATCAGATAAGCTGGACTTGCATAGTTGTTATAAGAATCCCCATCTAAATTAGCTCTTTCAATAGTACCGTTCTTTAACAAAAATTCTAAGATAGATTGCATTTGCATTTTCTCTACGGGTGATAAATAATATAGTTTCTTATGCTGGGGCAGGGTTTGACCAGGTCTTAATCTAATGGTATAATTGCCCAGATATTTACTCATATTACCTCTATCAGTAGAGTGTGTAGATATGATTTCTGGATAGGATTTTAGGAATATATCTTCTATATAATGTCTTACCTCAAGTGGATAGTCTGACAGCACCACTAGATCCTCTGGTTTAACGAACTGGTCCTTAGGCACACTGTATCCAGTAGGTTCAGTTACATAGTCCATGAGGTTATCAGACTCAGATATATGTTTTAACCCGAGTTCTATAACATCATCACTGTTCTCAAAGAGTTTATTCTTTTCAGGATCTGGTGTAGTTAAAATCTCATCAATATTAGAACAGTAGTCAGATAAGGCTACTCCTGGTACTGGAGTGTCATTGTTTATAGCTGTGGGATTTGGTATATATCCGTCAGCTAAAGGAAAATATCGTTCTACCAGATTGATGGCGCTGTATTTTGGTAGCTATAAGAGTTGTACTGAGTTGCTACTGGTGTCTAGTGAGATCTGATTGATGGCTGGAGTGTTAGTTGGCGCAGAATGTTGCTCCAGGGCTTGTACAATCTCATCTAACTCGGTTGTCACAGATACGTTGTGTAGGAATGATTGTGTAAAGTCAAAATCTGTGGTGATCTCCTTGACGACAAATTGGTTGCTTGGTTCCAAGTACCCAGTGATAACAGTGTTAGTGATGGTGTGCTCAGTAACATTGGTTATCATTGCTCTACCGCTAAGTTGTCCTCTGTTGTTGACTGTCAGTTGCGTTTGTCCAGGTTGAATTTTGATTCCTCCATTTCTGTCATTAGCAATGTGGTCATCGCTGAGAATTACTTTGGTTCCAGGAGCCAAGTTGAAGAAATGATTGATGTTCATCTCTATTGTCTGTGTTTCGTTAGAGTCAATCTTATCAATTGTCCCTGTGCAGAGCTGTAACTCATAATCAGAGCAGAACAAGCTATCTAATACTCTGCCAGGATGGAACATAGAGTATAGATATGGTGCTGGCGGGTGGTTGTCTGCAACGAAAGTCAACCCTAATTGGAGGTCTCTAATACCATTCATTCCAATGATCATAGGTGTGACATTCTTGTGTTCCTCAGGTACAATCATAAATGGTACTGGCCGGTAGATACCTGAGAACTGTGTGAGGCGAATCATAAGAGTTATCTCTCCAGCTACTGGGATTTTGTGTCCAGAGTAACTGACAAGGACCATGTCACTCTTTTCCAAATGATTCTTGACCTCATGTTGTTGTACTCCAAACAACATACCAAAATAGCTGGTTGACATGATGTTTCTGTCTGCTGCTGAGTCAAATAAAGCTGTCATATACACATCATAGTTTCCATTTGTCATACAGCCAGAGCAGTTAAGATACATCTTCCTATTCTCATCCATAATGGCTGCTGAACTGTCTACCGCTAGAATCTTGGGATCGTTAGGGTCCATTCTAACGGTGATAGCATTAACCCTACTTGTTCTGTTACGCTCTATGGATTGTCCACTAGCTTTAGCCTCAACCCATTCTTCGTATGCCTGTTTGAATACACCACCGGGCCTTACTTTACCGCTATGGTACAGTTCCATCATAGCTGGTCGTCCAGGGCATAGGTGTTGAGCGTGGTATAGGTCTTTGCCATATTTCTTGTAACAGCTTGGGCAGTATCCTGATGTTAGTGCTGTTTGATATTGTCTCCCTTGATCATCACACAGTAATCTACATCCGTCTGATATTTTGTGGGAGTTTTGACCACATGCGCCGCAGTAACGCTTGTTTGATGATCCATAGGAGATATGATAATCTTGTTTAGTATTCTTCTGTGGTTGCCTATCTCTATTATCCCTATTGTAGGTCTTGGGATAGGCTGGTTTAGCTGTTACTTCTCTAATCGTTGGTTTCCTGTAGTAGCTTGATGTGGCAGCAACTTTAGCAGACTGCTTTTCTCTATTTATTCTTGTGTCCCTATCATTTGAGTAGTTGGTGTTATTTGTCTTTTTATAAAGAGACAAGTCTCCATTGTAACTGACTGATACTCCATTCTGTTGTAGATCCAAGTCCAGGTCTTCAGTTCTAGGATACATGGAAGCGGTCAACTCGTGATATGTAGGGGCTCTTGCAAGATCATGTGTGAGATTGTGATGATTCTCGGATGCTATGTTGCGGCTGTTTGTTGGTAAGCTACGCCTGAGTGCTTCCACTGCAGTTATGTTAAATACATTCTGTCGTTCCTTCTTATCTGTATAATGAACTGCGGCTCTGCTGGCAAGATTCTGAATAATACTGACAATCTTAGGGAAGGTCATGGCCTTAGTTCCCTTGAAGGCTATCAGCTTAGCTTGGGCTTCCTGTGGACTGATGAGTACATCATATTGTAGTAATAAGCTATTGTAGACACTTTCAATGGACAGTCCAAGATTGAAGCTCTGCTGGATGGTAGTATATGCTTCGCCAGTTGTGGTTCTGAGCATGAAGGTTTCAAATTCTGATCTTGAGAGATTACATAGTTCTTGAGCAGTGTTCATTTCTGATAGATAGTCAGTAATGTAGGGTGGTTTACCGTCTCTTTTAAAGCAATGCTTGAGAGGAAAGGTTCCATTAGCGAGCTTAAGCTTCTGGTCGTTGCCCAAGGTGCTTTTGATTGCATAGCTGCGTGGTGGCTTAATTCCAGTTTGGTTAGTGAAGTTACTGAAGTGTCGTTGAGTGCGTTTGTCATTCTCCTCTTGTACAATACGCTGCGCCTCTAGCTCAACTTCACGTCTTTGTTCCTCTTTGTACTCTCTCATACTCTGTGTGTAGTTGGTACAGAAGTTTTTCATCATATCTGCTTCCACACGTATGTTGGGGTTACAAAGTCTTATGGTGTCCAAGAATTGTGGGAACAGAAAGTTTCCCAGAGGATCTGATAATGTTGCTCTAACATATCGATCTCTGATCAATGCGTCAGGTGAGTCGGCACGGATAGATATGGATCCTATGGATTCCGTGTCTGGTTCTGGCGTCTTGGTTCTCTCACCATTCTGTTCTGGTTCCTCCTGATTAGGCATTGGTTCCTCCCTCCGTGTATCGTCTCCTGTAGTATCTGTATCAGCTGACGGAGTTCTTCTTCCAGGCGTCCTCGAGCATCCTCGACGTGGGGTGCTCGCCTTCTCAGCGTTGTCATCTTTCTTACTCTTGTTGAACAATGGCATTACAGCTAACTTAAAGCTTTTAAACTTTCTATGAGTTCTCTAAAAAAGCTTATGAGATGTTGTACTATTTTGGGATTTAAATAGCAAAGATACAAGAAGAAACTAAATAATGCGCTCAAAGTTAAAACAATCAGGAATTGTTTACAGTAGCAAATTTTTCCTTTAAATTTGTTAAATATAGATGAGTATGTATTGTCTACCTCACCTACAGTTGTTTCTACGTCGTGAATACTTGCGTGTGAGCTTGAATTTTATTCTAAAGTGTGCGCTAATGCACTCTGATCCTTACTAAGCTCAACTGTAGAAACACTTCTACTTAACTCCTTTATATTTTTATTATAAAGCTAATTTGGGCTACTTAGCTATTCAAATTAGCTACTAAGTTAAATAGAATTGTAATGTTTGCAGCGAAGTTAATTTGGATATACTTCTATATTATCACAAATTAACTTTTATTTGCTCAGGAGTCGACCTTCGTAGCAAACTTTGTTATTGAGAAAACAGCAATTTATAATCCTTGTTGAATTCTTACTTCACTCTAAGGATATGTAGCCTAGGGTCTGCTTATTCCTGTAAGGCTTTATGAATATAACTTACTAAGGTTCACTTCCAAAGGATCGTCTATATTCTAATAATATTGCAACAGTTTTGCCTGAATATCAAAGATCTCGCCACCCAATACTTGTAGTTGTATTAGGATATGCCTACCAATCCTACTAAGTATTATTCGCGAATTATTTTGGGGCTTCACTTATGATTTCAATCTTTATAACTATATTATGATACTCAATTTAGATATTCCTATATATATATGAATATAAACAATTGTTTTCAAAATTATTATAGACCGAATGTGCTCCACTTAATTAGTGATAACACAATATTCTATGTGTCTTACTGAAGTGTGATATCCTACGCAAGGTGATCAATCTATATGCTGGAAGTTGTCAATCAAACTCTTTAAAGTAGACTACAATGTTTATGTTATTACTTGGTCAATCTTATGAAAACTAATTTAGCTGAGTTAGTGCACTTTCAATTTTATCTAAAGGGTAACAATTCAGCTTATAAGAATTATAGACTATATGTACACACTTTATTCTTACTTGGTTATAGTCTTAATGCTAATAATCCTAAGTAGAATTAATTTCTCTCAATAGTGTAAACTTTTTGTTTTATTTTAATCCGGATTTTTAAAGACAGTAGAGTACTTTCCGTAGTACTTTTGCTACTTCTTTTAGAGACGTCCCAAGACTCTCAAGATAGGCTGCTGCAACCTTTTGCTGCGTTTGGTTACTAGAACTTTGTCTCTTATAAGTGTGCTATCAATTACATATAGGGCTTACGCTGTTGACTATACTTTTAAATCACTAATATTCTTATAACTCTTCTCAAGTTGTCTGTTGAATTCTGGTGGCACATGAAATAGAAATTTTAGCATTAGCAAAGCAAGTAAAAATTTAGTTTTCATGTCCTACTTATGGATGAGTGAACTGCTTATTGTAGTATTTATTTGATGTAAAGAACAAAAAAAAAATTTTTTTTTGTTCCAAGTTAGAATTGAATTAAAAACTTTCTAAGTCAAAACAAAATAGAATCACTCTAAGTCCAAGTTTGGAAAATTTTGACTAAGTCCAAAAAGTTTCTAATGAAATTACTCTAAGTACAAAATCAGTAAGTTTTTGACTAAGTCCAAAAACTTTTCAACGAAATTATTCTAAGTACAAAATTGGTAAATTTTGACTAAGTCCAAAAAAATTTTTTCAATGAAATTATGCTAAGTAAAAAATTGGTAAATTTTGACTAAGTCCAAAAATTTCTCAATGAAATTATGCTAAGTACAAAATTGGTAAATTTTGACTAAGTCCAAAAATCTCTCAATGAAATTATGCTAAGTACAAAATTGGTAAATTTATCCTGGGACAAAAGAAATAGAATCACTCTAAGTCCAGAGTTGGAATATTTTGTCCAAGATGAAATTTCCTTACAGTTCATTCACAAAAACTACTCTAAAGATTGTCCTTAAGTCAAAAGAAATAGAATCACTCTAAGTCCAGGATTGGAATATTTTGACTAAGTACAGATCTCGCTAAGTCAAGGATTTTAAATTATTAAAGTATCAGAGTTTTAGAATTATCCTTCACCAAAAGAAATAGAATCACTCTAAGTCCAGGATTGGAATATTTTGGCTAAGATAAAATTACTCTCAAACAAAGTTTTCTTTTAAGTGCAAGAATGAAATTTGTTAATTTAGTTAGAAAAATTATAATTATTATAAGTCCAAATTTGGTAAATTTCCAACCAAGTTCACATTTTCATAAAATTACTATAAGTTCAAAAATTAAAAATTTCCCTGTAACAAAAGAAATAGAACAGTGCTAAGTCCAAAATGGAATATTTTGCTCAGAGTATTAGGAAGTCTTTGAAAATTTCATTAATTGCATAAAGTAATTTGTCTACACTTATATCATTCTGACTGATCGATGTTGAGAATATCTTTGAAACTTTGAATATTTTGTTTAACTCAAAATTAGGGGAAATAGTTACTTTAGTAAACCTGCATATAAATCAGAATTACGTTAGGAGTATAAAGGCCTATGCATGTATAAGTAAGTGCTAATCTCAGAAAATCCGTTCTAACGGCACCAAAGTATTAGTACAATTTAACTTGAGCTTAAATGCTACAAGTTTGTAATAATCTTTTGGCCCTTTACTAAGACTCAAGAGTACTAACTGCTTTCGGCATATTGGCTTAAAGACAATATGTATCCCAACTAACAGCTTTCTTCGTGTTCTATAAGATTTGCTCCTAAATTTTCATTTAATAAGACAATTCAAAACAGTCCTTTATAAATAATATTTTGATATCTTATAAAATGAAAAGTTACTCCATGCTTGATTCCCAGTAAGTTCTGGTTTAAGTATCAAAGATTCAAGTATTTCAACACTTAGAAAATTTCCGAAAAATAAAAATTACACCAAGTTCAAAGATTCATATATATACTTTGCCACTTAGCACAATTCCCAAATCCCAAAAATCTGACTAAGTCTGAAAATCAAAATTTTGCATATAGCTCAATCATAGATTATTCCAACCTAAGCGATTAACTAAAGAGAGGTACAGCTAGAGAGGTTCCCATGTTCCGGTATGCTCTAGGGCCTCTAGAGTGTCAACCGGTGCGAGTGTCCCCCTAGGGCGGCGACCAATGGCCACAAATATACTAGCATTCTCTAGGGCCTATAGAGTGTCATCTAGTTGCAACTGCTCGTACACGAGGCTCTCAATTGCATTTGTGTCGTGCCTTTCAGTCCCTAAAGCTTCAAACGCCTACAGCTAGCTGTAATTTGGTCTCAAATAGTTTCACAAACTTTGAAAAATCCGATTTTGCTAAAATTACAACTGTATGATTTTGGTAAAAATACTTGCCTTAGGCGGTTCGGGTACGGTCGATAAAAAGGAGAAAAAAAATTTTTTGAAGTAAAAAAATTTTTTCCAAGACACAACCGGTAAGTTGCACCATTGGTAGTGCAAATGGGGCGCTTGTCCAATATTATGGTATGGAGATCGCTCTTCTATGAGTACTACTAAAAATCCTACTTTTACTGCAATACACATAGACATTCTCATCGTCGGTTCGTCAATTTAGAATGCTTATCCCTCTATTCCCACAAGTATAATACGAATTTGGTTGAGCTGGTGGTGGCTCAACAAAAGACCCACGCAAGGTATTATATTGCTTTAAACTAAGAATAAATGGTTGGTTATGATATTCGATCGGTATTATATAAGTATATTAAGCACTTAAGAAGGAAGATGGTTTTATAAAGTGTATTTACATTACAATTGAATAAGTTAAGTATGAAAATATTTACAGGATAAGTGATAATAATCATAAGTAGTGTAGGACAGAAAAGTGCCCCAAGTGTTAGAATTCTAACATAAAGCCTAAGCTCAATTCATGCTAAGTACTGAGGGTCCTAAATTTAAACTACAATGCATGCCAAACAACTAAGTCATTACCTTTTAAAGCCAGAAGAACTTGATGGTAGGAGAGTCAATAAATAACTGAGATATTTTAAGAAGTGCAAGCTATAACATCAACTTATAATAAGGATCTAAGTGTTTGTCTGTTTAATTAAGTGTCTGTATGTTAAATTGTGACGTAAATCAAACTATGGTTGTAGGCATACATACTTGAACTAAATGGTTACATGATTACTTTAACAATAAACATAATGTTTTAATAAGCATATAACATTAATATTTAGAATTATGAAAGTTTCAAGGAAAAGCCCACATTTCTATGTATAATTATTCGTCCTTGTTTGAAATGCAAAAAGCACTCTTTTTAATGTTTAATCTTTGTTCTCTATATAAACATGGGATCAAGTACATTTTATGACAAATGATCCATAAAAGTAAAATCTTTTTCTATCTTGTTTTTTCTTTCTAAGTAACTAACAAGTTTTTAAATTTTTCAAAACTCAAATTTCCCTTTTATTTTATTCTAACCTAAATGCATCAGTTTTTAACAAAAAAGATTCCTTTATGTAATAACTAGTATTCAATTGTTTAAAAGCTTTTTTTTGTACAAATACTTAAAATCCTTACCTTTAATTTTATTTTTTCAAATCTTTTACCTTTTCCTTATGCAAGCAAAAGTTTATTAAGCTAAAATCTTTGTCTAAAAGATATTATCATAAGAATAAATGGTTATTGTAACTCTATAAAATAATGGGGTAATAAACTACCATAAACCAAATATACTAAAAAAGTCAATGACTTCTTTCTTACTTAAAAGTAAAGAAATGGAAAGGGGTTTTCCCCCCAAAGTGAAAACAAAAATCAAAGATATCTACACTCCCCCAAAAAGGGAAGTATGAACTCTCAGTGACAATTTATTAAAACAAATGGGTACTTATAAACATAAAACCAAATATTGTGCTCTTTATTCATATGACATCTCATTATAGGTGTCAGATTTATCTAAAATTGATTACATTAATGGGTATTTTGCCCATTATCCAAAGTGACCCCCATTGCAAATGTCAAACTGTCCAAGAATTAATTGTATTAATATTTTCTTGTGACACATAAAACTAAGATTATTGCTCATTTATATTAATGACCAAAGATTAAAAGTGACAGCTTCTCAAGAATTAATGTGTTTTTATGACACATAAAATAAACATTAATCTAAATGACCCTGCCCAACAGAGAGGTGACCATTGGTTACCCCCCTGTTCAGATTTCATATAAATATGAGACCTCAGAAGAAATCCAGCACTCTTTAGGCAGTGGTCATAGTGAAAACATCTACTTGTTACAAACCAAGCTCTGGTGACAGACAGGGGTGTTAGTGATTATCAGTGAATAAAAGTCTTATGAAACTTTAAGTTATAGTGAAAATTGAATAATTTAGAAGTAAGTACTTTTCCATTTCACAAATGAAATCATTCAAACTAATCTAAATATTTTGAGAGTTACATCCACTCTTATTAGTTCCATTTAACTGACCTAATAATCTGGAGTTAAACTATTTTTAATCTTAACATAAATCATTTGGATAATATTGCCTTAAACTTAAAAATAAATAAATAGAATTAAGTTCATATTCTTAAGTAACAACACCATTGGTTGATTTTCAACCATTTAGTAAAATTAAGACCTTAACCACCAGTAAGCAAATTTAAATAAGATTTTAGTATTTCTATGTCTAGTCATTTTACTGATTTAAGTTTAGTGTTGTGAGTAGTGCTTTGTCATTTAATTTTGTAAACCCCAGGTGTCATATTTTCTAAGAAAATTATCTTAAACCATCAGTTAATATTATTAAATAACATTTTAAATCTAAGTTAAGGATCTTGTACTCAATCTAGTCATTATTGATTTAAGTTTTGTGTTGTGAATAGTGATTTATCAACTTAATTATAAACCCCAGAACATATATTTTCTGAAATTATTGTCCTAAACAAATTGTGCCAAATATTAATTAACATATAAACTTAAGGTACTATTATTGATTTAATTGTCCTGTCTATTAAACCAAATATCATTGTAATTGTGTAGTTTAGTCCTGTTTAGTGAATAAAGAGATAAAAATCAATTAAAAGATATTTTTTAATAAAAAGGTATTAATCTAATTTGTCAAAGTACTCTATAATTTACTTTAGCTAGAGGGAGGATCTTATTCTACTGCTAGTGGCAGCTATTTTCGGTCTCAGGGGACTGGAGATTTTTTTTGGGGCGTAGTGTAGGACTTTAGCTAAAAACACATTGAACCAACGTTAATCATTTTAAAGGACTGTTATCGTGGATTCTATTGGATAAGTGTTTTTTAACATATAAATAGATAATTTCGGTTTAGACCTTTTCTTGCGTACTGGACTTGATCCAAAATCTAAGGTTCGGGCCTTAAAAATAGAGATTTAGAGCCGAAAACACGTAACAGGAAGTGAGCGTCACTTCCTATATCCTACAAATAAATCACATACAATTTACCATGATTAGGCTAGCATTACCCATATATGGTATTATATTGGTAAAGATAGGCCTATAAATGCATAAAAGTATACAAAAGGTGCCTCGGGCCTAGCTAAAGTATTTGTGTCTCATGCCTGAGTTGTGCTTGATAATTGCAGGGGCACGTCAATCAAATATTTAGATTCTACTCTTATATGGTGTAAACTTTATATTAAACATAGGTAGATAGTCTGGATGCGAAGCATTTCTGTAAAAGTCTTATTCGTACGTTCAAAGAATTTTGAAAATTGGGGATCGCATCTCCACCGCCATTTGGCGCTCAATCATTTTCTGCTAATCCGATGTTTTCACCTCATGGATACATGCTTCGTATCGATGAGAAACTCCTTCCCAGCTTTGACGGGCAGGAATCTTCTTACGCACAATTCAAGGAGAATTTCCAGAAGCTTACTACTGGTTACGAGCCTAGCTACCTTCAGATGGTATTGAGTTGTGAATGAGTAATGAAGGATAAACCGTTGCGGCTGCAATTACAACAGATTGCCACGCACACAGCGCAGTGGACTTATTTGGACCAGCTGTTCAAGTCAAGAACCAGACAGATGTTGTGTATTTACAACAATTGGGACAAGAAAGGTAAATTGTCCGAGAGCGGCCAGATTGTTAGCGCGCTCGACGAGTTCTCTGGCGCCATAAACCAGCTCGAGCAGATAACCAAGGATGAGGATACAGTTTCTACAAGCCAATGGCTCACGGTTTTATTGTTGGAGATGCTGTCTAAGAAGCTGCCAAAAGAGTTTCAAGACAAGCTTGACCTCGCACTGGGGTCAATGGATGTTCCCGATGTACCTAAGTTGCTGGATATATTAGAGCAACAGAGGGGCGCTTTATTAATGCGCAGCAGTCATGGCTTGGACACGCCGTCCAAGAGGAAAGGTAATCCTGCCGCAGCTGCAGCCGCCGTAGGTAAACCTGGTACACCTAGCAAATCTAAGAAGAAGCAGTCTTGCCCTTCAGAAGCCTGCAGCGGCGAACATTTCTTGTATAAGTGTTCAAAGTTTACAACCATGTCTGTTCCAGAACGGAAAGATTTTGTGATGAAAATCGGCGGGTGCTTTTTGTGTCTTAACAAAGGGCACCGCGCCTCAGAGTGTCCTCGGGCTGAGAGGCTTGGAGGCTGCAGGATCAACAATTGTGGACAGAAGCATAATTCATTACTTCACGAGTCTGTCGCCCAGGTTTCAGCTGTTTATGAAGCCCTGTTTTTGGGTGAGAACAATTACATGTTGATGCTCCAGAAGCTGGACGCCCTGGATGTCTACAAGAGGAAGGTGCCTGTGTCCGGGATGTGGGACACAGGTGCCAACCTCACCATGGTTACACAGTCTATTACCAAGAAGTTGCAGTTGCCCTCTACTGGACGTATAGCTACTATTTCAATGGCTGATGGCAAGGTTCAGTCATGTCCAACGGTCAAGCTCTGCTTAGTTGACCGCAACAAGAACAAGCATGTTATGGAGGCAGCTGTTGTTCACACAATTGGACACACAGATGGGTTGCGCAGCATGGACCCAGCCGCCGCAGCTGCTCTGTTTGATATGAAGCCACAGGACTTTTCATTGGTGAACGGTCCACTGGACATACTCCTCGGGCACGTCACGCCCATGACGTTTCCAGCGGCGGATAAGCTCATCGGCGAGTCAAGATTATACCGCAGCATTTTTGGCACAGGTTTCCTTGTTGTTTCTGCTGATGGAAAGCCTGTTAGTAAGCCTGTTATTTGTAAGGTTACTAAGTTGGAAGTTGCAGCAATGGACTTCCTATCCTCGGAGTCGTTAGGAGTACAGCCGCCGCGGCTGTGCAATGGATGCACAGGCTGCAGGCACTGCTTGGCACTTGCGTCAGGCAAGTCAGCCGTTGATCAGAGAAAACAGGATCTAATTAAAGAAGGTTTAACATTGGATCTTGTGAAGAAGGAGTGGACGGCAGCTTACCCATACCGGCTGCCAACAAATACGCTGCCGAACAATTCGCGGCAGGCGTATAATATAGCGCTACGTGATCGCCGGCGCATGATAAAAATGGGGATTATGAAGTTTTTTGCAAAGTGTTCAAAGAAGCGGTGTCAAGAGGTGTTTACGTCAAAGCAACGCCACAAGATTTAGCCTATGAAGGTGCAGTTTATTATAATTCTTTGGTGTCGGCCTTCAAGGACAGCATTTCTACCCCGTTGAGGATCTGGGCAAATTCTAGCTTGACCTGTAATGGAACAAGTTTAAATCATATAATGATGGATGGCCCACAACCTACCTACACATTGTTTCACAATCTTATTCGGTTCAGAGGTTACAAATGTGCTTGTGTTTGTGATGTGTGTAAATTCTACAATTCTTTGGCGGCAATGTATGAAGATTCGCAGCTGAAGAGAGTGTGGTTTGCAGAGAATGAGCATGCTGACCCCGAAGTTTATTTGACCAAAAAAATTAACTTCGGGGAGAAATTGGCCGGCGATTTCGCCGTGACAGCCCTGAGACTTACAGCACAGATTTTCGGAGGGCGCAGCCGCCAAGATGTACATGATGTTTATGGATCTGAATACGTGAAGGGAGCAGAAGTAGTTGCAAAGCAAGACCTGTGGAGAAGTGAGCAACAACCTGCCGGATCCAAGTTTGTGCTTCACCAGGATGCTCCAGCTATCAAGCTGGAGCAGTGCACATATATTGACGACCATACTGGCGGCCACAATAGCAAGCCAGAAGCTGTCAAAATGGTCGAGGAGTTGAAGGAGATGATTGAACCTGGAAACTTCAGCTTTAAATCAGTTATTTATTCTGGAGATGATATTGATCCTGTCAAGGTATTGGGCATTCAATGGGCCCCCAGAGAAGATGTCTTGACTCTGCCTGCTAGGGTGAATCATGGCGCCAAGGTGAAAGGCCGCAAGTTGCTGGAGGACCTAGACCTGTTGGATTTATGGAGAGCCATGCCAGAATGTATAACGAAGAGAGAGATTTGGCGGGTCGTACAACAGTTGTACGACCCCTTGGGCCTCATGTGTCCATTGCTCCTGAAGTCTAAGCTTATTCTTCGGGAGGTCTGCATAAGTGGAGTGTCTTGGGATGAGCATGTACCTGCAAGGTTGAGAGATGATTTTGTGGACAGCTTGGCAGACAGAGCTAAACTTGGAGAAGTGCCATTTCAACGTTCTTTAGTTCCCAACCATCATTGGTTTCTGTGACGCTTCAAGTTCAGCCTACGCAGCCATCGTCTATTTACCTTGGCCAACGGCCAGAGGCTATGAAGTGATTTTGTGTAGCGGCAAAAGTCGAGTGGCTCCTGTCAAGATTGAGTCTATCCCAAGACTAGAGTTATTGTCATGCTTAATTGTGGCAAGACTGGCGGACACAATTGTCCGTGCCCTGCCGTTTGGCATTGCAGGCAAGATGTTTTTTAGTGACAGCACCTGTGCAATATCGCAAATTGTGAGTGAATCTGTAATGTTAAACATATTCAACAGTCATCGTGTGAGTGAGATCCAACAGCTGACCCGTCCAGAGGATTGGCGCTGGCTTCCCACTGATGAGAACGTTGCAGATCTTGCCACTAGAGGCGCCTGTACAATTCAAGATGTTTTACCTGGATCCAGGTACCAGGATGGACCTGGATGGCTACGCTTAGAGCAGGACCAATGGCCTGTAAAGATGGCGGGTGAGGTAAACCATCCCATCCCTGAAGCTGAGATGAACCAACGGATGGTGAAACTTAAGTGCATGTCTATCCAGGTAGTAGATACTGATTTCTGGAGAACATTGGCACGTCGTACCTACAGGCAGGCCCGTAGAACCATGCAGGCAGTGTTCAAAGCTGCCAATCTTTTTAAATTGTTGCTTGTCAAGAAACGAGTTCCAGCCAGGCAAGAGCTGATGAATGATTCGGTTCCAGCCGGACAAGAGCCGACGGGAGTTTCGGTTCCGGCTGGACAAGAGCCAATCTGTGATTCGGTTCCGGCCGGACAAGAGCCGACGGGAGTTTCGGTTCCGGCCGGACAAGAGCCGATAGATGATTCCAAGTTTTATGACAGCCACATTTTTTCAATTACATACCTAGATATTGTATGTGATTTATTCCTGGCATCATACAACCAGGAAAAAGAGATGATTATGGAAGCTGAAGGCAGATTTGATAGTCTGCAACCGTTTTATCACGAGACAGAGGTGTACTGGCCTATCATTGGTAATGACGGTTACTATCCTGTTCTTAAGTTTAGAGTCCTCAAGATGAAGTCCCGTGGGGATGAGGCCTTGGAGGCAACAGCTGAGGGAGAAAAGAAGTTGTTTAAGGATTCCCCTGGTCTTATTTTGATTGATCGTCACAATAATTTGGCCAGATTGTTCCTGCAGCAAGCCCACGATGAACTTGGCCATGCCGGCCACAGAAAGACTTTGGCACAAAGTCGCAGGTATGCTTGGATTTCACGTGGCCGCCTTGAAGCTATGAAGGTTGTTAAATCATGTTCCAGTTGTTGTCTAGAGTATGCACGACGTTCAGCCCCAACTATGGCAGACGTCCTACCTGACAGGTTAGAATCTTCGGTTCCCTTCTACCATGCCCACCTCGACCTGGCGGGTCCGATGGAAGTTACAAGGCCTGGAGTTCGTACCAGAAAGAATCCAGCCAAGTACAAGGTATGGTTGTTGATTGCTTGTTGTCGCTTTACACAAGCAGTCTTTATTGATGTCCTGATGAATTACAGTACTGAGGCTGTCATTATTGGCCTCAGAAAGCTTCAAGCACTGTACAATATGCCCAGAGTTGTTACTACAGACTGCGGCACCAACTTCCTTGGCACAAAGAGAATCCTTGATGAAGTTATGAAGAAGTCTGATGTGAGCTTTGAGTGGCACCTTGTGCCAACTGGCGCTCATTCGTACGTTGGAAGCGTTGAGCGCCAGGTTGCCATGGTCAAGCGTGTTCTTAACAAGAAGCTGAGTGGAGCAGTTGTTAATCACAATGAGTTGTTGTTGCTGACAGCTGAGACTGCTAGAATTTTAAATTCTAAACCTTTGAGTTATGCCACACAAGGGAATGATGTTAACACGTGGAGAATCATATCCCCTGCTGATCTGTTGGGTGGCAGAGTTAACGACGGGATTTGCTCGTTTGAAACAGGTTCCAGAGATAAAATCACACGTCGTTTGAACCATTTGGAGGAGCTGACTAGACAGTTCCATGAAGTCTACAAGCAACAGCTGTTGCCAGAGTTGTTGCGCACCGTAAAGTGGAGACATAATCAAGTTCCGCTAAGCGTTGGAGATGTTGTTCTTGTTGATGGTTGCACCAATTTGGTGAAGAAGTACCGCCTGGGTAGAGTTCAAGATATTCGTGGTGGTGGCCGTACAGTTGTTGCCCGTTTTAAACTGTCTGATGATGTTGATGCCACGGATAACGAGATTTCCGCAAGACGATTGTTGAAAGTAAACCTACCCCAAGATGAACCCCAAGACGATTAAGTATTTTATTAGTATCGTTCTTTTCGCGTATTTTTTTCGACTTTCAACAATTGCATATTTTTTTAGATTTATAATTTAACGCAAATTTCTTTACAATTTCGTTTAAACTTATAAATGAGCTCAAGATTTTATTTCCAATGCACAAAACTAAAGTTTTCTAATCGAATACACAAGTTTTCTTTACGGATTTTATTTGATCGGGACCTGGGATTTTTTTGCGTAAAAAATCTTAGGTACGTATTTTTTTTTATTTTAGACGCGAAGCATTATTTTCGCGTTCCTTGTTTGACAACATGAAATATGATATATAGATAAGAATAAGAAATGAAACACATTTAATCATTTAAAAATATTTTCTTTTATATTACATGCACAACAAATAATTTAATATTAACTATATATTAAGATTATTTATTTTTTCGTTCTGAAGATTTACCTAAAACAAAAAAAAAAGCAGTAATTTTCATGAACACAGCAGATTTACTTTGATTTGTTGATTTATTTCGATGAGTTAGCCTAATGAAACTGCTATCCAGGGTGTTCCAGCTCTGTTTCCTCGGCCGAACACCTTGGATAACAGCAAAACTAAAGCTTAAGAAATATCTGATAATTCAAGATTCTTTAGTAGTTTCTTTGATTTCTTTTATTGATGATTTTAATTTTAGAACACTTTCATTCTATTTGTTTCAGAAATGTTCGTGAATTGAGCCCCGCGCCAAGAATCCTGTTCACGGTTACACAAAAAAGAAACAAAAATAACCATAAACAGGATTAGTAGCACGAGAGGCATTTTTATAATTGTAGTGCGTTGGTTTGATCTGCAATCTTTTGAGGTTCAGGTTGAACTGAGGCCCCGATTACTCTTAATTCTAAAGACTGTATAAATAAGTACAAGGAAAAGCTTATTATCTATTCAGCCAAAGAGAAATTGCCAAATAAACACTTTTTGAGACTTTTCTTTTATTTTGAGCTTAATTTAAGATTCGCATATGCAAAATGCAAATTTTATTTCATTTTGATGTTTTAATTGATGAATTAATACAGTCGTTTTTTATGTTCTTAGACTTAAGGATATTTTATTTTGATGATATGTTTAGATTAAGGATAATTTTATTTTATTTGATTATTCTGTTTATCTAGAATTAAGGATTATTTTCTTGTCTATCTTTTACATAAAGATTTGATCGAAGAAAGATTTTCACGTATGCATTTTCACTTTTCTTTTAGCAAAAAAGACTTGTTTGAAAAGAATTTTTTTTAGTAATTATTCTCTCTTTTATTAAAAGATTTGAATGAATTATTTTGATGATTTTAATGCAGATTATGTTTAGCATTAAGGTTTATTCTAACATTAGAATATTATTATTATCGTTATTGATGATTAGGTACCTAATATAAAGTTTGGGTACTTATTTTAAGTTATTATTATGTATCGCATTACATGGTCTAACAAATTCAAATAACTATTTTATTTATTTCGAAAATTGTGAAACCGTGAGAATAAGTGTTATGAGTGAGTAGTGAATGTGTAAGCTTTCAATGAAGAATGGTTTATCTCCTATTCCTTTATTCCTACATATTTGTGGAATTGTGTCAATTTGTGTTAGTACGAGTATTCGTGAATATTTTACTAGCAAATTTGAGGCCATTAAGGCCAAAATTTAAACTCATGTAATTTATGTGGTTTTGAATTGTGACTTTTGTGGACACTGTCTGCACACAAAGTTGAAAATTGAATGGTGTTATGTTCGATTCCCCACTAACAGGCGGGTGTGTATCGGTAGTATAATAGTATGTTACGTTTGTGAACTCGAACCTTTATCCTTTTTGTTTTCCTTATCATTATTGGCAGTTGAGAAAGCGCCTATTTTCAAAAAGTTCATAATTGAACACGGCATTCATAATAACGCTTGCGCAACCAAACATAAACAAAGCTAGCATAGCCATCTTTATTCTTTCTTTCAAGATGTGCGGAATATCTGTGTGATAAAAACCCGTGTATAGTCAAAAATGTGGTGTTATCCGTACTGAAAAATACCTTTGAGTGCTTCCCGGCTTGACATGTTCAATGACCTGGGTAAGAATTCTTTCTTTAAGCATTTTTAATAGTGTGGAATGATTTTTAAAAGACGGCAAATTAATTTCTTTATTTTCATTAAAATTAGACCAAGTAATTAATTTATTTTTGTACCAGAATATTTTAATAGTAGTCTATGATGATTTTATCCATGAATTACAAACTCGCATTTAGTTTTGATTTAATATTAAGCAAAAATAACCCTAATTTATTTTATACATTTTGAAATGTAGATTCGAAATCACGAAACCTTTTATAAGGAAAAGACGATTATTCCCAAATGAAAAAGATTATTTTCTTTTACAAGATTTATTTTCTTTATGATGTATTTAACATTTTAATATTTGATTATTAATTTTGTTATTTTTATTTCATCGTGACCGTTTTCATACAATAAATTGTATTAGTAACTACGCTGGTTTTGCTCATGTGGGAAGTAGCTGGTTTAGTACGTCTGTACTAAAAGATCTTGTACACGGCCAGGCAAATGCCGTTGTACCGAAACAATCATAATTTTCGGCTTTAAAGGGTTGAACAACTTGAAAACTTGAAACTTGAAATAAACCTAAATAAATATACATACAATGTAACAGATATTTTTTAAACACCTGAAACAATAAAGCATTTTTAACTGCATTGTTTTGAAGTTTATAAACAGATTGAAGCATATTTGTTCATAATTTTTCGTACTTTACATGTTATGTAAGTATCACTATTTTCAATTGTAGTATCTATTGTATATATTCTATGAACATTATCCTTTTTTTTGTCAATTCTATTGGTTGAGGTTTTGAGGTTAAGCTTCCCGATTAGTCAATTTTTGAGACTTGTGATTGGCTAGTTTAATAGTTAAAATTAAGTGTTACCTGTAAAAAATAATACGTTAGGCCATTTTTATTATTTTTATTTTTTTACTTTTTTCAATTTTGCTTACAATGGATTCGTAATATTTTTCTGATTCTAAAGGTATGTATGAACCCATATTTTTTATGCCTGTGGGAGATTATATTTTACTTTAAAGTTTTGATTAAACCGAGGTTAAAAAAATTGATTTCTTCAATAATTACTCAACAGAATTTTAAAAGTAAGGTGTCAAATTAAAGATCTTACTATTTTTGTTCATACTGGCCATTTTCTTCTTTTATTTTGTTGCGTTTTAGTACCTTAAAACCGACTTAATTATTTTTTTAAAAAACCTAAATTACTTAAAAAATAAGAGGTCTACAAAAAAACCGATTGTATATCTGAATTCTATGAAAAATTTTACATCTACTACTTACTAAAAGAACCGGCTAGCTATCTTAAATAAAAAGCAAAAAAGTTGATACACCTTCTTTTAATAAAATTTTTTGTTGTATCCGGTATTTTAAGGGAAAAGGCAATGGTCAATGAAATTGTTCAGTGTCACAATTACGATAAACAAAATCACTCCTTCTATAGTTTAGAAATAATTGTTTAAAAGTTTGAACATTGTTTCTTAACCGCCTTTGAGATTTACTACCCAAAGCAAATTTATGAAAGAAATTGTTATAAAACTTGGGATACCAGTATGATATACACTTCTAATTTACCCTTCGTTATGTACTGTCATAAATATACATACAATTTCTACAATAAAAATTATCAGAATACGCCGCTGATTTTGTTCACGTTTTGACCGCGCTATTATGCCCAAAATTCTCAGAATCAAATTTATTTTTGGCGTAATAATATTTTTTTCTTAAAATTTTTCCAATTTAATGTTTGCCAATTTTATTGCGAGTTTTTGGAGTTTCTTGGAGAACAGTCTATTATAGCATATGATTTATATTTAGAGATATATCCTTCTTACTAATAAAGGTCCCTCTGTAGTCTTTAACTGTTAGCTCTGGTTTTATATTTAGACATATTAAAGTTATCCTTTTGATTGAAACCCTTGAAAGATGTTTTCTATACACTACGGAATTATCTTAAAAGCATAGCAACTCTATAATCAATACTAGAAAGTCTCTCTTCTTTAAGCATGCTTTTTTTAAAGCGAAGCTTTTCTATGATTAGGTTCGGTTCGTTATTTTTAAGATTGTTAATTAATATCAAACCTTATTTTCCTGAAACAGATATGTACAATTTAGAATACATAGCTACACTTTAATAATTTCCTGAAATGTCCAATATAAATCTTTTATTTGGCTTTTGTAAAACCAAAATTTTTCTATAATAGAAGTTAATTTTGTGATTCCTAGGACCATAGGACACAATCTTATAAGCTCAATATCTCAATAATAGTGTTTAAAATTATAAGTAATGCCTATGAAGACCATAGTCAGATTAACATAAAAGTTTTGTATGCTATTTTCTTATTATTTTTGTTTAGTCACACTCACCTTAAATGAATGTTGACAATTTTCGATGGTTTCTCTCATGCGAAAGCAAAGTCAAGCACACCCTCCCTCAATTTTTAATTTGTTTCAAAAGTAATTTTTGTGCGTTTTACTTTGAATGGATATAGAATGTACGTGGATATTTTAGCAATAAAAATGGTCGTCTATTTAACTTGCTAACATGGAACTTTTTGGAGTTGGGTGAAGTTGGGTGGAGTTGGTATCTTTATTTTAGCCCGCTACGAGTTTCACTTAACTAGATTTCATTTTTGGGGGGTTGTGGGTGTCCCACCTCCAAGAAAATAGTTATAAACCTTCCCGGGACCTATGAGAAGCTACCCTGTTAAGGAGAACCCGATCGGTTCAGCGGTTAGCGAGATCCTTCGGTACAGACAGACACACAGATGCACAGACACACAAACATCCTGTTACTTTAGTATAAGGATTGGTTAAAAGAACCCCAAAATTTAAGGAGGTTTCTGTGCTCGCTTTGCATTGCGGGAAGTACCCAAAATCTTTTTAGACATTAAATATTAGACGTTATTTTTGTTTGTTTGTTTACACAACCATTAATGTTTAAAATTATCAAGAACTAAACGTGTTGAAAATAAAATATAAAAATTGCAACCGTGGCCAAACTTTTTGCACATACTTCCACAAACAGCATCTAACTTGAACACGTTAGCGTGTTTGTTCTGTAGTAGCGAGCTGCTCTATACTTTTTTTCGTCTTAGTCAGTATGTTTTATAAACTGTCGGCCACCATAAGCGAAGCTTCATTATGATTTATATTGTTTGCTTAATTGTTTTTATAGAAACAGCATGGCTGCTATTAAAGATAGAGTTCTTTTATTTTATGATGATTCCTCTGACTAATGAGCATAAAGTCTGTAAATTATTACCTATATGGGATATATATAACCACACTGACTCGATTAATAATAAATACTGATATTTGTCGTGAATATTCCTATGACAATAGCGCATGAATTCTCTCGACTGATGTTCTAATATCCTAATAAATAGAAATTTCTCGCTAAGCACTGAACCGATATCGCTCTCATTTAGAATTTAGCTTCTACTAGGTCGTGGGAAGGTCTCTAGGGGCATATCTGCTAATATATTTTCTTTCTCTATCTCGCTAATTATGGATGTTGTCATCCTCGTTTTATCTCCCAATACTCTTACTCAATACAAGGAAACATGCTTAGATTTTTTTTGTAAAAATGTAAACACGAGGATTACAGGACATTATTTTTGAAGGTATGGAGGGGACATAGGACTGTAAATTGTGCTAATACCCAAATTTTATAATCTTATTTGTAGGCTCAAAAACTTTGGGTGCCTGAATTGAACTTTAATTCGTTGGTTCCAAACTACATAGCAATGTCAAAAACTTTCAACTATTAAATTATTAATTTGAATCTACAGAATGGGTATTTTTGTGTATCATCATTGGGTATGCATGTATGTAAGTATTTGTCATCCATTGTCTTATCCCTTAATATCCCTGATTTATACTACCTTTCCTTAAGTTCTTAGGATTCATTCTGGTTTTCTAAATTGTACCTAGTCCTATATATTTCAGGAGTCATCAAGTTTTAAATCGAAAAAAACAATTCTAACATGTCTAAATTATCAATTAGATCTATTTGTTACGGACATACGGAGGGACGTGCACTGACCATAATTATAAAAAAGTATCATCATAAGCAAAGTCAAAATATTGAAATGTTAGCTAATCACTCTAGATTATAATTTATTGGCAATGTTTTAGTTTGAAAGGACTATTCTAACACACCTTAATCAACGCTATAATTAACCCCATCGAAAAAGAATTATATTAAGCTTCCTGTCTTTAGAAAGTGATTTAAAAAGTTAAGGGTCGATTTCTCCCATCCAACTACACTAGAATCCTCTAGGGGCTTTGCCGCAAGTAAATTAATATTGTACTTTTTCAAAGCATGCATTTAACTATACAGACTAAATATCATAATTTGTAAATATTTAGAGACACACTATACTTAATTTTACAATATAAATTCCTATTAGACAGGGATCCAAAGGAATAAGACTATGGCCGATAATGTTACACTAAGATAATAAACAAAAACAAAATTCTGTAGATTACAATTAATGGTTGAAACATGTAAACACTAAATGAACAAACCAATCAAATCAATAAAAGTCTCCAAGGTTGTTAAGCCAACAAATAAGAAAACTTTATCACAAGAGTTCAATGACTAGTGTAATAAACAACCCAATGTCCCCTCTCTCCCTGCCTATTAAACCTATCAGATTTTACATTATAAATTGAAATTTCCATCTCAAAACTTGACTTCTTAGAAGGCCAATCAATGACTTATTAGATTGATATTAGAGTAATAATTATTTAATACGTGGATTGGAATCACCCTATTGACTTCAAACCTTGCATGAGGATTCCTCTGACAATTAGATACAATTTTGAAAGTCTATAATTAAAAAAAAAGAAATAATTATCATCTGGATTTGTAAATAAAAATTATTGGTTGAAAATTTTGAACACTACTAGTTTAGAACCAACCAATCAAAATTCAAAAAAAAAGTTTTGAGATAATATGATTTTAAAACTTTGAATACTAGTGTAAGTAACAGTCCAATGTTAACACTCTAACAATATCTATTTTTACAATATTAAATTGCCTTGAAATATTGTAAATAATGTAAATAATTTCCGTTGTGATGAAAATCCAGATAAATCTAGAATAATTTTTAAATAGCCATTGATTTCCTTTTACATTAATGCATTGCAATGCAGGGAGGTAGGGGTTATTGGGCTGTTTATTACACTAGTCCCAAAAGTTTTGGGGACTTTATTGAATTTTGAACGGGTGGCTCATTAAATGTCCAAAACATTTGAATTACCAATCTGCAAAATCATAATTTTGTTTTTGTTAATCCGGGTTAACTTTGTGGATCATCATTGGGGATGACAATATATTTTATTGTATATGTATTCTTCCCAATTTGGTCAGACTTTATAGTAAAATTAGAGGCACCTTGAGGAAGGAGGAGTTGAATTCGATAACCATGTTTTTATTTTAGATTTGAAAAGAAAAGGCAAAAATTTTAATTTTAGTTTTAAAAAATTTAGTTGGGGAGGAGATTTTTTCTAAGGACGATTTCTCTTGGGAGTGGATTGGTACCCACGCCAAAAAAAACTTCCCAGGACCTATGCAAAGCGAGATCCTTTGGTACAAACAAACAATTAGATAGTGAGACACATGGACATCCTGTTACTTTATTATGAGGATTGTAAATTACAACTGTATTACAACTATACCTAAACAGGGAGTAAGGAAGGGTACAATGGATCGAATATTAAATTTTTAGGAGTCTCAGACTTTGGGTACTGGCTTAAAGGGAATGTGCAAGAATTTAGCAGTTTCTGACTTAGTTTGGGTACTAAAGCATGAAATGCCGCTACTCGCTGTGTTGGTTTTGAATATAGCATACAGAAGAATTTGTTTTGATATGGCTGGTTTAAAAACAAATTTTTTCCAAAAAATATCATTTCATAGATAAAAACTTTATTGTGAAATTTGTGTAATGAACAATCAAAGAACCCTGATCTAACAACCTAAATTTAATTCTTGTGTATAGTGACATTTAAAATGGGTTGAACGAGTTTCAGGGAGATTTTTCGAGTAACTAATTACAGAATGGTTACGTCAGTCTGATATACTGGTAATGTAATTTTCAAATGATTGCTTTTTTCTTGGAACTTTATTCTTATTTTATAGTTTTCTCCATTTTTTTAACACCCCCTTTACAATTTCCTCCAAATTTTCTGGATTAATCTGGATTTCATGGCCTTTCTTTGAAAACTATTAAATTGAATTAATTGCCCATTGTCCCTGATACCTAAACTATTTTATGTGTGATAACTTTGTATCTTTCTGTTATCTCAAACTTTTATGATGGCAATTCTAATACTGAAATTAAACTGAAAGAAATAAACAAAAATAGTTTCCTATAGAATCATGCTGGTTTGAGACCGTTTAGGAAAACTATGTCTTGTTTTTAAAAAAGTATCCAGAGATACAGGGTGGGGCACATAAATCCGGACTTTTTCAAATTTTTAAACAAATGAACATAAAATCGTCAATTTTAAAGATTTTATTGAATTTTAAAAACTGGGAGGCAGAATAGGTATATGACTATTAGATTATTAAAAAAAATGGCCGCCAGTCTCATTCGCCGCCTCTACCCGCCTCCTCAACCGCCGGCAGGCCCAGGTCAAAATGTACCTGTCCAAGCTGGCGAAGTTCTCCTTGATAGTGGCAATGAGGGAGGTCTTTGTGATATGGGCACGTCTATTGGTGCATACTTTAAAGTAGCTTTAGGCCCAAAAGTCCATTGAATTAAGATCAGGCTGCTGGGAGGCCACATTTCCTTAGGATCTTGAGTAACCGCAGGATCCAAATTAATCCAACTTTCAAGCTACCCTTAGACACAGAGGCTCTTATTTGGACCACAGTTGAGCTAGAACGTCGTTCTTTACCTTTTTGGAAATGGCATGACAATTTAGCTAAAGTTGTCAAAGCAATCCATAGTCTAAAATGAGTTTTAAAGTTCCATATGGGTCGCTGAAATCGAGAACCGAAAAATATTAACAATTTTTCACGATTTTTGACGTTTTTAACATCTTAAAATCTGACACATTTCACTTTGCTGGAGTACTACGGCCAAGCCATTTCAGATAGAGAGCTCTAGTCTTTTCTAGTGTCTTACTTATGTATCTAAGAGTATCTCCAGCAAGTTTTATAACCCTACCTCACCTACAGATGGGCTGAGGTCAGATTTAGTGGGCCCTAGTCGTGAATCAAGATTAAACCACCAGCGCATTTCGAATCCGCCTTGTTGAACATATTCGCGGCCAGCTCGGAGTACACGTCCCCAATCGTCCAAATCTTTTTTTGTGCTGAAAGGTCATTACCTAAGCTTTTTATAGTGGGGTCAAACGTCCTGATTGGTCAAGTAGTTTTGACGCTATGGCCGTTTTAAAAAAGTCCGGATTTATGTGCCCCACCCTGTAGGTAAATTGTCAATAGCAGGGTTTTAATACTTTTTTGTTAAAGTAGTGATGTACCCTTAGCATCTTGGGGCTCCATATTCGATGGAGTAGAACGGGCAGAAAATATGAGACTAGAATCTAAAAATGAAATAGCATGAAACCAATCCAGAACCTAAATGGTGCTTCAATGGTATGATGAACTAGTTAGTTAACAGATATTTTAAAGATACAGACAAAAAATTATAAAACCTTATATAATAGGATAGGTCAACTACAATCGAATTAATCTTTATTTTTTATTCCATATCCACAGACAACTTTTCTTACAATGCTGCATATGCTTATAATCAACCCTAAAATATATTCTTTTTTTATTGTCTGATAATTTAGCCATGGATTTTAAGGGATAAGACAATGAACGATAATTTGAAATCCGATGATGACAAACAAAATTACTCTTACTATAAAAAAAAAATTATCGAAAAGTTTGGACGCTACTAGTTTGGAACCAACCAATCAATGTTCCATAAAAGTAACCATTGTTTTTGAGTCATCGAATAAGACAACCTTTCCTCCAGTTATAAAATTTACTACTTTTTAAATTTTTTTTGGAGAAAATGCAGCTTTATTTTGTCGTGTAACGACAATACACAATACAAATGTTTTAATTGGTCAAGAGTTTCCCTAACATTTTGGGGTCAAGGGGGGGGGGGTGGAATATGTATGTATATGTTAATAATGGATTTATTATTTCTTGGACCTTACAACAGATTATTATGTACTCTAATAAATTGAAACATGTAGCTGGCTAAAATGACGATCCCCCCATCCACCTCCTTTACCCCATCCCCTCCACCCTACTGGATGATCGAACTGAATAAATGATATCCATGTTAGCAACCTAAATTGACAACAATTTTTGCTGTGTCATAATATCCACTTATATTCTATATCCATTGGATGTACATATATTGTGAATGTATATGCATGAATTTTGGGGTCAATGACCGAGCCACGTAGTACATAGTAATACTAGGGTAATGGAAATAGGTAAATTTATATTAAGGCTAGAATTTCAATACTTTCATATTTTGATTTTAAAAACCAGCACTCAGGTCCACGCTTATTATTTTGAGGTGGGTAAAAGGAGGGGTTTTAAAGGTTTATGGAGTTTAATTAGTTTATACAAATTTTGATGGGGATAAAATGAGCAATTATATATCTGATATGAACAAAACTATTGTAAATAGTGACAGAGAAAACTTTATATATTCTGTTGGGTGCTTTAACCAAATCTGAAAAGCTTTAAAATAACTGTATACTATTTAAAGGGGTTGAGGGGGAGGGGGAGGCTGGCTTTATCTTCAAAGTTTTTAAAATCCACCTCTGTACACTTTTTTTACTTTGCCTTACAGCTTTACACTGGAACCCAAATTTATTTGTTTAGTTGGCTTAATAACGTTGGGTAGTTTTACTGAATTAGTCTTAATGGATGCTGTACGTATTGGTGCAAAAAATGGGGACAAATTTCAAATTGTTTTGGCGTGTGACGTCATACCCCCATCTCTTTTCTAGGGGGTTTCTTTCCTCCTTCCCTTTTCTTTCCCCTCACTTGTGACGTAAATAAACAGCCCTGTCAAATCAATTTAAAAATTGTCCCCATTTTTTGCACCAATACGTACAGCATCGTTTTAATGAATTGGTTTACTGAATTAGTTTTACTGCTTAGTTTAATATTTCATCTAATAATTCTTATCTACGGAAGGAATAAGGAATATTATTATTGAGAATATTCATAAATTTATCGTCAATTGTGGAATTCCTTAAGGTTCATGGCTTTACCCCTAGATATTATAGATCTTATAGATTGTGAGTTACGCCAAAGACGTCCAAACTTTTCATTTCGAACGGGATAATCTAATGTATTTTTTTTTAATTTTCAGGGGGTGGGGGTTAAGTTTAAGAAGGTAAACGCCCTTCCCCCTTTGGATGCCTATGAGTTGCACTCTGCAAAAAGAGCATTGTATTTATTTGTTCAAGTTACTTATTTCTTTTTTCCTGACTTACATAGTATCTTTCTTCCATATACTCACATATATACACGTATACATACATGTCATTTGGGGCGCCTAGTATTCACCAATGGGGAGGTTATTGACCCCGGCGCCAATTTTTGTGAGCCTCTCCCCACCCCAGCCCCGTGTGTTGCTACTCCCTTTTTCTTCAAATTTTTTATTTTAGGTTGGTTGACTTTTGCACAATAAAAAAGCAAGTTACAAAAAAAAATCTTTTATTATCCTTATTTAAAATAATAGGATATATATCTGTCGGGATGTCATTAGCTTAGGATCTTGCCAACCGCTGAACTGATATGATTCTCCTATTCTATGAAGCTTCTCATAGGACAAGGGAAGGTTATAACTTAAAACTCCAAAGAGAAATCGTCAATGGAAATACAACCACAAAAAAAGTATTTTTTTTATCTTTTTACAACAAATTGGAGGGTTATTTATATCTATTTGGAAAACTAGATATGAAATTTGTAGAAATTAATATAGAATATGTGGTTATATTAACAGGGGAAAATTTGTCATCAACTTAGGTTGCTAATATGAACCTCATTTATTGGCCACTTCGTTCAACCAGTATGAGAAGAGGAGGTGGGATAAAGGAGAGTGTGGGGGCATACAGTTATTTTAGCCAGCTGTTAGGTTCACTTTATAAGAGTATATGGAAATCTGGTGCAAAATTAAAGTAATTATATATAAATTCATGAAGATAACCATTCTTTTTTTTTCTTTGTTTAAAAAAGTGGTTGTACTTTTAATCCACCAAATGTTGTCCAGCCTAATGTGCGCTGCTAAGTATACGAGATGTCCTTAGGTGCGTTGAAGATACAAGTACAGTAGGGGGGCTCCCTCAGCTGAGAGCTTTGTATTACAAGATAGATAGATATATGAATATGTAGATAGATAGATACAGCTGTGCTTGCTTCAGCTTCTGTTGTTGTTAACCAGGTCAAAGAGTCATTGATTGAAGAGGTGAAAATAAATAATGATAAGTGGTTTTCCCCAAAGTACCTGTTGAGCACTGAACAGCCCCAACCCCCCGTCCTTTTTTGCAAATAGTTTAAAAATAAGTCAGGACCATTTTTCCTTTGCAAAACTACTACAGAGGGAACAAATCCTGCAGGGCTACTTAGTACACAATATTATCCTACTAGACCAAAAGCAATAATCGATCAAACAAAAAGTTACCCCAACCCCTTTTATTCCATTTATTTTTAAGATAGGGAAGGGGATTTAACAAGTTAAACAAGCAACTTTAAGGAAAACGTCTATCTATGAAATAAAGAAGGTTTTAAAGAGCATAAAGAAAAAAAGAACAATTTTCATAATAATCCCTACATTTTTGGTTAAAAGTTATGTTTTGGTTAATCCATTTCATGCTCAAACAATGATAATAAGAAAACAATTTTGAATTGTGAATATACTCACCTCTCCAGAGCAGGATATCTCAAGACCTAGCCCTTGTGGAGAATTTCGCCCTATCAGGAAGTGAATATTTATTGTAAATTCCAATGGGTTTGTCTTTTTCAAAGAAAGACCAAACTGTTTTAAGTATTTTAGAGATAGTCCCCATAATGTTTAGAGTTTTTGATGGGGCTTGTAAATACTTTTCTATAGACACCTTAATCAGGTTGCTAATTCAATCCAATTTGGCACCAAAAAGACAGACCCAATGTAGAAGAATGTAAAAAAGAAAGAGCAGTCATTTCTTGAAGTTTAACAGGTTCAAGGTTTTTATGCCAAATTATCTAGGAGATGGCCAACATCTTAAATCAACATTACAATAGAAATTACTTTTTGACTATAGAAATTTTCTACCTCAACTTTATCCAATGAAACAACCTTTAGAATCCCACATAAATATTTTTATTTTGCTACTTTCCCTGTTTTACATTAAATCTTGGTGTCAAGAAATACTCAAATTTTCAAAAGAAGTGTGCAGCTGTGCATTGACCATTAAATGACGCCTGTGTATGAAGTTATTTGTCATTACTTAAGTTTTGATGGGCACTTAGAATGAAAAGAAGTTGTTTTTCAAAGGTAACTCTGAAGTTAGATCGAAATTTTTTTTAATATTTGGGAGACTTCAAAGTAACATAAAGAAATATCGTAATATAAAGAATTATCATAGAGACTTTAACAAACAAAAACATTTAAAGTGCCACTAGAGGCCTCTAGGGGCGTATCCGCTAGTTAAGTATTAAACATCCATGGCAGGTTTAAGCAGTTTTTAGTTACTTTTTTCTTTTTTTAAAAGGTGAAAACGAGATTGCCATTGCTTTTGAGCAAATCATATATTTTTCATTTGCTTCAGCATCCTTGTTTGAATATCGAATTAAAGCTTTTTTGACAATTATAAATTTAAAAGATTCCACTCTTTGCCTAATTACTTTCCGTTAAAGGTACATACATGTAAATATATATATATACACATATTAGTGAAAAAATCCTTTAATTTACAATTTTTCCCCCCGCAGTTACCAGGCACAATATTTTCCTAGAATTTTGTACAGACCATTTTTTACACACATCCCCCAGTCCATAATAAAATGTCTGTCTGGTGTAGTATAGGGTATTTAAAGAAAATGAAAGTTTGTAGTAGGGGGGACCCTTGGGGTTATTTTAATAATGGGTTTACACAAGAACCTACATTTCTATAATGTATTGTAAGCATTAGTTAGAGAATACAGAAATAATTAAATTAGTTGAGAAATTTTCAATTTTAAATATCAAAGTTCTATAAAAATAAAATTCAAAAATCTTCAGATCTAATTTTGAGTAGAAAAATAGAATTTATTGTAAATTTAACTCCAACTTTTTAACATTTTCTTATAACAAAACCTGTTAGTAAATTTAAATTGTTGGTACTTTTGTTAGTGGCGATGCTGCTCTACGATTCTAATCATTCGACTGTCCATCTAATACGTTATTGGAGAGACGTAATTTGGAACAATTCTCTCGTCTGCTATGAAAGATAGAAAGCATTATTTTTTAGAGAAGATTTTTCTAATCAATAAAAATATTATCTTAGGCATACTCTTTCCGTCTGTAAATCAATAAAATTTCACAGACCAATGAGCGTTTTTTCTATGATTTACTATGTCCGTCCATCTAGCAAAAAGGAGCTTTATTTCTCTAAAAGATACAAAATTTAATTAGATTTTTTAAAAGTGACAATTGTTTTGTAAATGTATGCAGTGCTTCGCTACTTACGTATGATGTTTTAAACAGAGAGAAAAATTAACATAAAATCAAAATTAAGAAGGCCTGCATCCTCCATCCCATCTAATTATACCACACCCCTGGTGAATTGCTGTGCACACCACTGAATATACTTATCTCTTTATTTGTGAAGGATATTCAACATTTATTAGGTATCCCCTCATAGTGTCTCATTAGTTTGGAAGTGAAACTGAAAATTTCTCCATTATTATCCATGGAATTGAGGTCACTACTGCTACCTACCAGGGATAGTGGATATTTTTTTTGCTAGTAGATCTGTAAGTACAGAACGATTGATATGACTAAACTTAAATAATAATTGCACATTTTGGAGCACATTTTATGTTTTTAAAGTGACACGAGAGCACAAAACCTACCAATCACCCTTTCATTTTTTAATCAATTGAATAATAAGGGAAGGGTCGTTTTCTTTCATTATGCCTGACCCCTTCAGAGGTCCCTAACCCTGATAGACCTATTCCCTCAGTTCCTTACCAATGCAGTGCTTATGTTCCCTCTATAACCTTACCTAGTCTAACCTCAGATAAACAATAACATATATCTACCCACTTTTCGTATTTTAGATTCATTTTTAAAGATTGGTAGGATTGGTTTCGGGGTAGAAAGACGGGTTAAGAATTTTTTATTCTAAAAACAAATATTTACATTTGGTTTCCCACAAATCGCCTATACAAGCACAGGAAACCCCGCCAGAAGGAGGAAGGTTTCTTTATTTAGGTTATTTTACCTTATATTGGGTTCAGGTAGTAGACCCGTAGGATTAGTGGGCATAGTTTCTATGCTTGCTAGGCAATTAAATGTGATTACAACACACCTCTTTTCTCGTAAGAAATTGTTGGAAATTATGTTTTATATCCATAGAGAATTGTTATGTTGTTATCCGCCCCTTGTCCCTGACAGTTAAGGAAACTAATAATGTGTCAAGGCAGGGGGTGAAAACTTTCTTGTAAGCCAAGTGAACATGGATAATTATTGCTTAAAAACTTTTAGGTATTGTCAAATTGTCTGTTAAGGGGTGTTTCTTCTTATTTTAACAGTAGCTTTTGATAGGTTATTTTAGGCTAGATTAGGTTAGGTCAAGTTAAGTGATTGCCCCGCAAGGTTAGAGTCCCCCATAGGGGCTAGAAATAGAAGAAAAGTTACAGTGAAAATATGATGAAAATTAAGAGGCGATGTCACGAAAGGGACTATACCCTAACTTTTTATCTTTTTTATAACAAAGATGACGACATCTATAAGTATCAAAAAACCTGGAATGGATAAGGGGACAAAATGATATTAGTTGTCATAACAAGGAAAAAAAAGGGGGAGAATATGCACAATGAGAAAAAAATCTCAAAATCTGAATCATGGTCGACAGACAGACAGACTAAGCAATCTATAGACTAGATGAATGCGCATATTTATCTGAGGTGAATTCTTAAAAAAAAAACTTTTGCCTCACTAAAATCAGTTTGCCCCACTAAAATTTTAGTGAGGCAAAATTATCCACTCTAAATTTTTAGCGAGCCTCACTGATTTAAGTGGGGCAAACTGATTTTAGTGAGGCAAATTTTTTTTTAAGAATTCACCTCTGAAATTTTCAGCTGTTTATCTTCAATAGCAGCTGGACTGACTGACAGACTACGGCAATCACACAAACATATATAAGTGCTAAGGTTTTTTGTCTAAAGTTACATATCTCTGAAATTGCTGATTTAAATGTGTTGTACTTTTTAGGGAAGCTTTATAAATGCATTTTACACTATTTTTCTGACATTTCCCACCCTTCCATAGATTAATTAGTGTTTAATATAACAAAATATTTATAATTATTTATATATTTTAAAGCAATGCAAAAAATTGCTCTAACCCATATTCTAATGATCGACAGACGAACAGACAAAGTGAGTCATAAAAGTCGTGCAAAATCTTCAAAACAAAACTTTGCATTTTATCTTGAAGAGAATAAAAATGAAAAAAACCTGCTTAAACTAATTTTAAATCCATATTATAAGTTATTTAACGAAGCATCATTGACAGCTTTCCGCGGTTATCAAAATAAAAAAATATAACTGGTATTAATTTCATGATTTTTTCGGTCTGTATTACGTTGCTATACATGATTTTTCAGTATAGCTGAGAACCTGTTTCGAATTTTTTATTTAAAATTTATCTGTGTGCCTAGCTCCCGTATGAAACATATTGAACATTGAGTGCTCAATTTCGGTTTCACTTTAAACTTTTACAATAGATAGAGTAGATATAGATTGTCAAACTAGTTTCCTATTGGCTGACTTAGATAGTATGTATCTAGATTATTAGAGTAATAAAAATTGAAGATCTAGATTTATACCCAGAAAATTGAGCCAATTAAAAACAGTTTAGCAACAATAGCCATATTATTAGTTACAAATTGTACAGATTTTGGTATTATTTTTAATTTTTCAATTTCAACCATATTATGAGTCAGCTTTGAATATTATTTTTCTTATAATATAGCTTTGCTTGGATAAAGTATATCATGTACAAAATTCTTAGTTTGTATGATATAAGTTAGTGACAATACATATATTATAAATATTTGATTTTTTTATGATAATGCTAGGTTTAAAGATTTTTTTAAAAGCGAAGCTTTTCTACAATTAGGGTCGGTCTGTCCGTACGTCCGTAACGGATAGCTTTTTTCGTTAATTTAGGCATGTTAGAATTGTCCTATCGATTTCAAATTTTGCATGGTGATTCCTTTAATAGTTTAGTACGATTTAGCAACTCTATAATCATCACTAACATGTCCATTTTAAACATGTTGATTTTTTTACTTTTTTAACAACAAATTTTTATGTGATCTAATCATCCGATTGATCTGATTTTTGGTATATTGATTCCTGGGACAACAAAGTATAATTTAATAAGCGAAGCTACTCTATAATCATTACCAAAATGTCCGTACGTCCATTTTAAACATGTTGATTTTTTTACTTTTTTAACAACAAATTTTTATGTGAACTAATCATCTGATTGATCTGATTTTTGGTATATTGATTCCTGGGACAACAAAGTATAATGTAATAAGCGAAGCAACTCTATAATCAAGTCCTAAAGATGTAAGTATGTCCATAAACATTATCCTGAATTAAGCAGTTTTTTTCAACAAATTTACTTACAATTTTGCTTTGACCCTTATACATTTATATTATGATTATTCAGTTCTGACACTATATAAGTGTTAATGTCCGTTTGTCCTACCGTTTCTGTGCTTCGCTTTTATGGATGTTATCATCCTTGTTTATTTATAAAGAAATTTATTTTTGTCAGATTGTCCGTCTAGAGTTAAAAATCTCTAGCTCAAATAGATAGTAAAGCAGCTTCTTTATAACTACAGAATGCTAATACTACTTAAATTGCTTAAAAGTCTATGTTTTTTTGACAAAAATTTACTGTTTTATAAAAAACAAGGATGACAACATCCATAAAAGCGAAGCACTGAAACGGTAGGACAAACGGACATTAACACTTGTATCGTGTCAGAACTGAATAATCATAATATAAATGTATATAAGAGTCAAAGCAAAATTGTAAGTAAATTTGTTGAAAAACTGCTTGATTCAGGATAATGTTTATGGACATACTTACATTTTTAGGACTTGATTATAGAGTTGCTTCGCTGATTACATTATACTTTGTTGTCTCCGGAATCAATATACCAAAAATCAGATCAATCGGATGATTAGATCACATAAAAATTTGTTGTTAAAAAAAGTAAAAAAAATCAACATGTTTAAAATGGACCTACGGACATTTTGGTGATGATTATAGAGTTGCTACGCTTTCTAAATCGTACCTAACTATTAAAGGAATCACCATGCAAAATTTGAAATCGATAGGACAATTCTAACATGCCTAAATTAACGAAAAAAGCTATCCGTTACGGACGTACGGACGGACCGACCCTAATTATAGAAAAGCTTCGCTTTTAAAAAAACTTTTTACTGACAAGCTACTATTGTTATTTATTAACATCATTAATGCCTTATGTAAATATCAGGATGCCTCTCTGTCTCTTTGTAGCTTTTCATAGGTCTTGGGAAGGTTTGTAACCATATTGGGAGAGGGTACCTCCTCCCTCATAAGAGAAATCACCCCTAGAATAAAATGACGCTACCTAATATTTTTTTACTTTTTCTTTTTAAAAGTGGTGGATGGTCTAACCCCCCCCCCCCCCCCCCCCCTATCCCCTGGAGGCCCCTAGGGGCGAGGCAGTCATTAGTAATTGTAAAAATAGCTGATAATTGATGAAAAGGAAGTTTTTCTAAAGATAATTTGCAGCGTAGAGTTTTGGTAAATTGAAATTAATGCGCTTCTGATGGAAATATTGGTCTTTGTAAAAAAAGTTTAAATTTTAAATGTCCTACTTTGGAAAAAGAATGTTGAAAGTCCTTATTTAAGAAGAAAATTAAAGTCCACCGCTAAATTTAAAGCTACTTTCTAAAAGAATACTTAGAAATATTTAATGGGTTTAAAAGCGAAGTTTTTCTATGAATATGGTACGTACGTAACTATTGTCCTTAAATTAGGCATTTTGGTATCCCTGGTTGGAATGTTGATATCGATTACAAATTTTGCTTGCTGATTCCAGTGCGATATAGAAAGCGTACCAACATCTATCAGAAAGGCCCAAAGTTCTATATAAACAAGGATGACAAAATCCATAAAAGCAAAGCACTGAAACGGTAGGACGAACGGGCATTAACACTTGTATAGCGTCAGAAATGAATAATCAGAATAAAAGTAGAAGCAAAATTGTAAGTAAATTTGTTGAAAAAAAGCATGATACAGAATAATGTTTATGGACATACATTTTTAGGACTCGATTACATAGTTGCTTCGCTAAGTTTGAAATCTATAGGACAATTCTAACATGCCTAAATTAACGAAAAAAGCTATCCGTTACGGACGTACGGACGGACCGACCCTAATTATGAACGGCTTCGCTTTTAAAAATTAAGGTTTAAGGTCCATCATACGCGCGCCGGTAACGAATAACTCAAATCTAGGTTTGTAAAATCTTCCTATTAGTTAAAATTTTTGCATGGATTTCTAAATAAAATCAATTCGATTAAACACCAAACCTTGCACGAATAGCCAATGCATTATCTATCTTAAGGGATAAGACAATGTGTGATAACTTGTTTCACATCCACAATAATGATCAACAAAATTACCCCTTCTGTAGATTAAATTTTAAGTGGAAAAGTTTGGACACTACTAGTTTGAGCAAACAATCCGAGATTTGATTAGCCCTCCAAATAATAGAGCGTGTTTATAAAACTTTGGATACCAGTTAATTAAAATTATAAAGACAAAATCTGGTAGAAATATTTATTTAATTTATTCATTAATATAGGTTCTGAAATAGTAAAATAATAATAATAAGGACTTCCAAGTTTTTTTTTATTCATTAGTTGTGGGGGAAAAGGTTGATTTAGGTAACACTCACCCATCAGGAAAAATTTTCAAAGGCGGTAGGATAGTAATATTTTCACCCTCAAAATTTGTCATTGGGAATTTCAACTTCCTCCCCCCCCCCCCACACACACACATACATAGACATCATTATAGCATAGCTTTGCTTTTAAAACAGTAAAGTTCATTGCTCTATTATCATTATCTGTTAGGGAGGGAGGGGACATTGGGCTGTTTATTACACTAGTCCAAAAAGTTTAATTCTAAGATTTTTTTATTCGTTGCCTTAAGAACTTTGGGGATTTTAATTGAGTTTTGATTGGTTGATTAATTAGGTTGATAGTTCAAACGTTTCAACCACAAATTGAAATCTTCACAAGGGGTAATTTTGTGTATTATCATTGGAGATGTGCATCAATTTATCGATCATTGTCTTATCCCTAAATATCCCTGATTATCTGGAGGTGTATTAAACTTTTTATATGTCATAAACGTTTTCAGTTTAGGATCTGCTTTTTTATTCTCGTGAATGTTGTCAAACAAAACAAAATATTTTCTTAAATCAGCTAAATTCAAATTTACACAAAGATTCATGTAAAAATTTCAGTAAAAACATAGCAACTATAAACTTATAACTTTACAGTCTGTACTTCCATTTTAGTTGCCCTTTGAGAGAAGTATTTCAACAATTAAACATCCAAAATGTGCCTTTTCTAATTAGCTATCTTGTTTTATTTGCGGTACTAATTTAATCAATAAACTAAATTGATAAATAACAGCTTTGTAAGACAACCATGTTATAGTGGTATTTCCCTGTCAAATGTGGGTGGCGAGTTCGAGCGTTGACCCTCCCTGCGTCCGTTCAAACTGAACAATATTTCACCATTTTCCTTTTTTCCAGGGAGGGGACAATGGGCTGTTTTACACTTGCCCCAACGTTTTATTATTCGTTGGGTACCAACTTTGTGGACTTCAGTGAATTTTGATTGGTGAGCTTATCAAGTTGAGTGTTCAAACTTTAACTACTAATCTTACGCTACAGAATGGGTAATTTTGGGTATCATCATTGGGGGTGTACATTACTTTATCGGTCCTTGTCTTATCTCTTTAGATCCCTGATTGGGTTATCCCTCTGTGTCCCTTTTTTATCCTCTCCCCCTTCCTCCCCCAGTGGGGTCGGACAGACTGACATTTTTAGTTATAAATTAGGTTAGTTACAAAAGAAAAGGAGTTTGAAACCCACAAAATTAAATAAAATTAGCAACACTTTAGTTAACTTCAAAACAAGGACGACAACTTCCACAACAAATAAGAGAGTCCGACGAGTTAAACAAATTTAACAAGCTTTAAGTTTTATAGTTATTAGTCTGATTAGAAATTTGTTATTATTGTCTTTTAAGAAAACACCAGGTATATAAAGGGATATGACAATCCCAGTTATAAGAAACAAAATTATCTTCCTTGGTGATAAAACATTGGTGCAAAAGTTTGACCATGGTTATTTAAATAACCAAACAAGATTTATTTTCAAAAGTAACAAATTTTTTCAACCAACAAATAAGGGGCATTTATTATAAAACCTTGGGTACCAATCATCATCATCGCCAATTATCTCTTCTTCTCTTGGGTACCAATACACATTCTAAAATATCTTATCTATCCAGGGAAAGATGGGACATTGGGTTGTTTATTACACTACTAGTCCCAATTTTTTTCTTTTTCTTTGGCTCAACAACTTTGGGGGCTTTTATAAAAGTTTGATTAAGTTGAGTATCCGCACATTTCAACCACTAACAGTAATCTTTAGAAGGAGTAATTTTGTGTATCAACATTGGTGATGTACATCAATTTATCGGCCATTGTCCTATCTCTTTAAATTACTGATATATATCTCTAAGCCCCGTGTAAGTCACGTGTTTAATATTAAGATGAGATTTTTGGTTGTATATCACACACACACACACCCACACACATAAAAAACACGCACACAAATGTATATCCATGCTCTTATCAATGCGATAAATAACTATTCTATATAAACATAAGACTGTTATCATTATAAGACGGTTAGCCTCGGAGAACACAACATGATGTTTTTTGTGTGTATCAAGAGATCTAAGGGGATAAGACAACGGCCGAAAAATTACTTAAAATTTATCCTCCTGTAGATGACAATAATTAGTTGTAGCGATTGGACACTCAATTAAAATTAGATAATCTGGGTGTATCTCTGAACAAAGTCTTGCATAATGATAAGCATGATTATGTAGTCAAACGCCCTTCAGACAACCAACCATTTGATAGCACTATCTTTGTCTTGAAGTTTTAACTGTGCATGGTAATAAATTGCCACGCACCTGAAAATTGTATAATAATAGAAGGTTGGGCGTTATGTGAATATCAAGCTAATCTATAATACAAAGTAGAACGATGTCTGTCCGTCTGTCCGTCTGAAGCTTAAGATCTCGGTAACCGCTGAACCGAATGGGCTCTACTCTTCAGGGAATATACCTACTGGTCCTGTGGTGGTTTTAAGCTATTTTCTTGGGGGGTGGGACACCCCTAACCCCCCCCAAAAACAAAAATTCCCCCTATTATTTTTTATTTTGCTCTGCTACAGGCTGCCGCAGGCTGCATTTTTTTTTTTTTTTTTTTTTTTTTGTAACCTTTGTGGAAGGTTTCCACACTTTTTTACCATCTCTTGGGGCAAAGCCCCTAGAGGCTAGGGGCGAAGCCGCTAGTTCTCTTATATTGTACAAGCCAATATCCAGTAAGCCAATGGATACAGAATTTACGTGGATATATTGACAGGGGAATTTCTTTCGTCAATTGAGATTGCTTGTATTCATTGGACAGTTCGTTCATTTAGTAGGAGGGAGGGATTGTGGTTAAGAGGGTGGAATATTGATATTTTTGCAAGCCTCGAATATCAATTTATTAGAGTACAAGAAAATTTGGTACAACATCCAATTAATTATATATAGATTATTAAGCCAGGAGAAATTTAAATTGCCAAAAAGTCGACAGAAACGTATAGAATCGATTGATATTTCAAGTTTGATCAGGGAGAGAGGGGTCTTTGGACTGTAAAAAATGCTGGTACCCAAAGTTTATAGATATGAGGGTAATATTTTCAATTCTTCATCAGTCTGTATGCCTAGACATGAGAGTTTCTAATATGTATCTAGTCTGTATGTTTAGGCATGAGGGTTACAGGTTCTATTATGTATCTAGGCATGAGGGTAATAGTTTCTAATATGTATCTAGTCTGTATGTTTAGGCATGAGGGTAACAGTTTCTAATATGAATCTAGTCTGTATGTTTAGGCATGGGGGTAATAGTTTCTAATATGTATCTAATCTGTATGTTTAGGCATGAGGGTAATAGTTTCTAATATGTATCTAGTCTGTATGTTTAGGCATGAGGGTAACAGTTTCTAATATGTATCTAGTCTGTATGTTTAGGCATGGGGGTAATAGTTTCTAATATGTATCTAGTCTGTATGTTTAGGCATGAGGGTAACAGTTTCTAATATGAATCTAGTCTGTATGTTTAGGCATGGGGGTAATAGTTTCTAATATATATCTAATCCGTATGTTTAGGCATGGGGGTAATAGTTTCTAATATGTATCTAATCTGTATGTTTAGGCATGAGGGTAATAGTTTCTAATATGTATCTAGTCTGTATGTTTAGGCATGAGGGTAATAGTTTCTAATATGTATCTAGTCTGTATGTTTAGGTATGAGGGTAACAGGTTCTAATATGTATCTAGTCTGTATGTTTAGGCATGGGGGTAACAGTTTCTAATATGTATCTAGTCTGTATGCTTAGGCATGAGGGTAACAGTTTCTAATATGTATCTAGTCTGTATTATATGTTTAGGCATGAGGGTAATAGTTTCTAATATGTATCTAGTCTGTATGTTTAGGCATGAGGGTAACAGGTTCTAATATGTATCTAGTCTGTATGTTTAGGCATGAGGGTAACAGGTTCTAATATGTATCTAGTCTGTATTATATGTTTAGGCATGAGGGTAATAGTTTCTAATATAAATCTACTTTGTATGTTTAGGCATGAGGGTAACAGGTTCTAATATGTATCTAGTCTGTATGCCTAGACATGAGAGTTTCTAATATGTATCTAGTCTGTATGTTTAAGCATGAGGGTAACAGGATCTAATATGTATCTAGTCTGTATGTTTAGGCATGAGGGTAGCAGGTTCTATCTAGTCCCCAACTATTGTGCATGTCTAGACATGAATTTCAGGGTTGCAAGATTTACAAATAGTAAAATGCAATTTTAAGAAACGAAAATATCAACTTTAATTGCTAGAACCAAAAAAACTCTCAGTTTCCCAAGCAAATCTTTTCTATATTCATATGGTGTTTAATTCTGTTTGAAACCTCCTGTAACAATTGTGCAGTTACTCACGGTCATTTGAAATACTTACATTTTTAGGCTTTAATACACAATTTAAAATGATGTATAATGTATCATCATCATCTAAAGTTTTATGCCTAAATTTACGACAAGAGCTAACTGCGATGTAAAGACGTACAAACGATAATTACAGAAAAGCTTCGCATTAAAAAATGCTTATTTAGATGCCATCCTTGTATAAGTAAGTAGTTCAATAACCTCTAGAGAAAGAAGGCGCCGGTTCATGAAAGCAGAATTATTTCAAATATTTCTTCCTGAAACAGTTTGAAGGTGTCCTCTCATTCCCCCTAAATGTCAAAGTTATTAAAACAGCAAATTTTTAGTTTAGTTAAAACCATAAATAACAGTTTATTGTTACAAAGAAAACAATTTTTAAAACTATAGCTGCGGCATGTTTGTTGTCGGGGAAATTGTCGGGTTTGAGCCTGGTCCTCATCATGTCATACTAGTAACGCAAAAAAATGGTACCTACTGCTTCTATATTTGTGACACTAATAATAAGAATAAGGAGATTGCCTTGGTCCATAAACATGCGAAACTCATTACAATACACATTAAGGACTTCCAGACAAAAGTCATGCAATAAAAGGGTTGGTTATCTAGTTGATGTTAATTTACATAATATCTTACATTGGGCATTAGAATCGTATCTCAAGTGAACGATGCTCTGGCTATACGAACAATAGTCAGAGGAGCACATGGATTGTGTTTTTGCTACTTAACAACAGCAAATCTTTAGAAACACTCATATTTCCAGGGAAGGAGGGGACATTGGACTTTAAATTACACTGGTGCAACAAGTTTCTTATCATCGGTATCTTATTCGTTGGCTTCAAACTTGGATAGGCTTATTCCAAAATAGTCCAAACTTTTCAGCTAATATCTTTAATTTACCCTGGGGGTAATTTAGTTTGTCATCATTGTATATGCTTATACATGTATCGTCCATGGTCTTATCCCTTAATATCCCTGCATATTAGTTAATTGGTGGCACACACACCTGATGTAATTCCCCTCTAGTACAACTAAGCACAGGTCATTCAACCCAACAGAATGGATTTATTATTACTTGGATGTTGCACCAGATTTTCATGTTAATCCGATGCTCGCCGCTAGCTAAAATAACCCCCATTCACTCTCCTTACCCCCATCCCTTCCCCTCTTACTGGATGAACAAACTGACCAATAAATGGTGTTCATACTAGCAAGCAAAATTTCTCCAGTATATCCTATATCCATTCCTATCAGGGATGTGTTTCTATGCAGGGATCTTAAAGGATAAGACAATGGACGATAAATTGGTATACATCCTAAATAATGATAAACAAAACTACCCCTAAAGTAGGTTAAGATTATATATGAAAAATTAAGACACTGTTAGTTTGGAACCAACCAATCAAAATTCAATTAAAGCATCTAAAGTATTTGAGCCAACAAATAAGACAATATAGTTATAAACTTTGGGTACCAATGTAATATACAATCCAATGTCATCTCCCTCCCCTTCTTTTACAGCAACCAGAGCTTAAGGGATGTAAATATTTTTTGTTTAGGGGGGGGGGGGTGATTATTTTTCTATAAACTGTTTTTTTCTCTTTGGAGTTGTACCTTCCCTCCCACAATATGGATGTAAAAAACCAAGACCGAAAACGCTAATATGGTCATTGGCATTCAATTACATAAAAGTATCAGGATGCCTGTATGTCTTTACTTTAAGATCTCGCTAACGGCTGAACCGACAAGTTTCTCCATAACAGTGATCCTTCTTCTTATATTATCAGGTAAGATTTATAATTATGTTGCTTTAGGTTACCTCCTCCTTCCCATGAGAAGTCACCTCTGTAAGAATATTACCCTCTCCCCCCCCCCTTCAAAGAAAAAAAATTAAAATTTGAGGACTTATTTCTACCCCGCCCCCCCTAGGAGCGTTGCCTCTTTTATGATTTGAAAGAAATAAAAGAAAGTCAAATGGAAATAAATTTTTTTTCCTTATAATGATAATAACATGAAAAGGAAGCTTCTCTGAAAATTTCAGCTGTCTATTTTCATAAGCAGTCGAAAAAATCACATTTTCCCCATAGCGTAATGGACGGACTGAAGGACAGCAGATCAAGTGTTTCATAGAGTAGCTCCGCTGCCAAAAACATCGGGTTCATTCTCCTTCTATAAAACGCTGCTGCTATGTCCAACGTTGAAGTCTAAATTTTAAAAGCTTCAAAAACTTCATTTTCATACAATAGAAGTCTTTTTAGTAGCAAAGCTACTCTTTGATTCCAAATGTTTGTTTGTCATTAAGAGTTTGTGGGAAAACTGATTTTCTCGTCTGCTATTCAGGGTAATAGCATAGAAATCCTAATATTTTTAACTTATTTGGTCTGAAATTTCTTCAGGGAAAATGTAATGTATTAGACAAAGTATTAAATTTTATTTGGTTGGTTCATTTACTCAGTGTCCAAACTTTCGACCACTAATTTAAAACTACAAAAGGGGCAATTTTGTGTATTATAATTGAAGATGTACACCAACTTATCCCTTTAGATCCCTGGTTTATTAATGTACTTTGCTTCTTTTGTATGTTGTCATCCTTGTTTCAAGATGTTATTGCCGTTTTTTGACCACACCGAGAAATATCTGGACCAAACACATTTTAGATAAATCGTGTATCATAAAAATACATCAGAACATTTATGGAAACGTGATTGTAATAGATTTCCATTTTTTTTTAAATAATGTATTTGTCCCTTTGTAGAGTAACGAATCTCTTCTTTTCTGTCCAAACACCCGGAGTTATTAGGTTAAGTAACATCCAACAGTTGACTCCTACTTTTAATGTCGCATATCTGACACAGCAGCAGAAGAAAACATTAAGTTGGCTGAAAAACTTTGGGTACTTACATCAAACTTTGATTGGTTGGTTTAAATTAGACTTGTTCAAACATAGCAGTTTTAATCTAAAGCAGAGGGAAATTCTGTTTATTAGAACTAAGGATAAAGAGCAATTAATCTCAATTGTCTCTTATCCTTTAAAATTAATAATATCCATATACAAAGTAACAGGATGTTTGCCTTTCTATTTGTACCGAAGGATCTTCCCAACCGCTGAACCGATACGGTTCTCCTTTACAAAAAAAAGGTCTTCGAAAGATTTATAACTATTTTTGTGGATTGTACCATTACCCTCGCAATATATATCGCCATGGAAGAAAATGTCCATGCAACTATAGTTTACTCAGCTGCTATCAGAGATAGAAGGCCAGCATTTAAACAAAGATTCCACTGAATGTTTTATCTTAATATTAAGGGGGAGGGGTGAATTTTTATCTTCCATTAGTTTATACACTAAGATTCATGTTTCTTTTTAAGTAATTCAATTCAGAATTTCAATTCAGATTTAGTTTAGTAATTTGATTCTTGACTTTTCGGATAAAATTTTACAACAATTTTGCTTTGCTCATTATAATGAAAGTTGTAATCTTTTTAAAAGCGAATTTTTTATATATAGGGTCTGTACATCAGTACGTAAGTATTAGCTCTTTTCGTTAATTTAAGAATTTTAGAACAAACTATACAATGATGATTCTTGTAATAGTTAAGTTATTTTAAAAGCATAGCAACTAATATAATCATCCTATTCATCTGATTTTTGAAACATTGATTCCTAGGAAAGTGAAGCTTCTCGATAATAAAGTCATAAAAATATAAGAGTATGTCCTTCGACAGAATCCTGTATCTACGCAATTTTGCAACAATTTTAATATACAAAACTTTGTATACCTTTTGACACTCTAAAAGTGTTATATTCGTTTTAGAGCTTTGCTTTTATGCATGCTGTTATCTTTGTTCAGATTTTACTCACGTGCCGCGTGACATGAGTTGCTATTGTATAAAATCAAGGTTGACAACTTTAATAGAAGCAGAGCTCTGAAACAGCAGGACAAAAGAAAATTAACATCTGCATAGCATCAGAACTGAATAAGAAACTTTACATTAATTTACAGGTCTAAACAAAATTGAAAGTACATTTATAGCAAGCTGCCTAAATACTGTATAATCTTTAAGGCATATTTGAATTTTTTGAACTTGATTTTAGAGATGTTTCGCTTATAACATTGTCATAGAAATCTGTATTTAAAAAAAAACAGATGAATGTGATAATTATATCATACAAAAAGTTGTAGTTGATTTTTTAAAATCATCATGAAAAATAGACGTACGGACTTTCTAATAACGAGTATAGAGTTCCTACGATTATTAAATCATACATAACTATTACAGGAATCAGCATGCAAAGTTTGAAATAAATAGGACAATTCTAACTTGCCTGAATTTATTAGTAGAGCTATCTATTACGAACGGCTGGCCAGACAGACTAACGGACCAACCCTAATTATAAATAGCTTCGCTTCGGAAAATACTTTTGTAACTACTTTGCTTTTATGTTATTTAATGTATAAAATTCAAGTGTTTAAAATGTATCTAAAATTATCAGAAATTTCCAAGAAAAAAGGTAACAAACGTTTTGGATCTAGTGCAGTTCACGAAGGTTCCTGGTAACGATAATCTCAAAAAAATATGATTTTAAAGGTTGCTAGCTGCCAAACGGCTGAATGACATGCCCGCACACCGTATTGAGCGGCAATTGAAGGCCTACAAACAATAGGAAAAAACAAGATCCAATGATGCATAGGGAAAGCTTCACTAAAGAAAAAAACGCTTAAAACAAGTCTTTTTCGCGCATTTTTTTGGCACAGCGAGATAACTATATATGTATTATTGAGTATTGACTATTCCATATTATCTGTAGGCCTTTTTTTGTCGGTTAACACTTTGTGCGAACATAATCTTCCACCTAAAGTTCATAGATTTTTTTAATCATTACCCTAAAGCTCATAGATTTTTTAATCATTACCAGGATCATTTTACCGTCAACTGCACTAGATCCACGGTTTTTAGGGGCAATAACCTAGAAAACCTAAATATCAAATGTATTTAGACAAATTTTGGGGAAATTTTGTACAACAAAAACACATCCTTATATAAAGTCTTTGTAAGTTTATACCGTAGCATAACGATATTAGTCTCCTTTACAGTGCAGTGTAGCTTCTTTTAGGTCTTAATAAGTCCCACCATCATGGACGTTTAAGGGATTATGCAGCCATATTAATTTTGGCAACGAGTTGGTACACCTCCTTCTTCACTTCATTGGAAGGAAGGTTAAATTAATGTCCATTTAGTGTCATATGTAAAAAAAAATTTCAGTATGGCTTTGAACCCGATTATCATCCATACTGGAAAATCATCATATCATGTACATGTATTGCATTGTAATACAGATAATTTTCCACGTATAACAAAATAAAAATCATAAAATAAATACCAGTTTTTATAGACCGGGCCTTCAGCCCCTCGGAGCAAACAAAACTGGTTTTAATCTTATAATTTTTCTTTTTACCATCCGCGGAAAGCTGTCTATAATACGATGCGATAAATAGCCATTATTATATTTCTATTTTTAGCACCTAAATAATCACACAACCTTTTGTGGCAAAGTAAAATAAGATCAAACATTCTATACAGTTCTTCCACTTTTAACAATCCTATCATTAAAAGTAGTAAGGTTTATTTGTCTGCAGCTTAAGAACTGAACTGATTAACCTCGCCATATTAGGGAAGAGTCCCATAGGTACGGATGGTTTTGGACTACCTTATTTTCAGATTTAAGCCTTCGGGTGGCTTTAGGCAATATTTATGATCATTATTACTTACCCTTTTGAATACAGAGCCCCTAGATTACAAGGGCGTAGCCGCTAGTCCTAATATATAAAGTAGAAAATTTCTGTTTTGTCTGAAGCTTAAGATTCCAATAACTACTAAACCTATTGAATTATCCTATTTAGGGAAACTTCACATAGGTCTTAGGATGGTTTTATGCTATTTTGATTTTAGTTTTAAGTCTTAGTATGGCTGTAGACTATTTTTTGTCTCATTCTTACCCCTTAGACCCTTGAAGCTAGAGGCCCAACCGCATTTCTTTTATAAACTAGTATAATAATGAAGTCATAATGTCATTAAAAATATATTACTTTCATTAGGTAGTCGAATTAAATGTGGCAAAAAAAAATAATTTACAACCCTTTCTTTCTCAAAATGTATTAAATTTTACAAATAAAAGATTTTTACCAGGGGTTTCCTAGGTATTTCATATACATCTGATGATAAACAAAAATACCCCCTTATTTGTTAAAAAGATTGGTTATTATGCCCAGTTCACAAACATCTTTTAGAGGTCGACCTAAAATTTCCAGAGGTCGACCTATGTCTTATGTGAACTAGGCTTTAGACTTTGGGTACCAGTGTACTTTACAGTCCAATGTCCCCTCCCTTTCCTAGGGTCATGGCCATTTTACTACTCATCCCCTTAAATGTCAACGACCCTAACTTTTATTTTGAATAACAGCCGGTTCCTAGTATTAATTGCTACGTAATAACAGCATGAAATAGGTAGGTTTTTAGCTGTTAATCGTAGGATAGAAAAACAAATTACCCAAGATTTATCCGGTTAAGGTCTCCACAATGTCTGAAAAGTTCTACGTGAAATTCCTTACTTTTGAACGTCAAGCGCAAGGGGATCTACGGTTTTTATTTTTCAGGGGGGGGGGGGGGATGACGCCCACTCATGCCCACACTTGTACAGCCACAAAATATATTTACGTGAAGTTATGACCTTCGTGAATAGTTTGAGTTCAATATACATTCAGTGATTGAAGGCGTTGGAGGGTTGAAACATTTTTTCTTCTCTTAAACATTAATTATAATTAATAATTTGCCTGCTTGTGTTCGTGTCATTCTAAAACTTATTAAACTAGCGACTACGACCCTTGAGGCTTCTAGGGGCAATTGTAGTAGTTTGGGTAACTTCACTTTCAATTTATTTTCAAAGAAAAAATTTAAATAAATACAAAAAATTAGTTTGTTCATTTGTTCTTATTTTAGATTTTGTGTTTGATCTCAGTAAAGGAGCAGATTACAAGATCCTTCAGTGGCTCAGTGGTAACACCCTGAGCTACAGTGGTGAGAGTTCGAGTTTAATTCTCCATGTGTTGACTAGAATTTCTCATTCGCAATAATAATCACACAACTTCCCCTGGTTGTGTTAACAGGGGATTATTGAGTGAGTTTGGATACTCAATAGTCATGTACATGATATCAGTACTATTCTTATCCCAAGCTCCTCTGCGGAGAGCGTCATTCAATACGGTGACTTAATTTGGGACACCTGCCATACTCAGCGAGGGTGAGGTAATAATGAGTAGCTCTTATGTGACAGTGGGTCAAGTCAAGATGTGCTTTAATGTGGAGCTTGATAGCCCTAGTGGCTAGACAAAAGTGTCTATCCCTACTCCATGACTACTTAGGCCCAAACCCTAAGAAACTATGGCTAATCAATCAATCAATCAAAGATCCTTTGGTACACATAGACTCATAGACATCCTGTTTCTTTTAAATATATATTATCAAAAAGCACAACCCCATTAGGTCATGCTTTTTGGAGATCTTGCCACATCCATTAGATTTAAATTTTCAGTAAAGTTTAATATGGTTAGGTAAGGATTTTGACACCCCCACTTCAATCCAAACCTAGGGGGTTGTAGGGGGTGTGAGGTTTAGGGTGGTTTAATACAGACAACAAGAGGAAAACATTTCTTGTGTTATGGAGGTTGTTAAGTGTGCACGCCTCTTTGTCAACCTTGTCAAAGTTGAATGGAAAAAAACCATGATATTAAGACGAGAAAAAAATTTCAGCCTTTCAACTGCTTATTAGTTAAAAGGACAAACAGTATATTTTTCTGTAACTTTCCAAATATGGATAATAATAAAGTTCTAATACCGGCATTGCGTAGACGTTATATTAGGACTTTACTGATAATATTATACGGTTGGCTAAAAAACGGTTTAGGGGTGGGGATAAAGGGATAGCGCCCTTTAGATATATAATGTTGAATGTGGAAAACACCCCCCTCACTATTCTTTTTAAATTTCAAGGAGTTTTAAGGAAGTTGGGGAATGTATCTAAGAAGCGGGGCACTGGAACTGCAGCCTTCCTAACCCTTACTTAACCTAACCTAAACGTTCAATTACGAATTTTCAAAGTAAAGATTTTCTAGAATTTTTCTAGAATTAATTTTGTGATAATTCCTGAAACAGTTAGGTACAATTCACTAAAGTAACCAGTAAAGTGTATGTAAGCTTGCCCTTGATATATTAACGCCGGCGTTTAAATCACGCATTTCCACGTGGCCGTAGCTAAGGGCATGAATCAATTAATACATAAACGAATTTAAGGTTAAATCTTTCTCATTTCAACGGTAACGTTATTGAATTTCAAAACAAAATATATGAATGATAATCAACCACATAACTAAGCTTATATCAACAACGAAATTAATTCGAGAAAAAAATCACGAAACCTATACTTGTTTTTCAGCTGTCGTTGGTGGGCAACACATCGTAGAATTGACTACCTCTCCTTTTGCCCCCCAAATATTATTTTAGATTAATTTTGCTTGTCGGATATACCTCATACCTGATTATAACTATTTTGGGAGATAAATATCTTCCAAGTAAATTACCCCTGGGAAAAAATAACCCCAACAGATTTTTTTTTAATTGAAAGTGGATGGTCGAGTTAACCCTTCTCTTATGTGCCTCTAGAGGCTTCAAGAGGCTATAAGGCTAGTTATGTTATAAGATAAAGGATATATCAATACGGTTACAGCATAGCATCAGAAAAAATTCTAGCAATGGTCAAAAGAATAATCCTAATTTTATACAATTTTCATGAAATTTTTTTTAAGAAGGATATGTCAACGATATGTATTAAACTGTGGTCCCTAACCCTGCAGGGCTACCCTGTGCCCAATACAACTTAACATAACCTGAACAAAAGTAAACAAACAAACAAAAAACTACCCCCCCCCCCCCCTTCTTAAAACTAAGTTATCATGTAAGGACAGTACAATTATAATATGCTTAAATTAAACGATCCGAACGTACGGTCAAACAAAAATTTGTGAAAAGATTGAATCTTACCAGAATGGCAGAGAATATATATTTAGGTAACACGTAGTTTTTTTTCTGAAAAGGTGCAACTAAATAGCTGCATAATATGCAACACAAATAAAGTAAATGTATATTTATAATATTGATCACTTCAAAACTACATTATATAGACTTATAGAGTGTAGAAACTAATATGAAAGCAACTTGGTAACAAATATTCTATCTTTAAAAAGACACAATTTTAAAATTTTTAAATTGTGCAAAAATGCAACTTTTAGTCAATTTATTTGTATAATGTATAGAAAATCAATATATATTTTTTCAAGGTGCCTGAATAAACTAAAACACACTTTTCAAGACCTTTCCTTCTTCAAATTTAAAGGTATATCTTGTTCATGGCTAAATGTTATCGATTCTCTCATATAAGCGACCACACCCAATTATTACAAAGTGATAATGTTATCAATGAACATGCGCTAAGAAATATTTGTCGCGATTATGTAGTTGGGATGTTCTATTGAAAAAACTATTTTATCCTTGGATATCATAACTTAGATCAGCAAAATGATGCTGTAAGTTTGTTCTGTGTTGCTGTGAAAACAGCCAAAAAAATACCATTTTTCTCTCAAAATAGTAAACTAGATACCCTCCTAATATTGTCATTTTAAATGAAGGGGCGAGTATTTTTCTAGAATGATTTCTCTAACGAGGGGTGAGGTACACTCTCCCAATATAGGTATAAACCTTTCCTAGACCTATAAGGAGCTTCACTGTAAAGAAAAACCATATTGGTTCAGAAAAAAAAGTCCTGTTATTTTTTTATTGATTTTATTCACTGTATAAAAGAAACGCTGTAAAGATATCGCAAAAGGCTTCCCTTCAAAATATTTTTTGTCCGCTTCTGAGAAAATAAGTTATAAAACAATTATCAATACGTTCTAAAATTTGATCCTTAGGTGGAAATCATGGTTATAGGGATAGGCCAATGAAGAAAAATTACAATTCAGAAATAGTTACTGTTAAATTAAGGAGGTGGGGATCAGTTGGTCAGTTGTCCCTCGCAAATATTTTCTTATTTAAAATAAAATTTTGGGGGGAGGGGAGAGAGTTCATTTCTCATTGGGGGTAATACATTACCTTCTGTAAAATGGCCCTAAACCTATTTATGACAAATAATAACAACGAATAAGAGACTATTATTATAAAACTTTGGGAACTAGCGTAGTAAACAGCCCGGCCAATGTCCTGTACCTCCCTGCTCTCCAGTTATTCTATTTCGATAAAGTAAAAGCAAAAAAATTTTATCTTGTATTAACATATCCCTGAATTCCTGAATATTGAATTATTGCAAAGAATTGGCCTTGGCTTCAGATTGTGTTATTTGTGCGTTCTACCAGCAACGCTTTTCTAAAACACACCATTATAGTAATTTATTGCATCGTATTAAAGATTAAAATCAGCTTTATTGGCTCCGTTGGACCGAAGGCCCGTCCTAACAAAACTGGTAGTCATTTTATGATAATACGGTGCTATATTTGATTTTTCAGTGTGGCTGAGAACCGGTTCTATTTCAGCGGATATAATTTAGTTTCGAAGCTATGCTGAAAAACAACTTCTGCATTTCAATTCCTGTAACTATAAAGCATAACTTTAAATGTTTTGTATTTTATTAGTTTGTTTACTGACATAAACTATGAATAACTTCATTGTGAAGGAGAACCATATCGGTTCAGTCAGGGACATGCCAGGGCGGGTTTGATACCCCCTCCCCCCCCCCCCCCCGAATAAAAAAGTTTAGGCGTCCTTGGGTTCAGTGGTTAGCAAGATCCCTCGGTATAACAGAATGGCAAACTCACAGACAACCTGTCTAAATGTATAAGTCTAAACAAAATTGTAATTAAATTTGTTGCAAAACTACTCAATTGACCAGTAAATGAGGTTCATATTAGCAAGCAAATTGACAATAAATTTTGCCATGTCAATATATCCCCGTTTATTCTATATCCATTCACATTGTTAAAGGCAAAGAATATCTAAAATTTATTTTTAAAAATTTAAATATGGCGCTATAAAGTAATTTACCTATGTTGCTGTTACGGACATTTTCATCCTTGTTATTTTGTATTTGTGTGGTCAAACTTATATAATTTTTAATGATTCGTTTTCAAACACCAGTTTTTTAACATATGGGAATAACTTATTTAATAGGTACATTCTTAGAGGGGCCCTTAAGGATTCTTTTGACATGTTTTAGGGGTCTTAGACCTTAAAGTTTTAACTTTTTATGTAACTTTTATGGCTATTATTACTCTATTACTGTAAAAGTATCCAAGATATATACTACCATTGTAAAAATAATTAAAACAACATCCACAAAATTCAACTAACGAACATGAACACTTTTAGATTGTCAAGATTTAGAAAGCAAATTATTAAAGGGTGTTAAAAAAACCAATCGCTCACAATTTAAATTATCTTAAGTACTTCAAATCTTTAAAGGTATAAAGAAAATATTATGTAAAGTAAACTTGTTTCGTTTTTAAAGGGCAAACTTACATTTTATCACTAGATTATAGAGATGCTTAGCTTAGAACATTATATCTAGTTGTTCTAGGAATCATTATTCTAAATATATGAAGAATATGACAATTATATCATTCACAAGTTGTATAAAAAAATTTTTAAAGTGTGTTTAAAATAGACGTATGGACTTTCTGATAACGTTGATGGAGTTGCTAAACTTTCTTAATCGTACATAACTGTTATATAAATCATAATTAAAAGTTTAAAATTAATAGGGTAGTTCTAAAATGTCTAATCCTTATACTAAAGTAACAGGATGTCTGTGTGTCTGTCTGTGTGTCTGTCTGTGTGTCTGTCTGTGTGTCTGTCTGTGTGTACCGAAGGATCTCGCTAACCGCTGAACCGATCGGGTTCTCCTTAACAGGGTAGCTTCTCATAAGTCCCGGGAAGGTTTATAACTATTTTGGGGGAGGGTACCACCACCCTCCCAAGAGAAATGACAAAAAAATCGAAATTTTAAAAAAATTAGGGGAGACTTCAACGTCAAATAAAGAGGTATCGTCATAAAAATTAACTTTAACAAACAAAAACATTTAAAGTGCCACTAGAGGCCTCTAGGGGCGTAGCCGCTAGTTTAACAAAAAGAGCTAACCTTTTAATTGCAACTTTTTAAAAAATTTTATCTGATAATTAAATTAAATATTTTAGGCTTTAACAAATATGGATTTGGGTAAAAGTGTATTGCATAATAGTTTTATGAATCAAATCGTTTCAATAAAATATTTTGTACAGCAATTTTTTAAAAATTGTTACTATAGCATCCTTATTTCTTTGCAAATTTGAAAAAAATGCAGGGAGGGAGAAACCATTGCAATATTTTTACACTATTCCATTCCCCGTAGTTTTATAAAAACGTTTTCTTGACAATTTTGGGGACTTATCTTGTAAGTGTCCAAACGTTTCAATCACTAATTGTAATATACAGAAGGGGTTATTTTGTGTATAATCATTGGGGATGTCATAAATTTTTCTGCTATGGTTGGTCTTATCCCTTTAGATCCCTGAGAAATTGCCAGTCTTAACATGATCTAAAAATGGCCAAAATAGTTTTTAAAAGTGCAAAAGGATAGATGAATACTTAGAGTTGCAAATCATTTTATGTACCTTTTAAAAGCGAAGCTTTTCTATAATTAGGGTCGGTCCGTCCGTACGTCCGTCCGTCCGTCCGAGATAGATAGCTTATATTCGTTAATTTAGGCAGGTTAGAATTGTCCTATCGATTTCAAACTTTGCATGTTGATTCCTGTAGTAGTTAGATACGATTTAGAAAGCGTAGCAACTCTATAATCATTACCAGAATGTCCATACGTCCATTTTAAACATGTTGATTTTTCTACAACAAATTTTTATGTGATCTGATTATCCGTTTGATCTGATTTTTGGTATATTGATTCCTTGGACAACAAAGAACAATAGTATAAGCAAAGCAACTCTATAATCAAGTCCTAAAAATGTAAGTATGTCCATAAACATTATCCTGTATCAAGCAGTTTTTCAACAAATTTACTTACAATTTTGCTTCGACTCTTTCGATACTTTTATATTCTGATTATTCAGTTTAGACACTTTACAAGTGTTAATATCCGTTTGTCCTACCGTTTCAGTGCTTCGCTTTTATGGATGTTGTCATCCTTGTTTATACTTTTAGTACTCAGAAAATCAGATCAATGGGATGATTGTTTCACATAAAAAGTTGGGTACACCGACAAACGTCCTACTGCGACAAACGTCCTAAAGGGACAAACGTCCTAATGCGACATCTCTTTAGTAAAACGTCCTAAACATTTTTAAAAATTATGAAATAAAAAAAATCTTCCAAATTTAAAGACAAATCCCTCTAATTGTAAAAATATTTAATGATATAAAATTCAAAATGGCGATAAAACACAACGAAATATTTTTTAACTGAAATTTATTTTTTGAATAATTTTCACCATATGCTAAATTTAACAAATCTGTCCGACAGTTTTCCCAAAGTCTGTGTTGGCTATCAAATGGAATGGTTTCGAACCCGATTACAAAAATAGACCTTTAATTTTTTAATATATATTTCCTCTTATTTTAGAACATTTTTAAATCAAATTTGGAAGATTTAATTTTTTTAAAAAATCAGGAGGTTTTACTTAAGAGATGTCGCATTAGGACGTTTGTCGTTTAGGAGGTTTGTTGCATTAGGACGTTTGTCGCAGTAGGACGTTTGTCGGTGTACCAAAAATTGTTGTTAAAAAGTTAAAAATCAACATGTTTAAAATGAACGTACAGGCATTATAGAGTTGCAACGCTTTCTTATTTGTACCTAACAACTACAGGAATCAGCATGCAAAGTTTAAAACCGCTAGGACAATTCTAACATGCCTAAATCCGTTACTATAGGGGCGGACTAACGGACCGACCTTAATTATAGAAAAGCTTCGCTTTTAAACATAGCCAGGTGTGGTGACAAATTAAACTGTCACTCAACCTATATATGCTGTCATTTTTTAACCTTTTATAAGGATAACCTTGACAAAGACAATAATAAAAGTAAGGACAAACAAAAAAATGTAAATATACCTACATTAATAAAAAAAACAGTCTTTGGATCAATGCCACTGCAATACCTCAATATACCTAATATAATCTAACCAAAAGTAAAAAACAAACAAACAAAAAACTACCCCCCTTTGTTTAATTATTTATTTCCGTGTTAAAGATATAAGGAAAAACGCAATTCTTATCGACTAAAAAGAACATAAAAGAATTTTAAAAAATCGTCAAAATTATGGCTTGTAGTTTGATAAAACTTATTGCTTTGTAATGCTAAAAAAGATGCGTATAAAATTAGCAATCTTATCCATAAGTAACGCAGCTATTAACAAGAAAACAAAAGTTAAAATTATGACAGGGATCTAAAGGAATAAGATAATGGTCGATAAATTGATTCACATTTCCAATGATGTTACACAAAATTACCCCTTCTTGAGAATAAAATTGGTGGGTGAAACGTTTGAACACTCAACTTAATAAATCAACTAATCAAAATTCACTAAAGTCTCCAAAGTTTTTGAGCCAACGAATAAGAAAACGTTATTATTAAACAGGCCATTGTCCCCGCTCTCTCTGAAATAATGAAGAATTTTTTAGTTAGTCGATTATTGTTGTTACATAACTTGTAAGAGTTATGTAGTGACAGATTAACGTACAGATATAATTATAGAGCTGCTATGTTTCTGAAAATAAATATATTTGCACCTTACAGTTACCCCATTATATTATATATATAAAAGCAGGGATCTAAAGGGATAAGACAATGGCCAATAAATTGTTGTATATACCCAATGATAGTACACAAAATTACTCCTCTTGTGGATTACAATTAGTGGTTAAAACTTTGAAAAACTCAACTGAATAAACCAACCAATCAAAATCTAATTAAAAAATAAAGGTTGTTAAGCCAAAGAATAATTAAACTTTGGTGACTAGTGTAGTAAATAGCCCAATATCCCTGCCTTCTCTGATTAAAAGGTCCCGTTCCTCTTGCAACGCAATGCAATGTAAACAAGAATGGCAAAATTAATATAAGCGAAGCTTAACATATAAAGAGATCAGACAAACGAAAATTGATATTAAATAACATGGACCAATATTACTTAAATATAGGATGTTTAACTTAGACATCAGCACATTTTAAGTCTTAAATTATGCCTTACGATCCCATGAATCATTGGTGTAGGTAAAATGTGGGGTTTTGAATGTTTGATTGCGTTATCTATTTTTTTTTAATTTTGTGGAGTAAAATGAGGGGTTTCATATTGTTTTTAAAAAGCTAAAAATCCCCATGTTTAAACTGGACATATGGACTTTCTGGTAATAAGTTTAGAGTTGATACCCTTTCTAAATCGTATCCAAGTTTGCCTAGTTTAAAATTGATAGACCAATTCTAACATGCCTATATTAATGATAAGAGCTTCAGTTTGACAGTTTAAATTGAATTGCTTAATACATCTTTGTATGTCATGATAGACCCTTTTCGGTCTTGTCTTAAAACTAATATTTTAGTAAATTAATGTTCATTATTTTTGGAAATTCACATCTAATTCATTTTAATTATTCACTAGGGGGTTGAGAAACAATTAGAGGGTAAAAAAAGAGGAAACAGGCCTTCACATTTTTTATTTGAAGGGGAATGTTGACACCCTCCAGCCACATGACACAGAATTTGATGTACTATTTGATCAACATTTTTGTTGCATGCTCATTAAGTAGAGTCATTAATTAAGTAACATTACTTTTAATAGTCAAAAAAACAGGATTCTTAAAAGATATGACAATGGACGATAAATTAGAAAGAATTGGAAAAATTTGGACACTACTGGTTTGAAACCAACCTGAAGTAAATAAAAATTTTGATCAAATGAATAGGTTAACATGGTTAAAAAAAACTTTTAGTACTATCATGATTTATATATTTCAATGTCCTCTCTCTCCCTGGGCAAAAAGAGTAGATATGGGGATGGGAGAAGTGAGTAAGAGTTCACTAAAAAGAGGAAGAAAAGTTTTGTTAATAATGTGTTTTCCACAATAAAGCCAGAAATTTAAATTAACATTTGCAAATGTGATTTTTGTAGATCTATGAAATACATCGGCTGTAATCCTTGACACTTTAATGTCAGGTCCAGCAACCAAGGATTACTAAGGGGAGCCAATCTTTCCTTTTCAGTCCAAAAATCTGGTGGGTAAGTTAAGTGACATGCAACCAACACTTTGATTGTACAACCCTTGACTTTTTTGGGCTGAGGCATGTCCCCTACCATATCTATTAATGTTGTGCATCTGTAGGAAACATTTCAAAAGTATTAGCTATAATAAAGTGTTGAGCTTATATTCAAATAAATTGGCTCCCTGACAATGAGTGGATGCAATAAGTGTTAGACCATGGTTTGGGGATTTTAATAATACTAAATCAGAAGAGATAAGGTTAATGTGATGAATCTTATTAGAATCAAACAAGACAGTATTGGCATTTAATGGTCTCTTGTTGTTTTGTTTGCACCTTGCTGAAAATTGGCACACCTAGTAATAAGGAAAAAAGGCAACAAAAAAGGGCATGATTAGTTGCATTGCAATAAGCTCATTAGACACTTTGCAACTACTCAGGGCATTGAACTTAACCATGAAAAATTGTTTTAGTAACAAATAATTATCATAAATCAACTTTTAAATTAATTTTTATAAGTTTATCTATTCTATATTTAGAGTTTGTTCACACAACTGTAATTTATTGCTCTGATAGTTTAATTAGACATGTTGGAAATGTCCTATCATTTTAAAACTATGGTGATGATTCTTTATTTGTCAATTTTAATTGTACATGTTAATTTTCAGCAACATTTTTATATACTAACTTTTTACATTATGTAATTATCACGTAATCATGATTTTTGGAATGTTGATTCTCAGGACAATTATGTGCAATGTTTACAACACAACACATCTCAGTAAACAAATCCTAGAAGTGTTAGAATATTAGAATTAGAATTTACTCAAACCTTTAGTTTAAACTTCTATATAATGTTTTGTTTCTTCAATTAATTTCAATCTTCAGGTGCCAATTTTATTTGTCTAACTGTTTCTTTGATTTGCTGTTAAAAATGTTGTTATTCCTATTTTTGCCAAATTTAATCCCAAAGTGTTAAACTGATTTTTATGGTACTTTAAGAAATATTTTAATATTTTTTTAACATTGTAAAATATTATCAAAAACAAAATATAATTACCAATGTATTTTTTAAAATTTAATGAAAAAGTGCATATCTGTTGTATATGTAATTTAATTTCATTGCATAGAGCGCATTTGTTGCACAACATAATTATTTTAAATTCATAAAATGTAAAATGACGTTAAAAAATTTTCTGCCTTGAAAACAAAGAACAAGTTAAACTTGAAAGATCAGCAATATTGCAGTTACAACTTAAGCAAAAAAATGCATTTTATGCTAAAAAAATATGCAGGTTTCAAAATTTATAATTATTTTCTTTGGAAAAATAATTAAAATTTGTTATATTTTTGTTTTACTTTAAAGTCCTGAGTACACCAAATTATTTATAAAATAAATAAATACTAAAAATATCAAGAAAAAAGATGAATGAAAAAGGTTAGCATTTTCATTGTAGCTTATCGGCTATGTATTATTAACCTGTATTTTTTTAAGGTTTATAGATTATTTTGATTTTCTTTTTTCTTGTGTTTTGCCTCCCTGATCCCTGACAACTATGCAGTTTGCAACACGGGACAAGTTTAAAATATTGCTGCATTGCTGAGTATTGCATGTTTGTTACACAGATACAAGCTTCACCATGAGTTTCAGTTTTTTTTGTCATAAATCTAGGATTGGGCATGAAAGAGTATGTCTTATTTTGCCTGTATCTTATTTTCAATTAATATTTTGTCTAAATTAATGATAATTTTTTTATCAAGTCCTATAAAGCTCTGTTGTACACTTTTTGCAACAAATTAGAAATACAGGCAAACAAAAAAGAAAGCTTGGGGGAAAGAATAAAAGTACATTTAAACCTATCAAATTCATATATAAAATCTTAAAACCTTGTTATCTAATTAAAACCAGATAATTTGAAAGCTATTCCATATTAGTTGTTGTATTTAGGAAGCTTTAGACACAGAATCAAAAAGAAACAATTAAAATATCAAATGTAAGAATCTAATGTAATTTCCCCTAAAGTGACTTTGAACACAGACATACACCCATTTATTTTAAAATAGGTTGAAAATAAAGAATGTGGGCTAAGTTTCTTGTTTGTTTGTTAGGGCTTTTGTTATCTAACTGAGAGAAAAATATTGTCGGATTATCCAAGGATCTCTCACTATATCCAAGTATTCTATATCCATACCTATTAGGGTGGGTCGATTTTGGACATTTTTTTTCAAAGCGGGGATCTGCAAATGATTTGTATGAGTATAATACACCTCTGGATGATTTAAAATTTATCCTAAGTCTTAAAACTGCTGATGACCAGACATTCAATTGTATAGCTATTTGTAAGGGAGAGTCAAAAATTTATTGTATCAGAACTATGGCTTCATGGTGCTCCGGCCCAGGAACTTTTGCCCGTTTCAAAATATCTCATTCCTAGCCTGAGAAAATCTAAAAAACCTCTACAAATTGGACAATTCTCAATAAACCTTTAAAAAATGTGGTTTTTTAGTGATTTCTAAGGCTAGGAACGAGATATTTTGAAACGGACAAAAGTTCCTGATTCAGCTCCTCAAGGCCTTTCCAGGGAGCACCATGAAGCCTTAGTTCTGATTAAAAAAAAATTTTAATGTCGTCTTTGCATATTAATAAGTAATCAAATATATTTTTTAGTGGTGGCGTTCTAAAACTAAATTTTTTAAAATTCTTTTTCGGTCAGAAATGTTTTGAAGGTTAATTTTATCTGTTGCATATCCCCTCTTTGTCTAATTCCGATATGAACCTGCCCTAATACCTATGGTGAATCCTCAGGATAAAACCGCGACAAATGATTGACCTTTTATCCTCTATCCCTACTTCCTCATGTGAAACCCCAGCAATGCATTTCCGCCTTCATTACTTTGACGTCGACGTGGCTGGGCATTGGAATGCACTTTTTAGGGGCTTATCTACTCACGTTTTTAAGATTATGGGGAGTTTTAAAAATACAAATAACCTAAATTTTTAATTATCTAAATTGCAAAAGTAACCTAATTTGAGTAAGCTAATGTCTGTTTAGTGAAAAGTGTGAAAACAAAAACTAATCTTTAGTGTAACTATACACATTAACAATCATAAACAAGATTTTATCCAATTTTAAGAACCCAACCTCCTCACTTCTAAGCACCCTGACCCTGCGGGGGGTGCTTAAATAACACGGGTTCTCCTACTTCCTTGTGCAAATTATTATGCACTTAGATTATATTATCAATGCTATAAAAACAAGAATAAGAATTGGACAATCCTTAATAACAGTTATTTATCGCATTGTATTATAAACAAGACAGCGGATAGTAAAAGTAAAAATTATGAGATTACATCCAGTTAAATTTTTTTATTATTTGTAGAAAACTGTCTTTGATACGGTAGGATACATGAATTGGTTCTAATTCTGCGAATATTATGTCGAATTTGAGTCTGAATAGCACCACTTCATACTAGAAAAATTACAAAGGGAACAGGTGCAACTCATTACTTTGGACATTTAGTTCAGTCTATTTGTTGGTTGTCTAATAGGTGTTAGGTTGCATTTTTAATTGGCCGTTCCCTATTATCATAATACAAGAAAATAATAGAGTATCTGCGGTCCCAAAGTGAATAGTTGCAGTTTGTTAGTTCTGTAAATGGATATAGAATATACGTGGATATTATAACACGGGAAAAATTGTCGTCAATTTAGATTTTGAACATGACACTCGTTTATCGAGGAAGGGAAAAGGGTGTGGATGGGGGGTATCGTTTTTTAGCCCGCTGCGGGAATCTTTTTAATAAAGAACATGAAAATCTAGTGCAACATCCAAGTAATAATATATACATTGTTCTGTATGACCTTTAGTCAAATTTATTACGATGCAATGAGTTTCAATTATTTTTATAGTAGTGCAGCTACACATTTGATCAGGGTCTGTCTATATGTTCATTATATTTTATTTTTTACAAAGTACGGAGCTCGCTATACTTTATGTATTACTGTTTCTACTTATGGACATAACTTTTCTTGGTATCTTATGCATTTAATACATGTAGTGTATATGTATGTAATACTACGTTCATGGAGAATAAAAGCATTAAGTATTTGTCGGTCATACTACAAAAGGTTATCTATTCATTTAGAAAAAAAATAGAATTCAGAATTTTATTTTGATACTATTACCCTAAAAAAATGTGAAAATCATATTCAAAATACCATAGAATGTAAAATAAAGAACAAAGCTACTTGTCCTCTCACCTATATAAATAAAGATAGAAGTACTTTAAAAGCCCCAAAGGACTACTGAAAAAAATTATCACGCATTTTGACTGACCCTGCATAATTATATGTATCTGAATTATATATCTCAACTACAATTATTGATATAGAATGCATGGACAATGTAACAGGGCAATTTTTGTCATTAATTTAGGTTGCTAATATAGTCCTGATATATTGATCAGTACGTTTCTTCATGGTCAGGGGAACGTATGGGTTAAAGTCAATGGGGGTAACGTTATATTAACCAGCTAGGAGAAACATTTAATCAGGGTATGCGAGAATCTTTCACAACATCCATCCATGTATTCTATATCCATCAACTAGCGGCTTCGGCCCTAGCCTCTAGAGGCTTGGCCCCAAGAGGTTTGATCAACATAATTTTTCACATTTTAGAATTAAAAGAAAAATTAGTTTTTAAATTTTTTTTTGGGGTGGTAATTATTTTTTTTTTTTTGGGGGGGGGGGAGATCCTAGCGAGATCCTTCGGTAACAGACAGACAGACATCGTTCTACTTTGTATTAAAGATATATTTTAACTGCAATGCATTTCCGCATGTGCAATTCAACTTTGTAATAGTATAAAAATGTGATAGAAAAAATTACCATGACTTTTATTTTGTATTGAATTTCTTTATCTTTTATAGGGGAAAAAATATATTTTAATTTTAATTTTAAAATTTGTTATAGACATGAAGTGTATTAGTCAAGAAAATCTTTACAACATTAGAAAAATATCTTAAATAGAAGCTGAGTATAAAAAAAATTATGAATACTAATGGACAAAATTATGTATGAAGCAGCTTTGCTCATAAAAAATGGTGATTATCTGTCCCTATCCATTTGCTTTTGTATGAATGTTGAACAGTACGTTCAAATCAACTTTCACCAAAAACTCACGACCCAAAACTTTACGTTCATGGTTGTTTTATAAGTATTTTTTAGGAAAATGAGCGTTTTTTCCCCTTTTTGGAGGTTGGACGTTTGGTAAGGAGTATAGAAAGTAAATAGGGGTAAGATTATTTAATTTATTGATTTGCAAGGCATATGATAGATCATTTCTAAACCCCTCCAAAAATTGGTGAGGGGTGTTTTACTAAACTTCCCCTCCTCCTCTGATGTGATGAGAAATGCTAATGTTGTAATTGTTGGGGGGGCTTATATCTTTTATAATATGATTGCAGCTAAAAAAAACAGTGCCTGAATAGTAATAAAAAGTCTATTATATTCAAAATATAAGGATAAATTTAACAAAAATATGTGCAAAATACTAAATTTGACTAAACAAATACCATATTATATTGATTAAGAATGCAAATATTTAAATTTGGCTGTGAACCAGAAGCATGTACATAGCCTTAACTCATTTATTAAAAATTAATATATTGAACAGAAAAGTAGAACCTATTTTTATGATGTTAGACAAATCATCGCCAAGTCTCTTTTAAGGATATACATAAAAAGAAATGATTTATATATCAAATATAAAATTCAATAACACTAGTACAACATGGCCTTTTCTCGCTTTTTTCAAGCTGCAAAGTTTTACAGTTGAACAGTTCATATTAAAAAGGATACAATGTAGGTACACCAAGCTTAAAGGAAACCAGCAGGCTTCCTTTGAAATGAGTTAAATAGGGCTGATAATAACCTACTTTTGCTGAAGCTTTCAATTTTTATTTTAATGTATTTTTTATTTGATCATTAATTTTTTAGGTAGGTCTGTATTTTTGTAGATTTTTTTATTGTAGTGTATTTTTAGTGTTTTTTTTATTATTTTTTTAAGTACGTCCATTTTTTTAGATTGAGTCTTTTTTTATTGAAATCTATTTTTGATGTAAATTGATTGGAACTATTGAGGTTTTGTGTCTTTCTTCATGATTTATGTCTGTGGTTAAATATTTTTTATTTTGAGGTGTTTCCACCACAAGAGATAAACCAAGATGGAAAGAGAGAGACCTTAAAATCACATATAAGAAAATTGTAGACATACTGTTTGACAAAGTCTTTAGCAATGTAGAATGTAAATGAAGAAACACAAAGATTGTTTTTATTCCATTATTTATACTGTCTTCTAACAGCACTATCTACTGGAAAGAAATTAATAGTAAAAACCAAAAGCAAAGCTCTAAAAAGGATACCAAACTTTTAATGCTTGCAATATATGTCAGTAATTATATTTTCCTTTAATGGAGATACAAATTTTCATATGCAGCACCTGATGACAGTATTTATAGCTACTTCTTGTTTTAATTATAGGAAACATCAAGAAAATTATAGTGATTGTCTGCAATATTCCTTTTCAACATATGGATGTTACCCCAAGAATTGATTTGAAAATTTTCTTCAAGATTTGGATGCATTAACTGTTGGAGATAACATTGAAATGATGAAGCAATTATAGAGTAAACATAAATCTTGTTGAAACAGATCATACAGTTAACGTCAGATCCTTCACCCCTTCACCTTCAGGGATGGAGGTAATTATCATGTAAATCTTAGTTTTTTAACCCCTGTCCTCAAAAAAGGACCTCACCCCCATGGAGATTTCTAACCACTCAAAATTGAAAGCTTGGAATTTATACTAACCCAAGTAAAACTTGAAGCTACTTTATATTGGTCTACTCACCAAAATACTATGGCTTCATGAGTGTATATGGGGAAGGATATGTGTAAAATTTTCACTCACTTAGTAACCCAAACCATGTTTAGAATAATCGTGACTAAAGCTTGTTATCTTTTTTTGAAGTAGGGGACAACTATCCTGATAAATAATAGACGTACTTTTTAAAACAACTTCTTTTTTTCAAAAAGTTTGTTTTGGAAATATTAATGGATCAAGGTCAATTTACTTAATATGCATATGTTGTGAACAGCACACAAATACGCGCGAAAAATTTGAAATTCAGGAAAGTCTGATTTGGCCTTTGTAAGGTCTATTTATAAAGAGGATAGGTCAAAAACCGATTGGAAAATTGCTCATAGAGAATAAATCACAACATATTAATGTTAGAGTGACACGAATTATAATACCTTAATAAATATTCAAAATATATGTAAACATGTAATGGTTCCATATTAAGCACAACTAATTCGGCAAAGTTGTTTCAGATTTCAGCACTAGCATTTGGTGGAACGCACCAGGAATTTCTAAGAACTTAAGCTTCAGACAAAAAAAAACTCCCTACTTTATGACAGAATAAACTAGTGACTTGAACCCTAGTATCTAGGGCCTCTGTATTCCATGGGGGATGATAAGGGCAGAAAAAGTTTTCCTAAAATGAACGACTCAATCGATTCAGTGGTTGGAGGGACAAAAAAGTAAATCTTTCTACTTTATATTGTTTCTAGCGGAAGCGCCCCACTAGTAGCCTCTAGGGGCACCTAAGAGTTTAAAAAAGAAAAAATTAGAAAATATTATTTTTTTTTTTTGGGGGGGGGGGTGGGTCGTGATACCCTACTCCAAAATAGTTAAATACCTTTCTTAGACCTATAAGAAGCTTCACTGTAAAGAATAACAATATCGGTTTAGCGGTTAGCGAGATCTTCACAGTCAGATTGTTAAGACCATTGCATAAGAATAGTCTAGAGCCATCTGTGGCCTCTAAAATTTAGGGACTTTGCAATCAATTTTTTGTTAAAGTTTAAATAACCTTAACTCTACTAGAATGACCCTACATATAAAAGTACGGACCAAGTCTGTAATACGAAAGCTGATACATTCACGTGTCCTAACTTTTGTGATTTTCTTTTAATCCTTTCGTTTCTTTTTAGCATAAAAGTTGAAACACCAGAAATTTTAAATTTTATATAGGTGGTAATAAAAAGCACAAATATACAAAGTTTGTCTATAATCATACTTTTGCATGAAATTTTCTGTATTTAGAGTTGCTCTGCTAATTTATTGTTAACATTTATAGTTTTCATTACTATAGCAATTTTTTGTAGCGCAAGCTAAACTATAACTGTCCTAGTGTGTGTGATAAAAAAAAACACTATCTTTTGGCATATATGTGAAGCTTCTCTAAATTTGAAGAACTCAATCGATTTAGTGGTTAGATGGAAAAAATAGTAAACCTAAAAAAAATCGTATATATCCTTATATAAAAGTAACAGGTCTCTGTCTGTATGTATGTAAGTTTGTACCGCAGTATTCCGCTAACCGCTGAACCAATAGGGTTCTTCTTTACAGTTAGCTTCTCATAAGTCCCGGGAAGGTTTTTAGCAATTTTGGGGGATCAATCCCCTTGACCTTTCCGGTGGGATGGATACACCCCCTCCCAGCACGCCTCTGGTTAATGTACATTCTTTTGTTTTTTTTATTTCACAATGTTTAAATGACTTTAAATCTGTAACAATGACCTTATATATAAAAGTACGGATCAAGTCTGAAATGCAAAGGCTGACCATTTTCCACATTATAGACAGCTAACCTCAGCTAAAGTAATAATCAAAAAACTTCGCCCTCCCCCCTTATTTATAATTTTTAAATATTAGTGCTTGCTCAACAAGGTACTTTGTGTAAAAGGGCTGGAAGCCCGTTACCTTTAAAGGGAGTGTGAACGTAAAAATTTCTCATCTGATTATCAAATCTTAACATTTTCTAAGCACATTTCACTACACTGATCAACCAAAAACGTCCTATTAATAAAAATATCCAGGAATAATGCCTTGATTTTATGGTATTTTGGGAGGGAAAAAGGAAAAAAACAGGGAAAATCTGAACGTTTTTGTTTCTTATAATGTTTGTAGGGATATTTAACTTGTCATATATAGTTGAAACAATTCACTTACTGTTAAGGATTTATTTTATGATATAAAATTGCCAATTAGTTTTTTTATAACACAGTAATTAGGTAATAAAAACCTATTTTAAATTCGTATTATTGACAAAAAAATACCTCACTGTCTACAAAGGGTTGAATCTCATAGGTTATTTAAAATAATAATATCCTTTTTTATTGTGTTGGACAATAAATAACCAACTTTGGAGAATTAGTTTACACTTTTATCAGACTGTTTATAAAGAAATATTGCGTCTTTATTATTTACAAATTTGTAATTAAAGGTGGGCGAGAGATGGGCCATCTAAAGTTAATTGGATACTAATAAAAAAAACAGTTTCTAGCTTTTTTATTGTATTTGGTTTCCCAAAAAAAATATTGCTTATTTTATCAATTTCTAAGTAACTATACATTGGTTTAAAGCAAGGATTATGTTAAAAGTCAGCTCAACTGTTAGGAAAAATCAGGAACTATGTGAAAAAGTTTAATTTTAGCTATAATGGGAGAAAAAAGCAATTTAATGCACATTTTATATAATACGGAAAATTTCTTCCTTTCCCTGTACCTTATAAAAATCGTCGGAAAAAGCCGTTTTTTAAGCAAACAAAAGCACGTTTTGCTCTATCTGTGAGATATTATGAATGAGATAATGTTAAGATTTGATATTAAGATGAGAAAAATTTACGTTCACAGTCCCTTTAAAGTTACAAAAAAAAATAGTTTTCCAGTATGGCTTCGAAACTGATTAATATCCGCTCGATGAGAACCGGTACAGAAAAACCATGAATAGCATCGTATTAACGACAATTTTCTACATATATAAGATAAAAAGCATAACATTAATATAAATTTCCGTGGAAAGCTGTCTACAATACGATGCGATAAAAAACAACAATTCTTGTCATTTCGACCTGATAGAATAGTATATTGTCATATGTTCCTAGTAACAGAAAAAGGATGGTGAAATTAAAGTGCCTTTGAACGGCCAAGTTATCCTACAAAACAGGTTAATTTAAGCTATGCTGTCATTGACCCAAGAGACGTTCAAGCTTTTATTTTGTGGGGGTTGAAATTATGGGTTACAATGCAATGGTTTGATTGGGTTAAACACAAATTTACCCCGTCCTTTAACGTTATAATTGACCCATAAGCGTTTTTTAAATTAGGGGAACAAGAAAAAAAATTTATTGAAGTTAACTGTTGTTGACTTATTGTTGCGTTACTTTGATTATAATTTTCCTTTTTATTCTAATCATACCTTGTTTGGCAGCTTCGACACAAGGGATCTGTATTCAATTGGATAAGGAAGGACAGGAAATATCTTAAAGCCAGTCCTAAATGAAATAGCTTAAAACTATCACATGAACTATATGTAACTTCCCTATAATGGAGAATTCAATTGGTTCCTTAGTTATCAAAATCTTAAGCTACAGACAAAAAAAATTACTACTTTATTGAAAAGGACTAGCGGCTTCGCCACTAGCCTCTATGGGCTTTGCCCTAAGAGGTACTTAAAAACACTGTGGGTTGGAGGTGTCCCACCCCCCAAGAAAATAGCCTTAAACCACCACAGGACCAGTAGATATATTCCCTGAAGAGTAGAATCCAATCGGTTCAGTGGTTACCGAGAACTTTAGCTTCAGACGGAGGGACGGACAGACATGAAGCTACTTTGTATTATATTTAGATTAACAACGAACCAGGTTACCATTTTTAACGTCTTTATTATGGCGTGATAAGGCCCAGACTCAAACCCGACATCAAGCATTCACGTTGTCAATAATGCTAATACCGCGGGTATTGTAATAGATTACAGAAACTCTCTAACTCAGCAGTACTTTTTAAGTTGGTAAAGGTATTTAGAGGATTTTGGTCTTTTCTTGTCTCCAAGTTAAAAAAAGGTGATGTTTTTAATTTACTTTTTACAATCGAAGCTGTTCGTTTACTCATTTTGTCTTTTGTCTATCTGATAAATGTAATATTTTTGCCTCTCGTGAGAGATTATTACAGAGCTGATTATTTTGTGACCAATTACGAATAAAAACATACTCTGACTTCTCTGTTCGTTTCATTATGCTCTGACTGACATGGAGTTTTTTTTAATAAGGGAATGTGATTTAATCGGCTTTTTGTATTAGAAAACAATTATATTTTTTGGAATAATAATTGCTAGTACAACAATGTACAATATTTAAAGCGAGGCATCTCTAAAATTAAGGCCTAAATATGTAAGTATGTCCATCAACAGAATCCTGAATTTACGCAATTTTGCAACAAATTTATATACGATTGTGTTAATAACTTTAGTTTAATATTCTGCTTTTTAACTTTTGACTATGTTCAAGTGTTTATGTTCGTTTGTTCTTTCGATTTCCGAGCTTCGCTTTAATATCATCATTTTCTTCTCTTAAGAATGGAAAAACAAAAATCGCATTACCAATCAGGGGCGTTCAAGCTTTTTTTTTGGGGGGGGGGGTAGCATTTTTTTAGAGGGGGTCATTTGTTTTTGGGGGGTGGGGTATTATGGCGCGCACAGCGCGCCGCAAATTTTTTTTACCCCCCCCAAAAAAAAAAAAAAAAAATTTGCTTGAGGGGGGTAATTACCCCCCCCTGAAATCTATTGGCAGGGGTAAATACCCCCTCCTAAATGGTTGGGGGTGCCCACCCCCAGGGTAGGGGTAAATTTTAAATGGGGAGGGGGTAATCCCAACTTTACCCCCCCCCCTTGGACGTCTTTGTTACCAACAGACCGAACCAATTAATAAAACTTTGCCTCGCAACAACGACAATTTTTATATTATTTTTTAGATTTCATCATGTTTAAAAATCAACAGTCCCGCTATACTAAGAATAGATTTTCTCGTATTCATTCAAATCCGGTGGATAGGAACCGGTTCTCATCCATACGAAAAAACTATGTCTAGCATCGTATTATATCCAGTTTTCTACGAATATAGAAATGTACAATCATAAGATTGAAACCAGTTTTTTTAGCCGGTGCCTCCGGCACCTCGGGGCTAAAAAAACTAGTTTTAATCTTATAATTGTACATTCTATATCCGCGGAAAGCCGTTTATAATACGATACGAGAAATAACTATTCTAAAAATATCTAAATATATCTAAATATATAAAACTATCAGGATATTTATCTGTCTCTTTAACTTTAGCATAAGTTTTCGTTAGATGCTGGACCGATATGCTACTTCTTTATTTTCAGTTTTTATATGATCTAGGGAAGCGTAGTAACTATTTTGGGTGAGGGTGTATCAACATTCCAAAGAGAAATCACCTCCCACCCCCCCCCCCTAAAAAAAAAGTAAAAAAAAGTGCTTTCTTTTTATCATATAAATCAAAAGTGAAGGATCGACTTATTTTTCTAAAGCATCCTACAATAAAAACAATACTTTGAATAATAAAAGTTAGGATAATTTCTAATTCTAAATATAAATGGCGCATTTTATATGTCATTGTGCTTACCCACGGACGGTCATGGTCCTTACAAATGCTCTAAGCATGAATCTTTAATATTTGTCATGATATCAAGTGCATAGCAACTCTTGAAATAAAAGAACAAGTTTAAATAATTCCAGGGAGGGTGGAGATACTAGTGCCAGGGAGGGTGGAGATACTAGTGCCAGGGAGGGTGCCAGGGAGGGTGGAGACATTAGCCCTAAAACTTTAATAAATATTAACGTTTTCTTATTCGTTAGCTCAACTTTTTTTTGAATTTTGATTTTATAAACTTCAGCCATTAATTGTACATCAATTAATCGGACATTGTCTTATACCTTTTCATCCCTGATTAAAATGGTGAAAAAAAATCCTTTTCAGTGAGTGAAATGAAATTTCCATTGCATATATTCCTGACAAAAGTCTGATTGTGTATTAAAGATTCGCTTTGCTTCCTTTTAACATAAAGTACATTGTTCAGCATTACCCCACCCCCCTCCCCCAAGCACTTTATTGAAATAATTTTTTTTTTAATAAAAAAAGGGGGGTAGTTTTTCGTTTGATTGTTTATTACATTAGCCAGGTTATGTTATATTGGAAAGCCCCGCCGGGTTAGGCGATTCTTTTCTGTTCTTATCAGGCACGTTGTTCGAAACCACCAAAAGAATTCATATTTGCAGGGAAAACTTAATATTCGTGGCTGCTGTAGGAAATTTCTTGAGAATATTCCCTTAATCAGATCATTTTCCACTTTTATAACTAAACTCTTCAAAAAATTTTATTTTATTGATAAATTATTCCTTGAAATAAATATTTTACCATTAATTAAATTTTTTAGAATACCAAACGATAACAAAGACACTTATGGCCATAAATAAAGAAAAAAATCCCTATTATAAAGTATAGGATGTATTTCTGTCTTGCTTAACGCTGAACCGATATGATTTTCTTTTATAGAGAGCGGCTTTTTATAGATCAAATCTCAACTAAGAGAACTATGGACTAGTAAATAATAACCCTACACCGCACCTCAAAATTTGTATAATTTTTAAAACTATAATTAAAAGTGGATGGTAGACTCCCCTTTCCCATCACTTAGGTGTCCCTAGAGTCTGATATGGGGGGGGGGTGTAGCTACTTATACGTTAGATAGTTGCTACGCTACCGAAAATCATCAATATGTCATGAGTAAGTCACAGCAATAAGTAACATAATTTGACCTCAATTGAATAATTATACAAGATACAATATAAACTTGACAGGATGTATGTTTGTATGTCTGTCTGTCTGTCTGAAGGATCATGCTAAACGCTGAACTGATATGATTCTTCTTTACAGTGTTGCTTCTGTTGCCACTGTTGAAGAATTATAAGCATTTTGGGTAGACATATCTATCTTCTTTCTTTTCATCTATCAATCTATCCAACTATCTATCTATCTAACTTAATTAATTTACTGTATTGTTTTATTGTATTGTTATGCTTCTTTGAAATAGTTCAATTGTGATATGGGTCGAGCCTAGTTCTAATTATAAATTTTCGTATAAATTTTTCTAGGGCCGATTTATTTTGGGAGAGAGGATGTAATTTTCCCCTCAAAATAATCATTAATTTTCCCAGGACCTAGCCTATCTGTTTTGCTGTTAGCAAGATTCTTCGTTACACAGAGATAGATATACACATCCTGTTACTTTTATATGAAGGTTTTATATATACTTTAAATTTTTTGTCATGTGCTTTGTCCTAGGGTATAGGCAAGCTCAGTTTTAACATAAACAAATATATTAAATAAAAAAAGGACAATACTTTATACATTGCATTTTACAAGGGATAAAATTCTACAATTTTAATCAATTCAAAACATTTACTTCTGTTTTTAAAATGTAGTCAATACTTTAATGAATATGATTGGTAAAATATATCCCATATCTTTTTAGACTTCTTGGATTCACAGCATTTGTCTTTTAGTTCTAACTGCAACTTTTCGGTTTAATTTTTAAGAGGTCTTAAAGCATATTGTTACAGGAATCATTATGCCATAATTGTAATCGATTGAACGGGTATAATATGTACAATTATCCGTTACGTACAAATGGACCGACATACCTACCCTAAAGTATAACAGCTTCGCATCTCCTTGAGTTTATCTACAAATTTAAAAATAGACAGTTCCAATGGATATATTATTACTTTGATGTTACACCAGATTTTCATGTTCTCTAATAAAGTGAAGCTGGCTAAAATAACTAAACCCCCTTTCCCTAATCTACCCCCTGTACTCCATCACTTCCCCCTCCTATTGGATGAACGAACTGACCAATAAATGACAGCAACTTCAATTGACGACATTTTTAACCCTGTCATAATATCCACGCATATTCTAAATCCTTTCCGTGATTCTGAGCAGAGAGGGAGGGGACATTGAGCTGTTTATTACACTAGTCCTTAAAGTTTTATAACAATGTTACTCTTTCGTTCGCTTAACGTTGGGGACATTCGTTGAATTTTGATTGGTTATTTCATTAAGATAAATTTCCAAACGTTTCAACCACTAAAAGTAATCAACAAAAGGGTTACTTTGTGTATCATATTTGGGGATGAACATCAATTTATCGGCTAATGTCTTATCCCTTTAGATCCCTGGATTCTGAGTTTATCTAGAAATCTAAAAATAGACAGTTTCTAGGAAATCCTTGATATCAATTATGAATTTCATCTTTTTCTCTCCTCCAGGAATATTTAGGGATAAGGCACCTGATTATAAATAAATTTACATTTCCAATTATGATAACGTTACCCCTTCTGTAGATTAAACATTATTGATCGAAACTTTGGACACTTCTAGATAGATTTACCAAATATAAATTCATTCGAGTAACAGAAGTTTTTAGTCAACGAATAAGATAACGTGGTTATAAAACTTTGGGTACCAGAGTTAGTAATAGTCAAATGTCCCTTCCATCCCTGCTTTCTCTCTCCAACATTCGTTGAACTTTCGCTTTTGTTAGAGGAGCGCAGCTATTCTATAAATAAAGTAGATCCGTCTGGATGTCCATCTATATTCGACGTTGTACTACAGTTTACTCTCATGCTATTGTCAATGTAAGCTTGTAATTGCAGCGCTATTTTTATTTTACTTTTGGCCTTTGGTTTTTTGTAAATGGATTTTTATTTGGACCAGACTTCCCTTAGTTAAGGTTCTATTAAAGCATCAGTTAACCACATCCCTATTCTAATACCATTTGGAAACACATTAAATTTTTAAAAAATCTTTGGCACCCTAAAACATTTTAATGCTTAATACCATAGGTCAAAGCCCTTGTTTTTGTTAAATCAGATTTTTTTGTAATTACATATTTATGAGAAAAAAAATTGTCGCACTAGCGCTCTTTTTGGACCAACCCACCCATCAAAATTTAATTTTAACCCTTCACTGAGATTCTTTATCATTTCGCTCCTCTAGGGTGTAATTGTTCTTGTCCTTAAAACTTATTTCTTCAACCCATTAAACAAAGAATGTTCTAAGGATATTTAATACGAATCGTTTATTGACAATACACACCAACTTGCATTTTTGAATGACCACGTTAATTCCAATATTTATACAATGTAACAACACAGACAGTTACAAGTTTATTAGCGCTTCGCGTTATTTTTCTTTTGGATTTTAAAATATATTTAAGTAACAGGATGCATGTCTGTTTATCCATTTGTATGCGAGTCTGTCTGTATGGTCCAGGGAAGGTGTATTTATTTCCTAAGAAAAATCGTCCCTGAAAAAATACCCTCTCTCTCCCTAGAGTGTTGCCGCTAGCATAAGATAAGATATCAAAATAGCAAGGATGACAACATCCGTAAGTAGCGAAGCTCAAAAGTTATGGATGGAAATCCAGAAAAAATGAAAAAAATAAACTAAAAAATCACGAAACCTTGTAAGATTTATACGTGAAAATCTAGTAATCGATCTAGCACCTCAACCAACAGGCAAATCTTAATGAAACTTTATTGGGATATGTAAATTGTTAACTTATTTAATCAATAAAAAAATCAGCCGTCTCTCTTGAATAGAAGTAAAGAAAATCATGAAAACTTAAAAATCTAAAAATTGAACTGGCACCCTAACCATTTAGCAAATTTCAAGAAAACTTTATAAAAGTCTACAGAATATTAAGGTTTTCGATCCCTGAAAATTTCAGCCGTTTAACTTAAATAGGAGCTGAGAAAATTATGAAAACTTTAAAATGTAGGAATCGATCTAGCACCCCAAATAATTGTAGAATCTTAATGAAACTTGGTGAAATAGGGACAATGTTAACATATTTAATCCCTGAAAATTTCATCATCTTATCTCTTATAGGAGCCGAGAAAATCACGTTTCCCCAACTTCGTAATTGTCGGACAGACGGACGGACGGACATTTCGAATTATAGAGTAGCTTCGCTACTAAAAATAAATAGCTAATAAAACCTTTTTCCTTTTTGAAAAGAGCACCACGATTTTCTTAAGAAAAGTAAAATCAACTGTACTGAATATTTTAATCAAAACTTATGTGCCCATAAGGAGAACTATACAGGGATCTAAATCTATAAGACAATGGCCGATAAATTTAAAGTAGCTTGGGTTTTAGTTTGTTAAAATGTCATAAAACTATAAATATTTGAGCGCAGCTATGCCCAATTTTAATATATAAATAATTGAGTTGATGAAAGTTTTGGTAACTAATTTCCAGTATGGCTTCGAACCGATTCATATCCGCTGAATTAGTATTGGTTCTAAGCCATAGTGAAAAATCATGTATCGTATCATATTATATCCAACTTTCTACGGATGTAAAATACATATATAAGCGACAAGCTGTTTATAATACGATACGATAAATAAATATTATTTTATTTTTATTCATTTTTTTGTCGCTATTCTGTCAGCCACTACTAGTAATTTTGAAGTAATGCAGTCGATATAAATGGCATGCATATCGACATTTTGTCATCAGTATTTAACAGAATGGACCTTGGATAACCCTCCTGACGGATATAGAACAAAAATTGACCCCCCCCCCCCCCCCATCCCTTTATGGGACATGTAATTGTAGAAGCCCCACGAGGCAAAATATTCAATGATTAGCAACAAAATAGTATTTTTAAAATGTAATGTTAACGTATTTATGTATGAAATACGCGTACTATTCCAATAAAATTCAATTAACTCATCTTTTATTCTTAGAAAAAGGATGAAAACATCAATAAAAGCGAAGCTCTTAAATCAGACGGTAGGACAAAACGGATATTAACACTTGTAGAGTGGCAGGACTTATAAAGCAAAATATAAATTTATAAGTCTAAACAAATTACAGGATAATGTTTACTTACATTTTTAGATCGATACTTCACTTTTAAAAATGCACCTTGATGTCCTAGGAATCATTGTTAATGTTTACATACAATCATATGTTTAGGATAATTTTGTCATATAAATTTGATCGTACTAAAGGTCCTAGGACAAACGCAGGAGTCCCAAACGTCGGAGTGGACAAACGTGGGAGTGGACACTTAACCTAACCTAACCTAATTTAAACCACCTTATAGGTTGTCTACATGCCTAACCCCTGCATGTACATATCTTAACCTAACCGGATCATGGAAAGAAAACGAAGTTGCCGGTTTCGTCGTTTTTTCACAGTAGCCTTTCTCCTATTTCTAGCCCCTGCGGAGCATATTTTCTAACCCTGCGGGGCAATCATTAACATTTACTTAACCTAACCTTAAATAACCCTTCAACAGGTACTGTGAAAATACGATGAAACCGGCAACTTCGTTTTCTTTCCATGATCCACCTAACCTAATCTGTATAGAAATACTTAATCAAATTAATATTTTAACACTCCTGCATTTGTCCACTCCGACGTTTGGGACTCATGTGTTTGTCCTGGAACCGTACTAAACTGTTACAGGAATCATCATGCCATGTTTGCAATCGATAGGATAATTCTAACATGCCTAAATTAGCCATGGTCTTTAAGGGCCAATCGTTACGGACGGACATACCGACCATAATTATAGAAAATCTTCGCTCTAAATGTTTTATATTAGTAAAATGATTGAAGTTAATAAAAAAAGTACTATTGTCTTATACAGTCCTTTAACCTTAAATACAATTTAACATTATTCGATAAGGGTAGTAACTTTACAAGAACTAAGAGAACTCAATCAGTCTAGTTGTTTGTATCCCCAATGTTAATAAACAAAATTATACCTTCTGTAGAATTTACTTATTATAGGTTGAAAGTTTGGACACTAATAGTTTTGAACCAACCAATCAAAAATCAATATAAGTTCTCAAAGTTATTGAGCCAAATAAGAAACGTGGTTGCAAGCTTTGGGTACCAGTGAAATTTACAGTGCGATTAGTTGTTTAGTTTTTAAGTCTAGACTTAGCTGCGTCACACGAAAGACATTAAAACTGGTGACAAATGTAATGTCAGACCTGTAACTAGGGGCCCATGGACAAACTCAACTAAGCAACTTATAATTAAAATGTCAAGACTCTCAGACAAAGGATTTGCAATCAAATGGTTGGCTGTCTGATGGGTGAAAGCTATCACAATACCAATTTTTGTCATAATTAAAAAGATCTGAGTTACCACTGAACTGGTTGTGCTTTATTTCCTAAGGAAGGTAATTATTAGCCCCAAAAGTTTTATCAACACGTTCCCTCATCCATTGGCTCAACAAATACTTCTATCTAATATTGAATTGGTTGTACAATCTAGCAGTGTCCTAAGTTTTCAGCAAATAATAATAAGGGTTAATTTTGTTAATCATATTTGTTAGTGTACATCAATTTATCATCGATCGTCTTATCCCTTAAGATCCCTGTATTATATAATTAAAGGATAAAATATAAATTATTGATTTTGTCTTTTTTGACTTCCAATCAATATAAACCTAAAATTTAGTTTTTGAACCCTAAGCATGTTTTGATATTGTCTCAAAGTTCAAATAGATAGATATTACGCATCTTTTTACTTTGCTATAGATGCGTAAATATTACAAATGCGTACGTACGTCAAATGTATATTTTTGAATTCTAGGTGTTTTATCAATGCGAAAAAATCAAACATTTTAAAAGAACTTTAGAGGATAGGATGGGTTTAATGGATAAAGAATACGTGAATATTGTGACAGGGTAATTTTAAAAGCGAAGCTTTTCTATAATTAGGGTCGGTCCGTCCGTCCGTACGTCCGTCCGTCCGAGATAGTTAGCTTTTATTCGGTTATTTAGGCATGTTAGAATTGTCCTATCGATTTCAAACTTTGCATGGTGATTCCTGTAGTAGTTAGGTACGATTTAGAAAGCGTAGCAACTCTATAATCGTTACCAGAATGTCCGTATGTCCATTTTAAACATGTTGATTTTTTTACTTTTTTAATAACAATTTTTTATGTGATAAAATCATCCGATTAGTCTGATTTTTTTATTACTGATTCCTATTACAACAAGTTACAATATTATGAGCGAAGCATCTCTATAATCAAGTATTAAAATGTCAGTATGTCCTTAAACAGAATTCTGTATTTAAGAAGTTTTGCAACAAATTTACGTATAATTTTGTCAAACCTTATATTTTCATATTTTGTATATTCAGTTCTGACACTCAACAAAAGTTAATGTTCGTCTGTCATATCGTTTCAGAGCTTCGCTTTTATGGATGTTGTCATCCTTGTTGTATTCAATTTAGGTTGATAATATAGTTCTTCAGCTGGGAGAAACAGAAGCAAGAATCTCTACAATATCCACATATTGTACAATCATATATAAATTGTTGGTTTGTCTGTCTTCTAAGATTTAAAGTTCCTATTTATCATCAAAAAAAAAACAATTAAACTTTTTTGTAAAAACATAAAAAAATACTATCTATAGATTATATTGAATATTAAAGTACTCAGGGTTAAGGTATTTGTAATGGTATTGTAAAAATCCTAGCCAAAATTAGACTAGACTTGATGGCAGTGGCTTGCACAGGGATTTTAGATTGGGTTGCAGATTTATGACAATTTTGACAACCCCTCACGGTTTTTTTAACCAAAATCAAGGGAGTGTATGAGATCTGAGATTTAGAGGGGTGTAATATAGGTTAGACAAGAGGAGTGTTATTTAATTATCAGGTAAATACACCCTCCTAGCTTTCCACTCCTTAATATAATTATGGTGATGGTGACATCCCCATTTGGCTGTTTTAGGGGGTTGTAGACCCTTGTCAAATGAGTTGTAAAGGGTTATATGAGAATGGAAGCCTATAGGTTGTGTCAACCCTTATTATGCAAGTTTCTGCTTGTAGGATAGGATTATTTTAAATAAAAATCATTCTTTTTTACCTACTTAATTACAGCTTTGAAAATTTGGGAGACACTTGACTTTAATTGACAGATAGAAATTGAAAATAATTTTTGGGGTTTGAACCTGCTGGCATGTTCATGTTTGATCTAAGTAAACTAAAATAACCCTTGTTTTTTAATTTAGCCTTTATAATTTTCTAAATATTCTTCATAAAATAATTGTCAAAGGCTGAATTGCCATCAAGCATCCGTTATTACAAAGTACTAAAGGAAATTTAATAGAAATTTTACTAGACATAACAAGACACTGGATAAATACATCCGGTTGTTGACATTATAAGCATCAGAATTAATTCTAAGGGCCCCATTTTCCATTTAAAATCTAAGTAAGCAACTAGGTACCTAAGTTAGTTCATTTTTGTATGCCTAGTTATAACATTACAGACAACAAACAATCTGATTTCCAAAACTAATGTCTAGAAATTTTACCTGTTTTTGCCTAGGCATTCCCCTAACTAAAAATTATACTTTTAAAATTGAATTTTTGACAAAATATGTAAGTTTAAAACCAGTGGCAAACACAACAATTCGCTATGAAGTGTGAAACTAATCAGGGATGAAAAAAAGGGAAGGCTAACATTTCTTATTTCAAATTTAAGGGTGGTGCTGACACCCCCCTACACCAGGCTACAGCACACTGTTTAAAACTATTTTTTTAGTTTAAGAAATGTACAATTTTGTCTACATGTTTAAATGTTTAAAAGTAGTATGCAAATTAGAAGGGGTAAATATATTCTATGTTTAGTTTTCTGTAAAGATTCTGTCTAAGTCAAGAATTTTTGAAATTTTGTACTAAAATAATTACAATTAAACTTTGATGAAAATTATTTATGAAAAATTTTTTTAAAAATCAAAATTTGTGTTTTGTATATTTTTCCATATATGTATATAAATTCTAAGTATTATATAAGTACATTTTAAGTAAAAGTGATTGAACTTGAGGCTCAAGTTGTTATCACTAGATTTTTTAAATAAAAATCACTGACATTGCAGAGATAGAGGAAAGTTATAAATGATAATTTATGAGGACAGTAGTGTGCACAACAATTCATCTAAGTGGTGTGCAATTATAAGTAGAATAGGAAGAATTGGGGGAAGACAGTTACTCCAAAATTATTGTTTGCAGAGAACTACACCATCCTTCAGCTTTTTATATAGGTGATTACATAATAAAGAAGTGTAGAAACAACAAATTAATAGTTTTCTGTCCAATTAAAGGAACAAAAACTAACTATTGCTAACAATTTATAGTTGATCGGCCATACTATAGTATTAGAGTAAACTGAAATGATTTAGTAGGTGAAGTACTGCACATGCTTCTGATCATGTTGTTTTAACATTAAACACTAGAGTGGGTCGATTTTGGACATTTTTTTTCTGAGGCCAAAGCGGGGATCTGCAAATGATTTGTATGAGTATAATACACCTCTGGGTGATTTAAAATTTATCCTAAGTCTTAAAACCGCTGACGACCAGACATTCAATTGTATAGCTATTTGTGAATGGGAGTCAAACATTTATTGAATCAGAACTTAGGCTTCATGGTGCTCCTAGGAAAGGCATTGAGGAGTAGAATCAGGAACTTTTGACCGTTTCAAAAGAACTCGTTCCTAGCCTGAGAAAATCTAAAAAACCTCTACAAATTGGACAATTCTCAATAAACCTTTAAAAAATGTGTTTTTTTTGTGATTTCTAAGGCTAGGAACGAGATATTTTGAAATTGACAAAAGTTCCTGATTCAGCTCATCAAGGCCTTTCCAGGGAGCACCATGAAGCCATAATTCTGATTTTAAAAAAATTTGAATGTCGTCTTTGCATATTAATAAGTAATCAAATATATTTTTTAGTGGTCTTGTTCTAAAACTCAATTTTTTAAAATTCTTTTTCGGTCAGAAATGTTTTAAAGGTTAATTTTATCTGTTGCATATCCTCTCTTTGTCTAATTCCGATATGAACCCGCCCTATTAAACACCCCTTCCCCTTTTTTTGCAACTGGTTGTCAACACCTTTTCTGGCCCAACCTAGTTTGATTAAATTCTTAAAATATAATAAAACTTTAATATTAAATGTACAAGATGCAAAGAAAATCCAATATGATTTTTTTTTCATTCCAAAAAGTAGCATTAACAATACCTTAATCCCTAAAAAAATGAGGCGACGCTGCTATTGGGTGAATAATACTATAACGTAAACAAAACAATAAACTGTTTTTCCTGGAAATTTTTTTTGGGAAGCGAAGCTACTGTGTTAATGATATGGTCTGGCCGTCTTTCGGTAAATATGTTTTCTCTTTCTATTTAAATTGTTATTGTCGGTATCAACTTCTTCCCTCTCTAGATTATTAATCACTAGTAGCTGCGCCAGTAGCATCTAGGGGCGCAGTATTTAAAGTATGGAGGGAGCAGAAAATAGCATAAAACCACCCAAAGACTTTATCTAAAAAAATGAAAGGAGAAATTAGTTCAGTAGATATTGAAATCTTAAGCTTCGAACAAACAAAACCCTTATATATTAAGATTTTAACTTAGTCAGGGATCTTAAGGGATAAGACAATGGACGATAAATTGATGTAGATAATCTAAATCAGTAGATCAAAAGAAGATTGGACGCTGCTAGATTAACAACCATTAAGGATCATTACTTAAAAGTACCCAGTATTTATGTGCCAACATGTGAGAGATCGCGGTTTAAAACTTTGGATGCCAGTATGATTTAAATTCTAAAGTTCCTCTTACTAGGAATTTAAAACCATTTATATATTATTATTGGATTCCCCCCCCCCAAAAAAAAAACAAAAAAAACAAGTATATTCAAGGAACAAATTTTCATTCTTACTTTCTAGAAGACGTAATCTGCTAAATGTGAAAATATGATATTTAGAATAAACGTTTTAATCCATGCTCTTGTAGAATTTTTTGAGAAACTAGTGACATGGGGGGGGGGGGGCGGGATCTTATCTATCTTATCAAATATTAGTGCTATGCATTACGGATCAAAATAGAGGTGGACTAACGGAACCATATTAAACATGGAAAACTTCGCTTTTCAAAAATAGAATCATCTTCGTATTTAGAAAAGGCCTTTTTTACATGACCGTAAGGACAAAAATATGTGTATGATACGTTTTGGTAAATCCTCATTTTAAGTAAATATTTTAAGAGCTACTTTTTATGCTTGTAGCTTTGTATGCTTTTTTCCAAACAAACAACAAGGGGCAAAAAACTCGGAATTGTAGAGTAGGGACAGAATTTTGATAGGATATAAAAAGTATTTTTTGACCCCATCCAATTGAATGAAATCGTCCAAAAATTGTTTTGATGATTTTGAAAAATTGACGACATCATGCATTTTTTGAGAATATTTGATAATTGTGGCTTGGAGGAAAATCAATGAACTTCAGTTGGGGTCAAGGTAGGTTAGAGGTCTTGCTTTGTTTACAATAGTTTCAAAGGACATTCGTTTTTTTATCACAAATCATATCAATATGAGTCTTGCCATTTGGATTGAAAAAGCATGGATATTAAGGGATAAGACATTGGCCGATAAGTTAATGCACATCCACAATGCTGGCACAAAAATCTCCTTCTGAAGATTTCAAATAGAGGTTGTAACGTTTTACACTTAAATAATAAACCAACTAAAGCTGTTAAGCCAAAATTATTTTTAAAAACGTTCTGAAAGTAGTATATGTCTATATTCAATTTGCAAAAAAAAGTGTCCTTTTAAATCTGAAAAAAAAACATTGTACATATAAATAACTATGTAAATAAAAATGATCTTTAGGCCATCTAAAGAAAATAAAAGTTCATTGATCTGAATTCCAGGGTCACTCCAGGACAATAACATCCCCCATGGACACAGATAGACATACGGACAAATCAAATCGAAGAAAACAGGATTGTTTTTTATCGCATTGCATTATTGACAGCTTTGCTCGGATAAGAAAATAAAAAATCAGAAGAATAAAACTGGTATTGATTTTATGTTATTTTAATATTTGTTGAGCGGAAAATTGTTTTTAATACGATGTTATACATGATTTTTCAGTATGGTTGATATGGCAGATATATATTCAAAGTATTTCATTTTCTATAGTACAAAGTAGAAAGATGTTTAATCATCCGTCTGTCCGTCCAACTGTCTGTTACTTAAGATCTTGATTATTGCTGAACCGATTCGACTCAACTCTTCATGGAATATAGATACTGGTCCCGTGGTGGCTTTAAGCAATTTTGTTGGGGGCTGGGACATACCCATCCCCCCCCCCTTCCCAAAAAAAACAGACTCCAAAGCTTTTTTTCAAAAAAAAGGGATTACACGCTTTCATGGCAACGCCTCTGTGCGTTTCTTCGTATTTTTAAAGTAGCCTTTCTCTTATTTCTAGCCCCTGCCGGGGGCTCTAACCTTGCTTTAAATGAATTAAATCCTAACCTCTAAACTATATGATTATGGATACTTGTATTGTATGTGTTCTCTGAAAAATATATGACTATTTAAATAGAATGTACCCTTTCCCCTCAAACAATTTATTGACTACTTCATAGTAGAAATTCAATTGGTTTTTGGAAAAAAAGAGCAAAAGAAAACAAATATTTTTTTTAATTATTACTATAAGAGTTTTTAAAAACAGACAAACAAACCTAACTTTGTTATTTATATAGCTTCAATTAGTTGCAATTTTTAAATCATTTTGCTTTTGTTATCTTATTATAAAAACATTTATTACAATTAAGATGTACTAAAATATGTCATTAGATATTATGAGCTTTTCTCTTTTCATTTGAATTTAAATTGAAATTACAAATATCCTTTACATTTAAATTAGAATAGAAGTCCATCATTTGACATTTAGAAAAAAAGTTTTAAATGTGATACCAAGATTGTTTAAATCTAAAAATGATACAGTATACATAAAATGAGTAATAGAAATACAATACAAGTTATCATCATAGCACAAAGTAGAATGATGTCTGTCTGTACAAGGCTTATAATTACACATATACAAATACAATATTACAAAAATAGAAACATCTTTAAATTTATCATTGCATAAATTTAAACCTTACCTACTATGATAGACCTTAACTAATAAAAATTAACTATTCTCCTATTGTTTGAAATTCAATTATATTTTAAAATCTATCCAAAAAATACTATTTTGAATATCATTACCAATATGATATCTAGTGCTGAGAATATCTACTTAATAGGTAAAATGAGTTATCAGAATATAAATTAATAAAGTTTTTTTTTAGGGTTCGGAAGCCGCGCCTCAGCCGCGCATAAGCCTCAGTTTTAAACCTGCTTGTGAGCAGAGAAAGAAATTTCAGAAAGAAGGATTGTCTGCTAAAGAGCAGTTTTATACAACCAGCTAAATTTTATAGTGATAAAATGAAGATTTCACTGAGGCTTACACGCGGCTTACGCGCGGCTTCCGAACCCTGGTTTTTTGTAAGCTACACTGAAAAAATGTAGTGATTGCCAATAAAAAAAATATGGTAATCATTAGATTCTGCTTAAAAAATAGATACAATACAATCTTAATACATCCATAAAAATTATCTAATCATCAACCTTACGTACTTTGATAGAAATATCCAAAAATGTCAACAAATTTGTACATCATTACCAATGTAATATCTAACACTGAAATTATTTTAAAACAGCTACATTTTTCTATGAGAATTATGAGAATTTAAGTTTTTACAAAGTGTTCATAGTCTAAAATTTCCTTGGACTTTCCCCAGACAAGATTAAACTCCCTAACTACATCAATGCCTCACCTAACACAACAATCACAAACCAATAACTAACCAAATTAGACTTTTCCTTATTTAACTAGGTTAACTTAAGTATGCTAATAAAAGTATGATATCAATTGATTTTTGTCAAAAACCAATGTAAGTATATGATTGCAAATATATAATATGCAATATTACAATAATAAAAACACTCATTAAAAGATAAACATCAAATATTAAACACTACAATACTTACTGTTATAAATCCCTACTAGTAAATGTTTTTTTTTTCATTTAACAGTTATAATGTAATTCAATATTTAGTAAAAAATGTAAAAATATAATTATTAGAATGAATCCCACACATAAAAAAGATGTGGTAATATAAAATATAACTTATAGGTATAAATAACCAAACACTAACTGTTATCAAACTACCTTGATGCAATTAATTGTTGATACTTAAAGTTTAACATAAAAAATTAAATTATTAGCATCTAAAGAATACATATATATTAGTCCAATTAAAATTGAACTAATAAAGGATTAAACAAGGATGACAACATCCATAAAAGCGAAGCACTGAAACGGTAGGACAAACGGACATTAACGCTTGTATAGTGTCTGAACTGAATAATCAGAAAATAAAAGTATAAGAGTCGAAGCAAAATTGTAAGTATATTTGTTGAAAAGCTGCTTCATACAGGATAATGTTTATGGACATACTTACATTTTTAAGACTTGATTATAGAGTTGCTTCGCTTATAATATTGTTCTTTGTTGTCCCATGAATCAATTTACCAAAAATTTGATCGAATGAATAATTAGATCACAAAAAAATTTGTTATTAAAAAAGTAGAAAAATCAATATGTTTAAAATGGACGTACGGACATTCTGGTAATGATTATAGAGTTGATACGCTTTCTAAATTGTACCTAACTACTACAGGAATCACCATGCAAAGTTTGAAATCGATAGGACAATTCTAAAATACATAAATTAACGAATAAAAGCTATCTGTCTCGGACGGACGGACGTGCGGACGGAACGACCCTAATTATAGAAAAGCTTCGCTTTTTAAAAATTGACATTATGCATCTAACTCTTTTACCAACCTTTTTATTGTGTTTGATTAATAGAACTTTGCTCTTTGATTGATTTCTGTCTTTTATCATAGTTTTGTTCATATAAATGGTTAAACTTTTCAAATAATGCAAATTTGTTACCAATAGAAGGAGCTATTAGAAATTTTCAGCCATTTTCTGGATTGCATAAGGAACATTGTCTAAAAATTGATAATGATTAAATAATGGAAATGATAATAAACTAAATGTGTCAGCTATTTGTTCACTTTGTAAATAATACATCTGTAATGATATATCTATATTGGTTGTTCAACTTAGGATACCTTAGCTTACTATTAGTAAAAAATCTTTGAGTTTGTAAGGCAAGAAAAAGGGACTCAAGCATAGGGTTAATTCTAAAATTAATTTTGAAAAAGGATTACTATTCCAATAAAAAGTAAGTTAACCCTTTTTGTTTACAAAGCAATATCAAATATAGTTCCTAACTTTTGTAATACTATGCCATTGATGGAATCTTTGACCATAATCTTTATGTAATTGAAAATAATTTTTAAAGACATTGAATATAATAAAACATTACTAAATGACATATGTTTACAAGCTGTTTAAGTTAATAAAACCTAAGAAATACCTTTATCTTATTTAGTGACTGCAGATCTGATCTTTTTGATGATGAAGTTGTTGTTGATGAATTGAATAGCCCAGACAACCAGATCATGAAGTCCCAGGACAGACAAACCTAACCAGAGTCCCAAGCTACTGCCAACATCAATAATGTACTTGAACATATCATAGTTTGGCACCTTCTCTGTAACCACAACTTTCTGATTGAAAGTCAGATAAGCTCTTGGCACACCAGCTTTAGAACCCTTTTCATTTACAACATAAAGTGTTTCCTTGCAAGATTGTCTGCATTCCTCTTCAAACCTTATATTACTCAATATACGCACCATGTCTACATAGTTCTTTATAAATTCATGATAAAATTTGCCATAAAATGTTTTAGGGTAAGTTTGGTTACATTGCTTGTTGTGTGACAACCATGGAGGCACACAACTAATATCATTCTCCTCAAAATCCCTTTGGATTTTATCATCAACACACTTCTTATAATCTTCCTCTGACATTGGAATTTCATTCTTTTTGCAATAATTTCTTTCTTGGATCATAACATTTATATAATGCTTTGTATTTGGTTTTATAAAAATCTTACTCCCAACCTGAGAAGCAACGTCCAGCATGAAAAAGCTTCTATAATTTTTGTCTGTTACGAACACTCTGGCATCATATGGATTATAAGTATGTAATACTATTTCTTTAGTATAATTTAAAAATGAAGTTTCTTCACACAATCCATAATAAGGTATGAATACTGAACTATTTTTAAATTTTCCTTCACTTATATCTATGCTTATATTAAATACTTGTTCTGTGAGCTTATCAAATGTAAGATTCCTGTGATCTCCCCAGGAGGTAAACTGAATTCTTTTTTCGGATTTCCCTTTTTCTTTACATTCATCATAATCATTATTAAACATTAAATCATAAGTAGAATCTTCTCCCGTGTTACACTCATATTTTTCTTTAAATTCAGCAAATCCATAAAGCATTCTATCATAAGTAGAATATCCTAGTTCTGTTAGCCTTGTGACATTGGTCTGATTTGTAGGACATACTGTAATAAGGGGCAAATCATCATCAGTGATATCTCTTTCATACTCTGACAAAACTGTAGGAGGGTCCATCAAGTTTATTGTGGCAATATTTAGCTGATAACAAAACATAGCAAATGAAACAAGAAAGACAATGAACTTTAGTATCTTTAGAAGATCCATTGTAATATCTTAATTAAAGTTATGATTAAATTTGAAATAAAGTTAATAAAACTGGGATAAATCCACTAATTATAGTTCTTTAAAATTGAGAAGGTAACACCCCAAACCAGCTAAAATTAGGTCTTGTTTAGCCACTTCAATATTAATCCTCAATTTCTTAGATTTTTTTATTCTTTATTTCTAATATTTTCCTGCTTACTATAATATATGGCTAAAGATTATCCTTACTTTTAGAATGCTGAAGGTGTAATGAAAAATTGTATGTGTTTAATGGTGGAGTATTAAGTAAATATTGTCCATGGATATAAATGGTTATAGTTTCACACAATAGTAACAATAGGGTTGTTGCAGTATATTTTATTGTTCAATACCAAACTAATATTTAGCTGGGGGCCCAACTGTTATAGTAAAGCCTCTCTATAAGTATTATAGAAGATTATATGATGAGACTTATCAAGATCTGGATAGAGGCCTAATCAATAACATGGAATAACAAAGTTAAGTAATTATTTTTAAAATGAAAAGAGGAAAAATGATTTGTACCTTAAAAAGATGGTATTATGGTATTACAAACAATAAAGGTTATGTTTAAATTAGGAAACCAAAAAAAAGTATCAACTTTTTTCTTCACAGCCCTAGGTGTAGAAGTTAATTTTTTATTAAAAATATGCACATTAATTCTAATTTGTTTAACTTGATGTTGGGTTTATCAAACTGCCTGTACTTTTTTCTAAATTTATTCAAAATGTTAGTATTCACAAATGGGTATAGGCATACAAACATAATACCTTTTCTATCATAATTTGTTCAAAATGATTATTCATTAGGTTAGGTTAAACTTATAAACCAATTACAGGAATAAGCCATCATAAATGGGTCTTTGGATACAGCATTTTATTCCTCTAGCTTCACGGACTGTTAATAATCTGTTGTGTAAAAATTTCCATTGAATAAATAGGTAGGCCTATTTGATATTTGATATGAAAACATTTTATATTCCCTAACTGTTAACAATTTTGGGTGAATTTACGTTGTAAATTTATCAACTATATCACAATGCTTCAAAGTGAAGAGGAATATGGTTTTAAAAGTTTGGCTGAAAATTATATTTTGTTATTATTTAATTCGATAGAATATCAAGACCTCATTGATAGAGACCTCATAGGCAACAGTTGTTAAAATAAATCTCATGAAATATTGATCTTGCCCTGGGAAAAGTAAAGTTGATTACAAAGGATAACAACAAACTTAAAAAAAACTGTAAATTCTAAACATTTGTTTCAGATATTTCAAATTTGTAAAATCATTGCAATTTTATAGACAGTCAAATCAGTTTGCTGAAAATATCAAATATTTCTTTTTTTAAAGTATTTGATATGAATATACCTGTTTTACAACATAACTCTGTAAATTCAAATTAATTGTGAAGATTCCCACAAAATAACTAAACAACTGATGTGTAAAATTACTAATTATATAAAAGATATACTGTTGACTTTCATGCTTTTACACCTGAAAAAAAGGTATTAATTTAAAGTATTGATTTAACAGTATTTGTAGAAATATCAAACTGGCAAACAAAATAAGTCAAATAGTCTTCCATATGGCTAAAAGTATTAAGGTCACATTAAAAACAAAACTCATAAGCATTGTTGTAATGTATTGACTTAATAACAAAATGTTTAATTTATGGGGGATAAAAGGTTATTACAAATAAGATATTCTTTTCAACATTTTTTTAATATCATGAAATATCATAGAAAAGCAAAGCTTACCAAAGCAGAAATCCTACAGACTAAAACAAAAGTTATTTAAAGATTCTATAACAATTGTCATTTCTTAGATTTCTTCAAATAAAAAAATTTATTCATAGTTGCAGAAATCAATGTTAATAATATTTCTGACCTGGTTTGAGTATTCTTACTCTTAAATAAGAGTATCCCTAACATGAAGAAAATAGTGGCTAGGAAAACTGTATGGCAATAAATATCATAGGTTTCCTATCATAGCTAAGATCCTTTTATCTCTTTTTTAGTAGCGAAGCTACTCTATAATTCACTTTGTCCGTCCGTCAGTCCGTCCGTCCGTAACGCTATGGGGGAAATGGGATTTACTCAGCTCCTATAAAAGATAGAATGCTGAAATTTTTTGACAACATTCCCACCATTAAGGAGCACAATTAACTATAAAACATCATTGGCGGTCGGACCTATTTTTAGCAGGTTTTAGGCTATTTTTATATTTTTCACATTTTTCTCCATATCTCCAGTGTTTATGGTCCGATTTTCAAAATTTTTTCAGTTACAGATATCAAAATTAAATTTCCCGTCGTTTAAAGACACAACCATGAAGGCCAAACTGCCTTTTTAGCAGGTTTTAGGTTATTTTTATATTTTTCATATTTTTCTCCATATCTTCAGTGTTTATGGTCCGATTTTCAATTTTTTTTCAGTTATAGATATCAAAATTAAATTTCCCGTCTTTGAAAGAAAACAACCATGATGGCCGGACTGCCTTTTTAGCAGGTTTTAGGCTGTTTTTTTTATATTTTTAACATTTTTCTCCATATCTTCAGTGTTTATAGTCCGATTTTCAAAAATTTTTCAGTTATAGATATCAAAATTAAATTTTCCTGTCTTTCAAAGAAAATAACCACGACGGCCAGACTGCCTTTTTTTTATATATTTTACACTTTTTTCCATATCTCCCGTATATATGGTCTGATTTTCCCAATTTTTTAAGTTAAGGATTTAAAAATTAATTTTTTTGTCGTTTTAAGTAAACAACCATGGCGGCCAGACTGCCTTTTATCAGGTTTTTGGCTATTTTTATATGTTTTACATATTTCCCCATATCTTTGTCTATTTTGATCCAATTTTCAAACTTTTATGGGATATCAGTATCAAAATAATTTTTCCCATTGTTATGAGCATCTTTAATTTAATTTACTTTGATCATCGCCATCATACAAAATAAAACAAGGTTTCATGCTTATTTTATCCAATAAATCTATTCTTGATTTTAGTAAAAACCTTTTAAATCTACCTGTACATATTCCCATCTACGATTTTTTGTGCTTCGCTACTTATGGATGTTGTCATCCTTGTTTTACATCTAATAAGCTAAAATTAAACATAGATTTTTTAGGAAAAGCACAACATGTTGAATTTTTTTTTCATATGAACATTAAATATAGAAAGACATATTTAGTGAGACCAGCATCTTGTGCAATTTTTGGGTGTTAACTACATTGGAATTAAGCTTTTTTAGGTAGTTCTTAGTTAGTCAGGTATGTTGAATTTCTTAAACTTAACAGTAATTTAAAGGTTTTGTTATAGTTCTTAGAATTAATGAAATTAATGTGTTTTACATGTGTATGTTGAAGTTATTTGCCTCCACAGTTTGCATAATTTTTCAAGGTTTTTTGTTAATTCCTAGGATTAATGAAATTATTGGATTTTTAGCAATGCGTGGAGGTTGAATTTATTTGCCTACACAGTTTATATAATTTAAAGGTAATTTATAAGAAATTATGAAATTATTGGATTTTTGTAAATGCGAGGAGGTTAAATTTATTTGTTAACATTTTGATTAATTTAAAGGTAATTTATAAGAATTTATGAAATTATTGGATTTTTATAAATGCGAGGAGGTTGAATTTATTTGCCTTCACGGTTTGTGTAATTTAATGGTAGTTCTTAAGAAGGTAAGGTTTTTTTAGAAGTTCTATTGATGAAATTATTGGGTTTAGGTAGAATTTATCTGATTCAACAGTATGTATAAGTTTTAATTGGTTTTATGGTAGATCTTATTGTCCTATCAATTTCAAACTAAGAATTATATTTCCTTTTAACACTAAGGTACAACTTAGAAAGCATAGCAACTCTATGACTGTTCCAAGAAAGTCTGTAATGTTTTCTTATTCGTTGGCTTAACGACTTTGAGTACTTTTTTTGTTAATTTTGATTGGTTTTATTATCTTTTGGGATGTACATTAATTTATTGTTCATTGGCTTATCCCTTTAGATCCCTGAGTATGATGTCTATGTTTAGTAAGATAATTTACTGGTTTCTTTTTCATGGTCATTTTTCAAAAATCAATCATACCTTAGAAAAAGTGTGTCTTTTTAAATCTGTAAAAAATTGTACATATAAGTATACTGTGTAAATAAAAATGATTTTTAGGCCATCTAAAGAAAACAAAAGTTCATTGATCTGAATTCCAGGGTCACTCAGGACAATAACATCCCCAGAGACACAGATAGACATACGGACATATCAAATTGAAGAAAATTTATATAAAAAAAACCAAGAAAAATTTATAAAAAAAACAATTTTTTCAGATATATTTAAAGCACTTCTATAGTACAAAGTAGAAAGATGTATAATCATCCGTCTGAATGATACTTAAGATCTCTGTAATTGATGAACTGATTGGGCTTTACTTTTCAGGGTATATAGATACTGGTCCTGAGTGATTTCAAGCTATTTTGTTGGGGACTGGGACATACCCAATCCCAAATAAAGAAAATAAACCCCCCTTTTTAAAAGACAACAACTATGCAACATTTGGTGCAACTATCCTTGATTTCTCCTCTCATGGGGCGTGCACAGGAATTTGCCAGAGGGGCAAAAATTTATACAGCCCAATATAGATTTTTGACACCCCTTTAAGCCTAAATTGATGGAGTTGTAGTCCCTTGTCTAGGGGTGGTATAGAGTTGGACACCTAAGGGGGTGTTTTTACTCCCCATTAATCTTATCAGAGGGGTAGATAGTCCCCTACAACCCCCTGATCGCATCTTGTTAGGGCTTTACATTTTTTTTTTAATTTTCTTCTAAAACTATATTTTAGTATTTTAATCTATGTTTTAAATAAAAATGGGCCTTTATATGTACAGTTTTTTGTGCAAAATAAGTTTTATACACTTTATGTATTCAGAACGTTATTTACAAGATTTAACAACAACAAAAACTCTTATTACATCCCTTTAGGCCTGACAGAATGGAGAGAGAGGATAGGGGTGGGGTTAGAAAGGGGTTACACTCTTTTGTATTAACAATTCCTCTATGTTTTTGTTTTTAAGATAATAAAGTCAGGGAGTAAGGGAGGGGACAATGGATCGAAAATTCAATTTTTAGGAGTCTCAGACTTTGGGGACTGGCTTAAAGGGAACATGCAAGAATTTAGCAGTTTCTAACCAATCTTGGGGACCAATTATGAATGACGTCACGCAAAATCATGCATAATCTCGCGGCAAACTAGCGCGTCAACAAAATAATAAACAATAACAAGCAGACAGAATATTTTGATTATGAAAATTATTTTGTAAATTGAATCATTACATTATTTATATCTAATTCTTGTTTAATGTTAATTCATTCCGATTAGTGCGTTGTAGAAAGAAATTATAATAAGATTATTAGTTATTATGAGCAAAGCCTTCCTATAATTAGGTCCCGCACATTTGTACGTCCGTAACGGTTAGCTCTTTTCGTTACTTTAGACATGTTAGATGTTTCTTATTGATTTAATGTAAAGGCAAAAGTTTTTTGTCTTTAGCTTAATATTTCTGTAAGTAATGATCCGATTAATTTCAAAATTTTAGGGAAAATTCACGAAGTCCGGAGTTGTTCGAGGTTTGTTTATCATTAAAATCTCAAGATGGTGTTATTTTATTTTTCTGTCCTGGATGCTGGGAGCGCAGCTACCAGTTATCCTAAGATATGTTACTTAAACCTTAAGATCTTTAAAATTAAGATGTACTTAAGTTCTCAACTATTTTATTTATGTAGTATGAAATTTTGACGCAAGGTATCTCATTTTTATTTCGTTAAATGAAATAACTTGAGTTAAAAGTTCTGTAGGAAAGTAATTGTTTTAGTAAGTTTTGTAATATAATTATTTAAAGGCTTTTTCATGTCTAAGCTTTTTAATAAATACAATAAAAAAATTTGGGTAAAAGATGTTGTAAAAGTAAAATGGTATGTTTCCTTAATTTTCCGAAGTTTAAATAATAACAATTATGGAAATGAATTGTAACCAAGGGTCTTGATCTCTAGAATCAAAGGCTTGTAGTAAAGCATCAGTTTAAGGATGGTGCATTTCGAATTAAAAACAATTCAAAAAGTCAAAAATTTCCACTAAAGGTTGCTATATTGCAAATACTTGTTTTATCTGGAAATATCTGGGTTTTCAACCTTAAAGGGTCACAACTATAAAATTGAATTAACTGCCCATTGTCCCCTCCCTTACTCCCTGTAATAAAGTTATTTTTAAAGATTCGCGTGGGTGTATACATCCCTCTACTCCCCTTGTCATAGGTAATTAATTAAATATTTTAAGGATATCATAATTGTTCGTAACGTAAGACAAGATTCCTTTGGTTATTGACAGATTTTAAATAATTGAAAAGAAGTAGCTTAAAGTGTCTCAAATAAAGTGGATGTGGATAAATGTTAGGTACCTCTTTTGGCTGAACTATCCCGATTGACGTCATATTAGAAGGGAAAGTGACTTCAATCAGGCATAGTACGGCCAAACGTTGGAAAATTGTCTACTTTTTTGGGACACTATAACCTACCTAAATTGAAAACATTACTGTAAATTCAGTTCTTTATTCATAACACCATGCCTACAAAAACATCAATTTATTAATATACTGCTCTGCTACATTTCAGGGATCTAAAGGGATAAGTCAATGGTCGATAAATTGATGTACATCCTCAATGATGATTCACAAAATTACCCCATTTGCAGATTACAATTAGTAGTTGATTGAAACGTTTGGACGATCATCTTAATGACCCAACCAACCATTATTCTGTTGTAGAGCCATCGAATAAGAAAACGTTATTATAAGAGTTTAGGGACCAGTGTAATAAACAGTCCAATGTCCTCTCTCTCCCTTGCTTCATTAAGACATAATCAGAGGTGTGCAGAAGGGGGTGACAGGGTTCTACACTTCCCTGATACACACCCTAAAATAGCAAATGGGGTGTCAGGACATAAAATTAACCCCCCTTCCCTGAAATTTAGAGAATTTCATTCCAAGAAAATCCTGACCTTTATTCCTGTAGTTTTCCACGCTATTAAAAACATTAATGAGAAAATTTGAATAAAAAACGTGCATTTCCTGAACTTTCTTCGGAATCCCAAGGTCATGGGTGTTATCGTAAGAAAATATATGTACATTATAATCTTTTATGTAAAGAAGAAATTAGATTATTTTTTTGTTTTGGCGACCCCTGTCCATTTTCAATTTTAGTTGTAAAAAGAAAATGTGTGTTGGGGGTCTTTCTTTACTAGGGGCGTTTTATCTTGAGAAGGTGGTAGTGGTATAACATTTACAAAAAAAATGTATAATAGGTATTAGGAGAATTTGAAACCACTAAAACATGCATTGGGAAAATAGGCATAACACAGCAATGTGGCATGAAAAAAAATTAATTTTTTTTAGAAGATCTTGGCCAATCTTAGGTTTCCCAGAAGGGTTTATTTTTATTTAGTTATAAAATACCTCATATATAAGATGTGAAAAGGACAATGATTGATTGTAGCCTTGCACGTACACAATCATTTTTATTTAGAAAAAATTGCCAAAATTTTTGTTCCCTAATTACAGCAATTGTTATATTTTAGCAATGAGCATTAATATTTAGAAGCATGTAGGTAAGATTAATTGAATATGTATTTATTGATTGATTGTCAGATGTATTGCTAGATTGATTGATTGAAATGCTTATAAATAATTGCCTATTGATTAATTGAAAATACATTAATTGATTAGTTCAAAGTTCAGATAAATCCAACTCTCTCTCTCCAAAAGCAAGTCAGTACATTGATTGATTAACTGATATATTGATTGATTGATTGACCCAATAGAACTAAAGTAAAGACTAATCTAAAGAGAAGTATAATTAGGGAGCTTAAATGGAGATACAACTCTGAGTTTTACTTTTTGTTACATTCTGTTGTGTAGATTTTAATGAAACCATTCAATGTTTCTGGAGCTAAATGAAAGAAATACTTAAATACTAGGTAAACCAAATTGGCAGTTTTCTATGAAGCCAAACAATTTTATTTATTTGTTTATATAAACCAAATAAATGGGCAAACAAATGTCAAAAGGATAAACATTAATTCAGGATGGATTTTTTTCTAGTATCAGGACAATTTGATTTTTATTAAACCCTTGAAGCATCAATATATACAGACAACTTTAAAATAATTCAGGCCCAGATAGTTCATTTTTAAAACTAAATCCCGGGCTCGGCACCCTGAGACTCCCTCAGTTTGTGATAATCCTCAGCTTCTTGACTGCTTATACCATTTTACCTCTTGTATCCTGTATATGCCGTACAATTTTAAAATCTTTACTTTTCACTTCTGTATCCTATGTGTTTGCTAAATCTTTATATAAAAGGATGTGTGTCTGTTTGTCTGTCTGTCTTAATAACTGCTGAACCAATATGATTCTCCTTTAAGATTTAGCTTCTCAAAAATCATGGGAAGGTTTATAACTATTTTTGGGGAGGGTATAATCAACATCCCAAGAGAACTCTTTCCTAGAAAAAAAACGACCCACCACCAAAAAAAAAGATTTTTAAATAATTGTTATAAAACTTATGTGCAACTTGAGGCCTCTGGGGGCGCTTGTAAAAAGTAAAGTTAAGTCCTTGGCCAAGTCAGTTATAAAGACACAAGAATTTTTTCAACATTTCTTCATAAATGTTTTGTTTAAAAGAATTTAGAATAGTTGCATTTGCAACAACTAATGTTTTGTTCACTATTTAAAGGTTGTGAAAAGTTTTGATACCAATCATTTTCGAAGGACAATAATTAAAATTCTAACCTTACAAACCCTTCTTTGAATTTGAATTGAAAATATTTTATACAAGGTTCCAGGAAAAAATGTCAGGACATTGATTCAACTTAGTTCTAACCTTGCATGCACTTTTTTTTCTTGGAATATATATTATTTTTCTGTACAGTTTTATGGAGTTGTAAATACTTTGAGAATTTAAGTCATGATCTTCCAAAACAAGATAAGAAGTTGCGTACAATTTCCTAGGGTCTACACACCTTGAATTACACCCTAAAACTTGGGATTGTGATGTAAAGGTTGCATGGTAATGAGTTGCACCTGTTTATTGGTCAGGGCATTCCTTCTACTCTTACTATTGATGTCACACACTTGACATAGCACAATTAGGTACCATTTTTTATATCTCTAGTATGAGGTGGTTTGATCCAGACTCTAATCCAACAGCAAACCATTAAGGTACAAACTAACATGTTACAAATTACCATCATGGTACAAATTACCATCATGGTACAAATTACCATCATGGTACAAATTACCATCATGGTACAAATTACCATCATGGTACAAATTACCATCATGGTACAAATTACCATCATGGTACAAATTACCATCATGGTACAAATTACCATCATGGTACAAATTACCATCATGGTACAAATTACCATCATGGTACAAATTACCATCATGGTACAAATTACCATCATGGTACAAATTACCATCATGGTACAAATTACCATCATGGTACAAATTACCATCATGGTACAAATTACCATCATGGTACAAATTACCATCATGGTACAAATTACCATCATGGTACAAATTACCATCATGGTACAAATTAATATCATGGTACAAATTACCATCATGGTACAAATTACCATCATGGTACATATTACCATCATGGTACAAATTACCATCATGGTACAAATTACCATCATGGTACAAATTACCATCATGGTACAAATTACCATCATGGTACAAATTACCATCATGGTACAAATTACCATCATGGTACAAATTATCATTATGGTACAAATTACCATCATGGTACAAACCATCATGGTACAAACCATCATGGTACAAACCATCATGGTACAAACCATCATGGTACAAACCATCATGGTACAAACCATCATGGTACAAACCATCATGGTACAAACCATCATGGTACAAACCATCATGGTACAAACCATCATGGAACAAACCATCATGGTACAAACTATCATGGTACAAGTCACATTATTGACAAATAATATTAGAACTAGTTAGGCTGTTAGTCAAGCTGTTTTACATTTGCAACGATCGTATGTTGATAATGGTTCATGAGGTTACACATAATCTTGCAGGACTTACATATATAACGAATTCTTATTCGTTGGCTTAACAACTTTGGGAACTTTTATTGTATTTTGATTGGTTGGTTCACTAAGTTGAGTGTCCAAACTTTCAACCATTAAGTTTTATCTACAGAAGGGGTAATTTTGTATGTCATTAAAGGGGATATACATAAATTTATCAGCTATTGTCTTATCCCTTTAGATCCTTAGAAGACATGAGTACAAATAATTGTAAGACAGCCAAGTGCAAAGTCTTAGTCTATCGCCTCTCTGCATAGGTATGCATACAAAACTGTCCATTTGTTTGTCAAACAATCTTGGTGCTTTCATTAAAGTGTCTATCGAGCACAGACCTCATCCTCTATTTTTTAATATAAGGAAAATAAGAGTGGTTGGGTAGTTTTTTCCCTATTCCTGACTTTAACGAAGGTCCTAACCCTGTGGGCTACAAAGTGTTCAGTATAACCACCCCTCCCCCCATATCTTAAAATGACTTATTATCAGGAACTATTATAATGTCTAGGGAGGGGATATGGTTCTGAATATTTTAGAGGTCCCCAAAGTTTAATAAACACGTTCTTTAATTTATAAGAAAAAGGAATTAGGGATTTTTATTAAATTTCTATTATGTTGTTCAAACTGGGGGCCAGTATCCAAACTTTTTCACTAATAGATTTAATCTAATAATTTGAGTTGAACATCAATATACAGGGTGCGGCACATAAATCCGGACATTTTTTAAACGGCCATAGCGTCAAAACTACTTGACCAATCAGGATGTTTGACCCCACTATAGAAAGCTTAGGTAATGACCTTTTAGCACAAAAAAATCTTTGGACGAAGATGGACGTGTACACCGAGCTGGCCACGCATATGTTCAACAAGGCAGATTCCAAATGCGCCGGTGGTTTAATGCGCAAAATCACAAAACGTAGGGTCCGACAGGGAAGGAGTTGGAATCTTGACCCCAAATTTTGTGAGTGTCTTAGGCTCATTGAGACACACATTTTGCCGTGTTTAAATCCATTTTAGCTCAATACTAGCCGAAGTGAGGTCGATTTTTCAAGATTTTGAGCCTTAAGAAATCACAAACAGTAGGGCCCGACAGGAAAGGAGTTGGAAATTTGACCCAAAATTTTTTGTGTGTCTTAAGCTCATTGAGACACGCATTTTGAGTACTTAAAGTCCACTGTAGCTAAATCCTAGCCCAAGTGAGATCAAAAACATGGATTTTGTCAATTTGGCGGTTACTCATGTTCCTAAGGAAATGTGGCCTCCCAGCAGCCCGATCTTAATTCAATGGACTTTTAGGCCTGGGGCTACTTTGAAGCATGCACCAATAGACGTGCCCATACCACAAAGACCTCCCTCATTGCCACTATCAATGAGAACTACGCCAGCTTGGACAGGTACATTTTGACCTGGACCTGCCGGCGGTTGAGGAGGCCGGTAGAGGCGGTGATTGAGGCTGGCGGCGATTTTGTTGAATAATCTACTAGTCATATACCTATTTTGCTTCCTAGTTTTTAAAATTCAATAAAATCTTTAAAATTTACGATTTTATGTTCATTTGTTTAAAAATTAGAATTTGTCCGGATTTATGTGCCGCACCCTGTATCGTGCATATTTACATTAAGCAAACAGCTAATAAATTTCTATTTTGCTTCATTTTTAGTATATACTTAGGGGCCTATAAAGGATTTTTTTCTGAAAAACTATTGATTTAACATTAATTAATAAACTTATTATTAAGAATTCGGGGTTAATATAAGTGAGGCCAAAAAATCTGCGTTTTCCAAATATATAAACAGTTTTCCTTGTGTAAATGATCATACAAGGATAAGACAATGAACGATAAATTAATGCTTAGGTACTACTCTATATAATAGGATGTAACATAAATGTAACTAGTTAAACTGTCACTCATAGCAATGGCAGCTAGCAGCTTTAAAGTTCTAATCTACTTATTTTTTGGAAATAATCGAATCCAGGTACATTTTACCGTGAACTGCACTGAATCAAAATAGTTTTAATCATGATACTTTCTCGGATCGAGGAAGCACTTTGATTCAGCGAAACTTTATGGGACAGATAGACAGACATCCCATATCTTTTAAAATATTTCCTTGTTTGCTTTAGCAGTGATCTTTAGGGATAAGACAATGGACGATAAATTTAATTAAATATACCCAATGATGTTTCAAAAATTTCCCCTTCTGTAATCTAAAAAACTATCGGTTAAAACAATATGTCACAACTCAATGAACCAACCAATCCAAATTTAGGAAAAATATCCAAAAATATTTAATCCAATGAATAAGAAAATTTGATTATACATATTTGGGAACTAGTGTAATTAACAGTCTAATGTCCTCTCCAACCCTAGCTGTCAGTCTAGAGATATGCAGATCAACAAGTTTAAAAACACAAAAATTTAACATGTCTTAAAAATCAGGGAGCGTTGGGACATTGAGCTGTCCCCAAAGTTTTATGATAATATCCTATTCGTTGGCCTGCAAATTCATTAAATTTAATGTCCAAACGTTTCATCATTAAATGTAATCTACAGAAGGGGTAATTTTATGTTTTTTCATTGGGGATGTAGATCAATTTATCAGCCATTGTATTATCCCTTAGATCTCTGCTTAGAAAAAAGATTTTAAAAAAGTATAATCATTATGACTGCATATCAACACAAGTTTAAATGATACAAAAAAATAAGATCGAACATGCCTTAAAAGTTAAGAAATATGAAAATGACTTATTCAGTATTTTTGCAATATCTACAATAATTAGTTATGTAAAATTAGCGAAAAAATATACCAATAAAATAGTAAGGTTCTTCCAATTGGGTTGTGCTTTTCATTTAAGCCATATAATAATTACGAGATGGTTTTAGGCTATTTAATAATATGTAGTAATGTAACTTTCCTTTTAGTCTCTAGAGGCAAGAGAAGAAATCACCAGTTAAATGAATTGAACAACTAACACGAATAGATTATTTCTATCCGTTTGGCAGCATTGTAAATACACCATAATAGTCACAAAAATAACAAATATTTGACAAGCCTTTGAATAATGAAATATGTATTGACACAGCAATCTCTAAATCTTATAGTACGTCCGTTTATCAGTATCTCAAGAGAATTAAAATTGATTCTAACTTTAAGATTTTTCCTTGACAGATTTTAAAATTTGAAACATAGATTACATAGAAATAAATGTCTATTTATAAGTGCATGGCAGATGCGTCTTCAGTAGTGTTTAATCGGCTGCGATGATGCCGAGAGAGGCTGACAATGAGGCTGTTACTGAGGCTACCGAGCCCTGATCTATAAGTATCTGTTAAATTCAGTTATTTTGTAACAACATATCCGCCAAAAAATGAGATTTAACGTAATATCAGTTGCGCTACCTTTTTATGTAATTAAGATTGTTACTGTATATAATTAACTAGAACTGGGGGTAAGTCTGACATTTACTTAGGATGCAGGGATAGATCAATGAAAGATAAATAAATTTATCCCTTTGCCATTTTTTCAAGTTGTACTGTAAATTAAACACATAGATTCTGCTAACTGTTTAGGATAGACGGCAGATTTTTCTTGTGAAGATTCTGCCGAACAATGTACATCTAATCTGTTACTCACTTAGTCCGCCAGTCTGTCTATTATACTTTAATAGATGTGAATTACTTGGTTGTTAATCTTACTTTTATATTTATGCGCTTAGCTATTTAATGAAGATGCCATCTTTGTATTAAATCCTTATACAAAAGTATGTAACAGTGTGCTGTATGTATGTTTGTACCAAAGGTTCTTGCTAACCGCTGGGCCAATATGGTCTCCATTAACAGCAAAGCTTCTTATAGGTCCTGGGAAGGTTTATAATTGTCTTCTTTCTTTCTTAGGGGGTGGGCGCGGGGAGGGGAGATTAAATAGAAGCTTCGATTTATATTTTATTTTCTTAAATATGCATCTCTTTGTAATTGTAAAAATTTGAAATTTTATGAATTCTAAGTCCAAACGTTTTTATTAAAATTAGGTTTCTTTAGACTTCTTGATCTTTTGCTTTTTACTAGGAAGTGAATTTGTATTTTCTTTGAAGTTAAGTCATCAAATTATACTTTAAGAGTTGTCAAATTTTGAGCCATTGTTTCTGTCTCTGATCGAAAAAAAACTATGAGATTTTTAGAAGTTAGAGATAAAGACTTAAAGAGAATAAAAAAGGTTCAACTCATGGATCTAAAAGGCTGGTAAATCAATGTTCCCCATTGATAATACACAAAGTAACCACATGTGTAGATTACTATTAGTGGTACAGGCTTTACTCATTACAATGCACAGTTAGGACTTCCTGACAAAGGTCGTGCAATCAAATGATTGATTGTCTGTTGGATGTACCTTAACATTATATGAATGTTTTCTTGTTTTTTATTTACTCTTCAACTATATATTTTGCGCTTAAATTGTTTTTTCCTAATATCATTTTCTCTGTAGTTTGCTTTTCTGTCCTTTCAATGGTTTCAAAAAGTGACATAATAAGGGTTAAAACAAGGACAATTATGTTTACATGTAGTGCAACAAATACAAGCTTGAAATATTTGTAGAAAAACAGAAAAGTAAAAAGTAATAATCTAATAATGGATATAAAATACGTGGATATTGTGAGATATTCTCGCATTCCCTGATGAAAAATTTCTCCCAGCAGGCTCATACAACATCCACACCCCGTTATGACTTTGCCCATCCCCTCCCCTTACCTTGAAGGAACGTATTTAACAATAACTTTGGACTACATTAGCAACCTAAATTGACGACAACATCCATGTCTTCTATATCCATTAATTTAATAAAGATTATTAGATCTTAATAATACTAATCGACAACAAGTTAAGCTACATCAATTGTATTTGTATGTAATGCTACGTGCACAGTAAAAAAGTTAGTTTACATTTATATTTATATAGTTATCTATAATACAAAGTAGTCTATAATACAAAGTAGAACGATGTCTGTCTGTCTGTCTGTCCGTCTGTCCGTCTGTCTGTCCGTCTGAAGCTTAAGATCTCAGTAACCACTGATCCGATTGGGCTCTACTCTTCAGGGAATATACCTACTGGTCCTGTGATGGTTTTAAGCTATTTTCCTGGGGGGTGGGACACTCCCAACCCCCCCAAAAATGAAAAATACCCCCCCCAAAAAAAAAAAAAAAATTTTTACTTTTTCTTTTTCAATCTAAAATACTAAAAATTAGGTTGATCAAACCTCTTGGGGCAAAGCCTCTAGAGGCTAGGGGCGAAGCCGCTAGTATAGTTATAAAGTAGCTTAGCTACTTTTATAGATTTGCACAAAAAAGTATGGCGTTTTTGGTGCACTCAATTTTTGATGCAATATTGCTGTGAGGATATTTTAGGTTATCTAACAAATACTCAATATTTGTTAGATAACTTTATCAAAAACGATGGTTATATTTAGTTACTTCGTAGATGATCCAAGATATGAAAGTAAGTTTTTTCAGGAGAAGGAGAAGTGGCAAGGAGTTAAAAGTCAGGAAAAGGCTATTTTTTTCTGTGAGGTCAATTTAGTTTGCTAATATGGAGATCATTTTTGATTTATTGGTCAGTTCGTTCATCTATTAAGAATGGGATGGAATGTGATAAAGGGTTGGGTTGGATGAAATCGTTATTTTAGCCAGACTTAAGTTTCAATATCAAGACGAACTTTAAAGGAGCTAAAAGCTAAATAAACCTAAAACGTCTGTATTAATAAAATAAAAAAGCATGTACTATTTTATAAGTTTCAGAGTACAAGTGTTCATTTTGAAGAAAAAGGGTCATACAATTTATTTCATAGATTTATATAGTTTGTAGAACTTTTTTATTAGAACAAAGAGGGAGATGCCCCCTCCCCCTAATTTTGGTTTCAAAAGAGAAATAAAAATGATTTGCTGTGGTCATATCTCTGGAAAAAAATTAAAAGAATTTCCACACCTTCACCCCCCCCCCCCCCCAAAAAAAAAAAAAATTGTATTGACAAAAACAATTATGGGGATGTAACTACCGTACTACCACCACACCTTGGGGTTGTGACCCCATAAGAACACTCAATGAAAAAAACATGAAGGGGGGGAGATCGTATGATAAATGCATTACGGACAGACCCTAATTATACAAAAGCTTCGCTTCTTTTACAACTTAATAATTAAGCACTAGTTCAAAAGTACGTTTCATCATATGGTACATAATTTTAGAATAATCCAAGACAACAAAAAATGTGCTAAAAATAACAACACTTAATATGCAAATTTTTAGTGGGAAAAAAATGCAAATTTATGCAAATTTGTTTATATTAAAACATTCATTAGAAATTTGCAAAAATAAATCCACGCGAATTGGTTTAGCGGTTAGAGATATCATAAGCTATGGATAGACAATCCTGTTATTTTTAAGGATAACTAGTGGCTGCGCCCATATAAATTTGAAATGGTAGAGAAGGGCAGAAAAATAGCCCCTTAAATAAAATTCCAGAATTTTGTATTATAAAAGCAGAAAATTATTGTTTTTTTTACTTAACAATAGGTTTATTTAACTGTCCAAAATCATTAAGGAGGGTTTCTATCCCCCCTCTGGCACGTCCTTGCATTTTTATCAAAAAAATTACGCCGTCCTCAATAAAAGGACAAATTCTAAAACATGTTAAATGAACTTTTGAATGCTTGAAACATGATAAGCGGCTGTCAGAGGTTAAAACATGTACTTTGAACATAAATTTTAAACTCGGGCGAGTTTTGAAAAAATAAAGATTTTGACGCAATTTATACGGAATGTTTCAAGAAGACACACACCGCATCATACTAGAGACGTTAAAAAATTGTACCTAATATTGCTTTGTCTTGCACTTGACAATGATGGTAACAAGCAAAACTCTTTACTATTCACAGTTAGGATACAGGGATGGTTGTCTTTACTATTCACAGTTAGGATACAGGGATGGTTGTCTTTACTATTCACAGTTAGGATACAGGGATGGTTGTCTTTACTATTCACAGTTAGGATACAGGGATGGTTGTCTTTACTATTCACAGTTAGGATACAGGGATGGTTGTCTTTACTATTCACAGTTAGGATACAGGGATGGTTGTCTTTACTATTCACAGTTAGGATACAGGGATGGTTGTCTTTACTATTCACAGTTAGGATACAGGGATGGTTGTCTTTACTATTCACAGTTAGGATACAGGGATGGTTATCTTTACTATTCACAGTTAGGATACAGGGATGGTTGTCTTTACTATTCACAGTTAGGATACAGGTATGGTTGTCTTTACTATTCACAGTTAGGATACAGGGATGGTTGTCTTTACTATTCACAGTTAGGATACAGGGATGGTTGATCTTAACTATTCACAGTAAGGATACAGGGATGGTTGTATTTACTATTCACAGTTAGGATACAGGGATGGTTGTCTTTACTATTCACAGTTAGGATACAGGGATGGTTGTCTTTACTATTCACAGTTAGGATACAGGGATGGTTGTCTTTACTCTTCACAGTTAGGATACAGGGATGGTTGTCTTTACTATTCACAGTTAGGATACAGGGATGGTTGTCTTTACTATTCACAGTTAGGATACAGGGATGGTTGTCTTTACTATTCACAGTTAGGATACAGGGATGGTTGTCTTTACTATTCACAGTTAGGATACAGGGATGGTTGTCTTTACTATTCACAGTTAGGATACAGGGATGGTTGTCCGCAGGGATGTGCAACAATCAAAAGTGTAAACGCATAATTCAATAATTTCAAAGAAATCTCCTAATATGTACTAATGACTGCGCCATTAGTTTTTGATGAGGAAGGACAAAAGGCCTAGAATTGTCTCAAATCTGTAAATAAAGTAGCCTAAAACCTTCCTATGATCTATGTGAGGCTTCCCTGAAATTGAGAACCCTAAGCTACAGAAAAAAAACTGAGTACTTTGCATTATAAAATTCAAATTTAATGAATCTAAAATTCTCACGATGAAAAAACTGAAAACTTTGTTTAAAAACTGGATCTTGTTGATAGAAATGTTTTAAAAATGAGGCCTCTAAAAAATGAAAAGTTCTAATGATTCCTGGAAATAATGAAATGGAATATATTTACTGCAGACAAGCCATGTCAGTGTCAATTAGTTAGGCATGTGCTGAAAAAAAAATTTTAAAAGTTGGTCTAATAATTCAGTAAACCTAAAATTTTTTGCAAAAATATCCTATTGAATAAAGTAGTAAGGTTTTTTTTTGTCTGAAGCTTAAGATTTGGATAACTACTGAACCGATTGAGTTTTCAATTTGAGGAAAATTTTGGGATGGTTTTAGGCAATTTTATTTCAGATATAGGTATTGAAATGGCTTTAGGCTTTTTCCCCCTTTGAATACAAGGCCCCTGGATAATAGGGACACAGCCGCTAGTGTACTAAATCTTTTTAAGGTCCATGAAGGATGTTTTTAGACTACATAGAAAATAATAGATTTTATGGGTAGCAAATTGATGTACATGTGTTAATCGAATATTTATTTAACCTATTTTTATAATGTGTTTTATTAGTTTACTCTGTAGAGTACTAACGGTTGCGCCCCTAGCACCCTAATATATTCGAAGGGGGCAGAAAAGAGCAAGAATAAAAAAAAACATAAAACCATCCCAGGACCTAAATCGAAAAATTAAATAACCTAAAACCACCCCGGTGAAAGCTTCTCTTAAATAGAGAACTCAATCAGTTCATTAGTAGTTGAAATCTTAAGCTACAGACAAAAACTTATTGCTTTATATAATAGTATCTTAAATAAAATTCTAAACAAAAATTTATTTAATCTGTCATCAAATTTTTGCATTTCTAATAAGGAAAAAGTAACAGAATTTGTGTCTGTCTGTGTGTGAGTTTGTACAGAATGATCAAGCTAACTGCTAAACCGATTTAGCTCTCCTTTACAGTGTAGCTTCTCATAGGTCCTAGGAAAGTTTATAGCTATTTTGGGGAAGGGTACCAACGCCCTCTCAAGATAAACATCTATAGAAAAAAAAACTCCCCCCCCAAAAAATTTTACATTTCCTTTTTCAAACTAAAATTGAAATTTGGGTGGATTTACTTCTCCCTTTCCTTAAAGGCAACTACATGTCTCTAGGGGCGTATCCACCAGAATTTCAAACAAGAAAAAAATTGTGTTTTCCTCAACAACACTAAACACATCATCATCGATTGTATAAAATATTTAAGACATAACAATCTCAATTTAATATAAATAATTTATGTATTTTTTTATTTTTTTCTAGAACACGACATCAAGTTCATTAACTTATAATATGTAGATTTTAAACTATATGCATAATCATATATGTATTGAATATGTATTATAATAATTAAACAAGGATGACATTACTCCAAACAAGCCAAGCTTAACGTTGAAAAGGGGGGAGGGGTCAATGGGTGTATTACCTACTTAAACTAAGTCCCTAATTTTACCACCTCAAAAATTTAAAACCCTCGTTTTCATAGACGTCCAAGGGGGGGGGGGTAAAGGGGTGATTTTGGATTTTCAATTTCTATCCCCCCCCCCCAAATAAAAAAAATGCCTTTGTGAAATAAAGATTGCCCCCCAAAAAATTTTTATTTTCAAAATTTTAACCCCCCCCCCCCCTAAATAAAAAAGCTTGGACGCCCCTGGTCGTTTTATGTCAGGTCCCCAACAACCCAGGAAGGATACCTAAGGGAAGTCAATCTCTCTTTTTCTATCCAAACACCCGTGATACCAGGTTAAGCAATCCCCCAACAGACAACCATCTCTTTAATTGCACGACCTTTGTCTAAGTCCTAACTGTGCATGGTAATGAGTTGTGCCTGTTTTGGGCCAAGACATTCCTCCTACTCTAGCTATCAATGCCGTGCTTCTGACATATCAGCAGTAGGAAATAGGTTTATTTATGTTGAAGTGATGAGCCGAGATTCGAACCAATCACATCCCCTGATGACGAGTGGATGCGCTTTGAGATATTAAAGCCTTGCTACAAAACTACATGCATCATCCAATGATATACTCTTACATGGCCCCATTTTCTTCGCCACATGTTTGTAATGTGTTAAAAAAAAACATTTTTATAATGAGGGTTTTCCAGCTTTCATTGGTGAAAGTTGTTGTGAAATTATTTTGCAATGGATACAGGATACCTATACGTGGATATATTGACAGGGGAAAATTTGTCGTAAATTAAGGTTGCTAATATAGGTCTCATTTATTGTCAAGTTCGTTTATTCAGTAGAAGGGGAGGATATGGGATAAAGGGGATGGATGGGTAGACTAATAGCCAGCTGTTAGTATTACTTTATACATGAAAATCTGGTGCAACATCCAAGTAATAATATATCGATTAATTTTGCACACAAAATAAGAGGCACAATTTTCTTGGTGATGTATTTTATTCAGTCAACAATATACATTACAATGCTTTCTATCTTGGCAAGGTAAGTTTTTTTATCATTATCCTTTTATATAAAGCGGCAAGGTTTTTGTCAGAATCTCGGACATTGGTAGTGTGAATTTGTTGCAGTTTGCAGTTGAAGTTTGGGTGGTTTTCAGCTATTTTACATACAAACCTAGATGCTAGGGGCGTAGCAACATGTAAGGAACATATAAAAAATAATCATTGTCTTAAATTTTTTCACCTATAAAAACTTTATTGTTCAAATTTGAAACTATAGATAGTGTTGTTTGTGCGATGATTCCTGTAACAGATAGGTAAGATTTAGAAAGGTTTGCAACTTGTTATTTTTACATGTCTTACACATTTGATTTTTTAAAGTTTAAAAAGTTATAATCAAGTTTCAATTCTTTTGTTAAAAATTCTGCATTCAAAAAAAATATATACCCTTTACTTTTACATTTGTTATTATGTAGAATAGATAAATAAGAATAACAATATCTAAACTTAATATTCTGTGAATGTAATCAAGAGGGAATTTCCTAGAAAAGTGCACATTTTTAAATCCTTACATAACTATAATATTCCTGAATGCTAATAGTCCTGATTTTGATAAACATATAATGTCCGGATCAGGTCCAGTTCACAGTAAAATGTTTCTGGTATCGATTATAATGAAAATTCAATGCGCGGATCATGTGCAGTTCACGGTAAAATATTTCTGGGATAAATTATAATTAATATACAATGCCTGGATCAGGTGAACTTCACAGTAAAATGTTTCTGAAATTGATTATGATAAACACACAATGCGCGGATCAAGTGGAGTTTACAGTAAAATGTTCCTGGGATCGATTCTGAAAAATATATGTAATAATATAAAATCCGAGAGCCGGCTCATTGGAGAATTTTAAAGAGCCATTGTTGAATCTTATATGTAAAAGATTTTAGCTAAGATAAGCACCAAGTCATAAATACCTTGATCTAGAGATAAACATTGGAATCTAATATGTAGTGGCTCTCAATATTTTTTTTAGAGCCAGTTTAAGAGTTTTCACATATGAAAACCAAAAATGTCTTGTTTAAATCACACAACCTTTCCAAAGATTTTGATAAAATTGATTAAAAGGATGAAATTATTCAAAATTAGCACAGCACGATAAGTAATAATAATATTTTTTTTCTTTTTCAGTATTCAGAATGAAATATGAAATAATTTTCATTTTAGTATTTTTTTTTATAAAACTACAATTAAGGTCGTCCGTTCGTAACGGTTAGCTCTTTTTGTTAATTTAAAAATTGAGGTGATAGGTTCGAATGTAAGACTGACACTAGATCATAACTAAAGTTATTAAAAATCCTCTCTACTTTGGATTTGTCATGTGATCGTCATAAACAGTTAGAGAAGAAATAATGCCTTGGCCTTTAGAAAGGCGCAACTCGTTAACAATTACAGTTAGAACTTTTCAGAAAAAAAATTCGTGCAATCAAAGGGTTAATTGTTTGTTGGACAGTATTTTACGTAAATGATAATGAAATTTTCAATAACAGAATAGCTTCATTATGAATTTAATAATTTTATGTAATTTGATAATTTATTCATCACCACATAAATGTTAGATTAAAATGCATATTCAAATCTCCCCTACTGCTAAGTATTTCTGTTTCTTTAATCATATAAAATGATGTGCTATCTCGTCCGCACAGCTAAATTCCCATGAAAAAGGCTTTATTTATCGGTTCAGCGGTTAGCAAGATCCTTCACTAAAGACAAAAAAAGCTTACTACTTTATAGAATAGGATGGAGTGGAGGAGGGGTGGGGGGGAGAAGGAACAATGGGCTGTTTATTACACTAGTCCCCAAAGTTTTATAATAATGTTTTCTTATTTGTTGGCTTAACAACTTGGGTGACTTTGGTGAATTTGATTGGTTGGTTAATTCAGTTGAGTGTTCAACTACTAATTTTCATCTACAGAAGTGGTAATTTTGTGCATTACCATTTGTTTTTTTTATGCATATCTTACAAAGGTTGGAAGAGTTTTCAAGTTCACTTAGTAATAAAAGTGAACTTGTAAAAGTAAAAGTAAATAACACATTAGGACAGAAATATGTAATCAAAAATTGTTATTAGATGTTTAGTTTATGTGCTTGATATGATTTTTTTTAAACATAATGAAAAAAATTACTTTTTTGCAAACAATCTAGTAAATCTTCCTGAATCCCCTCTACCTAACCCTTCCCATCAGTTTCTTTTCTAAGATTTAAAGATTTCAATACAAAAAGAGTACTTGAAATACTTGAAGCATATTTTTCCCTATCCCTTGTCAACCCCCCACTTAAAACTTCTTGAGTTGTCTTGGGGCAATATACAAATATGTAGGAGGAGCAAAGCTTACTATTGATTTTTTGTTTTCATTAATATAAACAAAATAAAAATTTGAAATTTAAATTTTAAAGGAAAGGTAGTTATGCGGAAAGTGTCATGTATGACGTCATAAAAATACATCTAAAGAGGAAGGATTAGAGGAGAAGTGGAAAAGGAAACCCCTAAAAAAGGTGAATTTTTATGACGTCACACATGCCAATTTCCGAATATCCAATAAAGTACATTTACACCTAAAATAAGTATTTAACTGTCAGTCAGACAAAAAATTTAAATGACTGTTTAAAAATTTGTTGTTTCCAAGGAGAACCCTGCAAATATCTATCTGTTTATCTCTTTCTCTCTATCTATCTAGCAAAGTAACTGACATACTTGTTTACATGAAAAAATAACGTCTGTTTTTAACATCTTTTTTCATCTTTCAGTCAAGACTGAAAAAAAAGCTTCCATTAAATTCAAATCTACTTGAATTTATTTCCTTTCAAAGGAAATTTTTGCTTAAAAATAAAAGTTATAAGCTAGGATATGAAAAATTAACAACAATACAATTTGACCCTGGATAAAATTAATTTCTACTCTGTCGGTTAGTCAGCTCAAGTATGCTATACAGGGTAAATACCTAGGTAAGGGACCAGTCGATAATGATCCTCTGGCGACTCTTAAACCTAACAGGGTCAGAGCTGTCTATTATCAGAATACCTGTCCCTGCCCCTCTCATCTTAATTCAGTCTGCTAAACACATCTTATATGTGATACACTATTTTTTTGGAGGCTTTATTGATGACTGGGCTAGGGGAATACCACAGGATCTGTGACTTGAGTTATAGGGGCAATACTAAGGTAAGGGACCAGTCGAAAATTATCCTCTGGCGACCCTTGTACCTAACAATGTTAGAGCATTCTGCTCTTAATAAAACTGTCCCTGCCCAGGATCTGTGACTTGAGTTTTAGGGGCAATAATAAGGTAAGGGACCAGTCGAAAATTATCCTTAATTCATCCTCTGGCGACCCTTGTACTTAACAGTGTTAGAGCATTCTGCTCTTAATAAAACTGTCCCTGCCCCTCCTTTCTTTATTCAGTCTGCCAATCACACCTTAAATGTGATCCATTATAATCTGAGGAATTAAAATATGACTGAACGAAGGGAATGTCACAGATTGTAAAAATCTTTTTTATTTAACCAATGTAATTTTGAAATGCTATTCTTTTATATATGTGTACATAAACAATTTTTACCCAACTTGAATATTTTAAATGAGTTTTAAATTAATATTGTTATACTTTTAATGTAATCTTTGTAATTAAATGATAAAGACAAATAAAGAATCAAATAATAATAATAATAACATCTAAATAATTGGCGGATTCTTTAATTCGTAGAGTTTGTGTTTTTTACATTACCTAATATAAAATAAAAGTCATATTTTAACAGGGATCTAAAGGGATAAGACAATAGCCGATAAATTGATGTACATACCCAATAACGAAACACAAAATTACCCCTTCTGTAGATTATAATTTGTGGTTGTAACATTTGGGCCTTTAACTTTTTTTAAAATTTATTAAAAACCTCCTAAATTTTTAAGCCAACGAAAAAGAAAGCGTTATCATAAAACTTTGGAGACTAGTGTAATATACAGCCTAATGCCCCCTCCCTCCCTGTAAAATAGTTGTCATATTTTACTTATAATAATGTAAATAAATAACAATAGGTTAATTTTACCTAAAATTCTACAATCAAAATATTCAGGAAGAGAGGGGACATTGGACAATTAAAATGACATCCTTTCAGGTTGATAATATAGTTTTCAGATATTAGTCAATATGTTCCTCTATTGTTGGGAGGGGATGTGGGGTATCGCTATATTACCCATCTGCAATAAACAGATTATTAGAGTTTGCGAAAATCTCAGACAATAAATTATTATTTCCAGCATTTCAACTTTTAAAACATCTATTTTCTGAAGGGTTTCTAAGGGATAAGACAATATAAGATAAATGTTTATGCGTCTTCAATGATGATTATCAAATTTATTCATTCTTTAGATTAAAATTATTGGTTAAAAGGTTGGGACATTTTAAAATTTAAGAAGTCAGTATACTTATCAATTTAAATATAAGTACCCAAAGTTTTGACTCTCTACATGTATTCATGTTCTATGGTCCTTCGTTTTTAGAGCTTTATTTTTATGGATGTTATCATCCTTGTTTTCTTTAACAGTAAAAGATAAATTCACATTTAATGCTCACTGATATAGAATCTTCGCTTGAAAAATTCGGGGTATGGCTCACTCAAGATGTGCATGGGTTTTATAAGTTTTCAACAAAAATTTCAGCTTTCTACCTTAAATAGTAGTCAAGAAATACACGTTTCCCATTAGTTATAAAGATGGACGCACGGACAGTCGCACCAAGTTATTTATAGAGTAGCTTTGCTGCTAAAAAAGATAACATAAGAAGCAATTTAAAGATAATGATAAATAAGATATGGTTATAATATAACCAGGGATCTAAAGGGATAAGACAATTTCCGATATATTGATGTACAAACCCAAAGATGATACACAAAATAACCTCTTCTGTAGATTACAATTAGTGGTTGAAACGTTTAGTTACTCAACTTTATGGACAAACTAATCAAAAGTCAAGAAAATTCCCCAAAGTTGTTAAGCCAACAATTAGTAAACTTTATTTTAAAATTTGGGAACTATTGTCCTCGCTCTCTTAGGTTAACACTAAAAATTTAAGCTTTCTACGAAATTGATTTTTCTCCTTAGCCGTACAGATGGACGGACGGACAGACACACAAAGTTATTTATAGAGTAGCTTTGCTACTAAAAAGAATAAAACATAAAATGACATTTAAAGATTTTTTAATAACAAATTGTTATAATATAACCAGAGATTAGACAATGTCCGATAAATTGATAAACATCCCAAATTATATACAAATTACCTTATCTGTAGATTAGTGAGTGAGACGTTTGAACACACAACTCAATAAACCAGGCAATCAAAATTCCCTATAGGCCATAAAATTATTAAATCAACGAATAAGAAAACTTTGGGGACTATTGTCCCCTCTCTCTCTGAAGTTATTTCCTATATAAGATTATAATATATTTGTGCGAGGGATGTAATGAAAATAGCTTAAATCCACCCAGTAAGATATGTATAAAGCTGCCCTTAAAAGAACAACTAATTGAGTTCACCAATTTTCATGATTTTTAACTCTAGACAGAAAAAAACTGTAGAACAGAAAAAAATTAATTTTATCATAAAACAAGCAAAAATAATGCTATCTGGGTAATTTTTAATATGCTAGAGTTTTTTTCATGCTTAACAACTTTGCTTTTATGATTTGATTTGAAAAAATCAGTTTAAAACCGGTTTAATAGATGACGCTTTCTTAACTATTCATTGTTAAATTGTCAGGGAAGCTTAGTATTGTTATATGGACAGGTTTTAGGCTATTTCTTTTTATTTGATTCTATCTATCTATATTCCTATCTGTTTATCTATCTATCTATTTATCTGTCTATCTATCTATCTATCTGTCTATCTATCTATCAATCCATCTATATCTATCTATCTATCTATATATCTATATATCTATCCATATATCCATCTTTCAATCTAACTATCTATCCATCCATCAATCTATCTATCTGTCTCTTTATCTATCTCTATCTATCTATCTACCCATCTTTTTGTCTATCTATCTAAGGAAGTGATAATCTGTGTCTGTCTCTACCAAAAAAATGACCCCACCCCCTCACAATTTTCTCGATCATAACTATTTTCGGATAGATTCACCCCCTCTCTTTCTCCATTCCCTTTGAACTGGATCGTTCTGGATTATCTATTCCAAAACTTGTTAGCGATAAGGTGTTTATACAAGTGCGCCAATGTTTTTTTTTATAAAATTGTTAAAAAATGACATCTGTTTGGTTTTCCTTTGCAATTAAGCTTTTTTTTAGGTACAGGGAAGGTTTTTAACTATTTTGGGAGAGCGTATCTCCACCCTCCCAATTTAAAATCACACCCCAAAATTTTTTTTCTGAATATTTCTTATTAAAACTCAAATTAAAAAGTAGAAGGGCGGTTGACTTATCCCCCTCCCACCTTAAGAACACCTAGAGGCTTCTTGGGGGCGTCCGTTGCCCCTAGTCTTTCTTAAAATAAAAGCTATGTCTTGCATTTTTTTTCAATTAGGTGTTTGATCACGAATTTCATATGGTAAAAATATTCTTCTTATTTAATTGTTATCCTAATAAGATAAAAGTTATGCTTGAAAATTGTTTTAATAGCTATTATTATATGTTGCATTTTTAGATAAACGTCAGAATTTGCGTCAGAATTTGCGTCATTTGCGTCATTTCTATTTCAGATTTTTATTACCCGTCATCCCCTAATAAAGCCTCTAGGGGCGTAGCCGCTAGTATTAAGATAAAAAACTGAGAAAAGCGGTTATTAAGCATAAATATTTCAAATTGCAGAGCTACTCTTTAGCTTTTTTATCATTCTAAATATATTTCTTTATAGCTGGTCTATATATCTGTCTATATTTAGTAAAAGATCCCTGAAACCGCTGGACTAATTTGTTAATTAATATTCATGCAAGCTTTTTATTGCTCCCTTGGAAATTTTTGGTCCATAAGTATTTCTAACAGATTTAATAATAGTCAATCTATCTATCAATATATTTTAAGGGATAGGAATGAGTTTGAAAAATAGCCTAAAACCTTCTCTGGACCTATGTAAAGCTTCCTTAAAACAAAGAACTCAATCAGTTCAATAAAGTTGATTCCTGGGACAACAAAGTATAAGCAAATCAACTCTATAATCAAGTCCTAAAAATGTCAGTATGTCCATAAACATTATCCTGTATCAAGTAGTTTATCAACAAATTTACTTACAATTTTGCTCCGATTCTTATACATTTATATTCTGATTATTCAGTTCTGACACTATACAAGTGTTAATATCCGTTTGTCCTACCGTTTCAGTGCTTCGCTTTTATGGATGTTGTCATCCTTGTTTACATATTTTTACATTTTTGTAAACATAGTTTAACATTTGGTGGGGGGGTATTTTAAACTGACTTTACCAACATTAAAATTTTTAAATTTTTGACAATCTTTTATAAAATGTAATTATCCCTTTAATCTGATTTATGGAGCAATGATTCCTAGGACCAAAAGGTACAATATTTTAAGCAAAGAATATATATAAATTGTTTTTGTAAAAATGTAAGGATGCCTGTAAAGAGAATCCTATATCTTTACAATTTTACAGTAAGTTTATATACCTTAAGTTAATATTCTGCTTATAACTTCCCTTCCCTCTCCTAAGGACCAGGGACGAAGCAACAAGTATCTTTAAAATGTATTAGTTAAAAATAGAAAGAAGGAGAAAAATAGATAGATAGATACTATTGATACGTTTAGGTTTAAAGGTTAATAATTTAGGTGTAATTTAGGAGAAAGAGAGTGAGAGAGATAGAACTCTATATTTGTCAATGTTCGTCAAAAAGGACATAATTGTCTCGTACGGACGGGCGGACGGACTTAAGTTAAATGTAAAAAAAACTTCGTTTTTGTGTGCTTTGCTACTTATGAATGTTGGAAGCCTATAGGATAACAGCGGAGTAACAGTCCGGTTATGTCATTCGTTGAAATATTGTACAGATTTTAGGGCTTAACTATTGCATTTATTTTGCATAAAAAGCCAAAAGACGATAAATTGATTTACATCCCCATTGATGATACACAAAAATTACAAAGATTACAATTAGTGGTTGAAACGTTTGGACACAAAACTTAATAAGCCAACCAATCAAAATTCACTTTTATCCACAAAGTTGTTGAGCAAACCAATAAGGAAACGTTATTATAAAACTTTGGGAACTCTTGTAATAAACAGCCCATTGTCCCCTCTCTCTCTCTCTGTGTAGATTAACGCATATCTTAGGATAAAGCTTTTCTTGGGTGAATTGTTTCGTATAAAGGGAAGCCTATGACAAAACATAATATAAGTTAGCTGAAAATATTTGAATTTCTTATAAAGTTATGTTTCTAAAAATTATATCTTCAAAACTAAAGACGTTAAATTTCGTTCCTACTGCTTCTATGTCAGGTGTGCAACATAAATAGGCGCCACTAATTACCATGCACAGTTAGAACTCTTTAGACAAAGGTCATGCAATCAAAGGGTTGGTTTTCTGTCTGATGGGTGTTGGTAACCATAGATATATTTTGCAGGTATCTAAAGGGATAGTACAATGATCGATAAATTGATGTACATCCCCAATGACGTTACACAAAATTACCCCTTCTGTAGCGTAAAATTAGTAGTTGAAACGTTTAAACACTCAAATGAATGATCCAACTAATAAAACTTTAATGTAGTTCCCAAAGTTGTTGAGCCAACGAATACATTATATAACTTTGGGGACTAGTATAATAAACAGCCCATAAATTTTAAATATTTTTAAATAAAGGGGTAAATTTTTATCATCATTGGGGATATACATCAATTTGCCATTGTCTTATCCCTTTTGGTCCCTAGGAAAATTGTCTTTTTATCAATTCCACATTAAAACGATATTAATTATCGCATCCTATATAGACAACTTTCCGCGGATATTAAAATAAAAAATTAAATTATTTTAACCTGTTTTGTTAGTCTTAAGGGGGAGACTGTCTGGGCTAACACAACTGTTGAAAATTTGACGATTTTAATTTTGGTACACAAGGAAATTTACTATAATGCGATGGTATACATGGATTTTTAGTATGGCTAAGAACTGATTCTAATCCAGTTTTTCCATAACCAGCACTCTAGCTTCATTTTAACAAAATTTTAAAACTAATTTAAGTAATCCCCTATTACTAGCGAACGGATTGGGTTAGAGTGGATCTAAACACGGCAAAATTAGCGCATTATCATGCCAGACACCTGTGCAAAATTTGACGTCAGTAGCTCAAAGTTAAGGGGGCTGGACCAAACGATGTATGTTCCATCGATATAAGTTTTGACGAAGTTGGATTTCGGCCTCTCAACTCATCAATACAAGTTTTGGCAAAAGTTTGTCAGTTGAACTAGGATAGAGCTACAGTCGAGGTTAAGGTGTCTAAATGACCGTCTCAATGAGCCTCATCAGCTTGCAAAAGATGAAGATCCTAGGACAATATTTAGGGGGGAAAACAAACGATTTGTGTCCATCGATACAAGTTTTGGCGTGAACCCAGCAGGGTGCCACTGAAAAATCTCATTTTCTTTCTCATTTGGGTTAGGATAGAGCTACAGAAGATTTAAACACAGCAAAATGACCGTCTTAGTGAGTAGAATTTACACAAAAAAATTTAGGTTGATAGCTCAACGTTTAGGGGGCTGGACCACAAGATGTAAGTCCATCGATACAAGTTTTGGCGTAGCTTTTTCAGCAAATATTGTTTGGTCCGACAGGGAAGGAGTTGAAATCTTGACCCCAAATTTTGTACACGTGTGTATCTCATCAAGACGGACATTTTGCCACCTTGAAGTTCAAAATCGGTTGAGAAATAAAAAAGTTTTTCTAGGAAAAACTGATTTTTAAAGAAAAATTGATAAAAAATTCGCCAAAACTTGCATCAGAAAATCAAACATCGTTTGGTCTACCCCCCTAAAAATTGTCCTAAGTCCCCCAAATTTTTTGTGTGAGTCCGTGGGGTTGAGACGGTCATTTAGACACCTTAACATCGATTATAGCTCAATCCGTTCGCTAGTTATCGAAGAAACATGGATTTTGTCAATTTGGAATTTAATGTTTTCAAACATTTATAAGTGAAATTTCAAGTATAGTGTATTTTCTAGGGGAACTATGATGTGCATCTATCTCCGAATGTCCACGGTGACCCTTTATTAATTCGGTAGAGGTTTTAGTGTAATATGACAACACAAAAGTGTCTACTAAGGTACTCTACGATGTAAATCTGAATTTCAGGGGGTAGTTAGAGACCCTTTAGCGTAGTATAGAAGGCTTAAAAGTAGACAACGGTTGAAGATATCTTAGTAACGGTTAAAGATCTTTGGTTCAAGCTTACAGAGGACTTCTTTGGTGTTACCCTGGCCCACCTGGGTACTAGATAACCTGGGTATTAGTGTCCTGGCTTAAGGAAGAGTGTCTTTAGGCTGGATTACGGTAGTCTAAGGGCCTTTTCAACCAATAAAAATAACAGTTTACGTCATTAGTAAGGGTTTGAGCCACCCTAATAATTCCCTAGTAATCTCTATAGGTGTCACCCAATAGTTTTATTCTCGTTTTCTGATATGTAACACCCAAATTTTATATGTTCTTTTTTTGTAGTGTGTGTCTTTTAAAACTTCGAGCAACGGTTTTTTTTACCCGAAAACGGCGGCACCTATAGCAGAAACACTAAATTTGAAATAAATCGCTTCGTATTATACTTGTAGCTCTATAGATTACATGAGGTTGTGTAGTTTTCAATTTCGGATCGTATCAAAGTTCTAAAAAGTGTTCATCTCACTTTTGGCGTTTCAAAATTACATTTTTCGATTTTTGGTCGAAATAACCGGGTTTTTACAGCAAAACCGGGTTTTAACGCCGGCAGAAACTGCCCAAAACGGGTAATAATGCCTGGTTGGTATTTATGGCCGAGCCGAATCGTTTTTTTTTGCAACTTTCCTGTGCACACCACTAGAGCAAAACAAAAAAATACGAATTCCGTTTTGACCATTATAAAGCTTCTCTGAAACTTTCAGCTGGATCGGCCCATAAAAGTGGCGCTCGGCACTAATGGGTTAATACAATAAATTTGTAGGAAATTATAAAGGGATTGTTAATTGAATAATAGATTTCCATAGCGTCATGTAAAGTAAAATCACAACTTGTTTTTGATAAAATATATTGAGGTTTTATGGTGTGATTTTTATATTACAAGATTATTGCACCCGGCCAGCTGCTAGCAAGAATATGACTGCCCCTTTTTATTCTGTTTATTTCCCTTGCTCCTTGCTCCCACCTCCCTTCTCCCTTTTCCCCGTCTGCTACATTCCAAACTAACACAACGAGTAGTTATTTCCCTTGCCCCCACTTCCCTTATCCCTTCTCCCCGTCTGCAATATTAAAAACATACATAACGAGTAGCGGCATTTCATGCGCAAGTACCCAAACTCAGTCAGAAACTGCTAAATTCTTGCACATTCCCTTTAAGCCAGTACCCAAAGTCTGAGACTCCTAAAAATTGAATATTCGATCCATTGTCCCCTCCCTTACTCCCTGTGTTTATGACACTAATTACTCATAATTAAATTTTCAAACACAATTAAACCGGTTTTAAACTGATTTTTTCAAAACAAAAAATTAAAGCAAAGTTGTTAAGCATAAAAAATCTCTATCATATTAAAAAAATAGCCAGATAGCTTGAATATTTCTTGTTTTATGATAAAATTAAGTTTTTTTATTTTTTAGTTAAAACATATTCAATAACTTTAAGTATCTTAAGGGTTTTTTTTCTGTCTACAGTTAAAAATCATAGAAATTGGTGATCTCAATTGTTTTATTCTTTTCAGATAAGCTTTATACTTATCTTACTGGGCGGATTTAAGCTATTTTCCTGACCTCTCACGCCCTCCCCTAGAGGACAAAGTAATTATTTAATACCTATGTTTGTGACAACTTTTATTACACAGAAACTCCCAATTTTTAACAACAACAAAATCCCTGCCCCTCTCGGAGAGCCTCGAACCCACAACATACAGATAAGGTAACCAACATTCTATAAATGAGCTATATTGGAGACCAATTATCAGTTGTAAAAATAGACAACTTATTTCTTATAGTATCCTTTAAAATTTTACAATCTTCCATGTCTGTCATCGTAGCTCAGGGGTAGAAATGAGGTTCCATTCCGATAGTTTTCAGTTTGCAACTACCCAACACCAAATTTAATTTTCACTGTCTGAGATAATAAGTAATAAAAAAAATTTAAAAATATTTTTAATCATTTACATAATACAGTCACTTAAAATATCAAAATATTTTTTTAATTTGTTTTTGGTGAGACTTGAAACAAAATATTTTCTCACCAAACCTCCAAATCTCTAAAGGGGTATGTGTGTTTTGTAGATTTATTGTTTTAGTCTTACTGTAAATGCCAAAGTATATAAGATTGAAAAAAATATTGTTTCAGTGGTGGGTCTCAAACCACCCTTCTTGATATCTGAAACCTGACGCCTTAACCAAAGGAGCTATTTCAGCATGAGACTTTTGTATATATGTTTTACAGTCTTATTTTAAATGCCAATGTATACAAGATTAAAAAAATATTGTTTTAGTGGTGGGTCTTGAACAACCCTCCTTGACATCTGAAACCTGATGCCTTAACTAGAATAACTGTTTCAGCATGAAACAAGTGAATGTGTTCAACAGTCTTATTTTAGATGCCTAAGTATACAGGGTGGACCACATAAATCCGGACTTTTTTAAAACAAACATAGCGCCAAAACTACTTGACCAATCAGGACGTTTGAACCCACTATAAAAAGCTTAGGTAATGACCTTTTTTCCCATGAAAATCTTTGGACGATGGAGGACGTGTACGCAAAGCTGGCCGCGCATATGTTCAACAAGGCAGATTCGAATTGTGCAGATAGTTTACCATGGATTTATGATTTGGGCCTACTAAATCTGACCTCAACCCATCTGTAGTTGAGATGGACTAATAAAACTTGCTGGAGATACTATCAGATACCTAGTGAAAACACTAGAAAAGACTAGAGCTCTCTATCCCAGCTGACTTGGCTGAAGTACTCCGACAAAGTGGATAGTGGTAGATTTTAAGATGTCAAAAACGTCAAAAATCTTGAAAATTTCTCGATTCTTGACTTCAGGGGCCAATATGTAACCTTGAAACTCGTTTTAGACTATGTATTGCGCTAATAACCCAATCTTAATCTTCATGCCATTTTTAAAAAGGTATAAAACGTTGTTATAGCTTAACTGTGGCCCAAATGAGAGCTACCGTGTCAAAGGGTAGCTTTAAAGATGGGTTAATTTAGATCCTGTGGTTACTCCCGTCCTTATGAAGATGTGGCCTCCCAGCAGCCCCAATCTTAATCCAATGGACTTTTGGGCCTGGAGCGCCATTAAAGCATGAACAAGTAGACGCGCCCATACCAAAAAGACATCTCTCATTGCTCCTATCATGGAGAACTTTGCCTGCTTGAACAGGGACATGGTGACCAGGGTTGACGGGCGGATCAAGGGGCAGGTAGAGGCGGTGATTTAGGCTGGCGGCGATTTTATTAAATAATCTAATAGTCATATACCTAGGTGGCTTCCCAGTTTTTAAAATTCAATAAAATCTTTAAAATTGACGATTTTATGTTTATTTGTTTAAAAATAAGAAAAAGTCCGGATTTATGTGGTGCACCCTGTATAAGATTGAAAAACATATTGGTTCATTGGTGGGTCTTGAACCACCCTCCTTGACATCTGAAAGCTGATGCGTTAACTAAAAGAGCTCTTTCAGCATGAGACATCACTGTGGGCTAGAATTGAATCAAGACAAAAGTAAGTGCCGAGCCCTGGAACCTATGTATGGTGAAAAAAGACTTAAAACTATGATGATTCCAGGTAAAACCAAAATATTTCAGCGGGAGCTTTTTGAGAAAATTAGATTTGAAAATTTCAAGTTCAATTTTCACTCCCTAGGAGATGCCGCATAATCATGACAAGAAAAGCAAATATTATTTATTTTAAATTTTGAACAACTTTCCTTTTATAAAGTTCTTCATAAAACCACTCCTGAAGGGAGTTAATAAATGGCCATTTGTATCACTTGCTTTGCAAAGGTCACGAAAATTCAGCCTAAAATAAATCATACATAGAGAGGGTTATAGCCCTCTACCTTTTATACAGAGAAAATACAGGGGGGGTATGCGATCAATGCCACCTCCCCGCCCATCCTCCAACTGGGGTTAATATTACAGATTGAGGGTAGTAATAGTTTATTAGTTTAATTGCTTAGAAGAAAGACCATTTAATAGTTACATAATTTTTAAGTTTTAACCTGAATCCTTATAATAAAGTAACAGGATGTGTATCTGTTTGTCTGTATTGAAGGATCTCGCTAACCGCTGAACCGATAGGGTTCTCCTTTACAGGGTAGCTTCTCATAGGCCCTGGGAAGGTTTATAACTATTTTGGGGGAGGGTACCACAACTCTACCAAGAGAAATCGCCCCCTCAAGTGCCTCAGAGGCCTCTAAGGGCGTAGCCGCCAGTTTTATATAATAAGATGCCAGTAATTTGGCCGGTTATCCGGCCGGATATCCGGCAATTTGGCCGGATATCCGGTAGTTTGCCGGATATCCGGTAGTTTGCCGGATATCCGGCCGGATACCGGATATCCGGCATTTGAAATCGGCCGGATATTCGGTATCCGGTATCCGGCCAAAAAACTATCCGGCCCAACCCTACTTGATATCTGAAACCTGACGCCTTAACCAAAAGAGCCATGTAAGCAGTCTCAGTTTTAATGCCAAAGTATACAATATTGAAAAAAATATTTCCCCTTGCCCTCACCTTTCTTTTTCTTCTCTGCATTAACACAGCATTCTTTTTTTAAAAACCTACCTCTGTTTATGTTACAATATGTTTTCAAAAACATATTTGATGTTGACTTTAAAAAAAAAAATCTAAAGAGAGTGAAATAAAGTGTATGAATTAAAATTTCAGTTTGTAAAGGTTATTAGATAAATTTAAAGATTCTAAGAAAAATAAAACCAATTTAGGCAAGTATTTTCTAAGAAAATTATCTTATCTTAAGATTTTTTCTATATTTTCTTAACCTATAGGGTGACAATAAAATTGTTCTATAAGATCATAATAGGTAACTAGCCAATAGGGAGATAGTTATATCTAATCTTATATAGGAAATAACTGCAGAGAGAAAGGGGACAATTGGCTATTTATTTTATTAGACCCCAAAGTTTTATTTCTCTATCTCTTACTTTCTAGGTATGTCCGTCCGTAACGGTTAGATATGACCTTTAATTTAGGAATTTTCCTAACGTTTTTACCTTTGAATGATGATTCCTGCAACAACTGGGAACAATTTAGAAAGCGCAGCTACTTTTTTTATCGTTTCTTAGTTTAAAAGTTTAATTATACCCTAATCTTTAGGAACATGATTACTAAGATAATTTGGCATAATATATTTGTTTATTTACCAACCTTTGCTTTTATGGATGTTGTTATCCTTGTTTTGTCAGTTAATGTATTATAAAAAAACATTTTGTCCGATTCTTTGGAATAGGAGTGTGGTAGGGGGCATACGGACAAGCCTTTTCCAGAGTATGCGATGCTCCGTGTTTACCAAATAACACCCAGACGCTAATCCCCAGCTTATCACAATTCTAGCCAGCCCATTTTTGGCCATTGTTTGCGCATCAGAGATGGCGGTCAACTTATACACCGCTGATAATGGGAGGGGCGCTGCCCCTCCCCACTTCATGCCCCCAGCAACCTACCCTTTTCCGGGAGACGTCTACCTTACCCCCTACGGGAGCCTACCACTCTACTGTTCACCCCGTCTCCCCCACACCCTTCTCTACCTAACCCATTTGTAATCTGTTTTGTATATAAGCTATTAACTTTGTTGTATGTGTATTCAGTTCAAATATATCTCTTAAACAGTAACTACTTGTAGTTCTTTATTGATAGAATCCTTAAAGGCTAGGGGCTCTTTTGAATCGAACTCGCGTTGTAGGGTTGATACTTGAAACGCTTCACCCTACCACAGGAGTACAATATCAATAAAAACTTGATTGGTTTGCAGTTATTTTTGGTTTTAAACAAAAGTAGAAAGAAAGAAAGAGAAAGATAGATAGATAGATAGATAGATAGAGAGAGAGAGGCAGACAGAGAGAGAGAGAGAGAGTAAATGGAAAAGATAGAGAAAATGATAAAGAATTAGATAAAGAAAGACAGAGAAAGGGAAAAAAGGAGAGAAAGAGAAAAAAGTAAATGGGAAAGATAGAGAGAAAGAGAGTAGAAGTAGCGCAGCATGAAAGAATCATGGATGGGAATACGGACAAGGAGGTTTAAAGAGCATTTGTTTAAATCAAGAATAGAAATTCAAATAAATTTGAGAATAAGTCATTTTATAATATTTATCCTTTTGTAGAATGGTCGACAGACGACTGGACAAAGTAAATTACCTACTAGATGCTCATAGGTTTTAGAGAATCTTCTGAAAAAAAAATAATGTTTCTAACTTTAATAGCTGCTGATAAAATCACTAGCACCACGGACTTACTGACGGACGGACAGACAAAGGGAATTATAATGAAACTTCGCTACTAAAAAAAAACATTTTTTTTATTTTCCTTTCAAAGACATCATTGCCAGCTTAATGATGAAGATAATTTATTAAAAAGCAAAGATTTTCTAAAAAAGGATGTCTGTCTGGCAATTGGAGTAAAATCAGACCAATCGGATGATTATATAACATATCCTCTTAGAAATTTTTTTTTCAATTTTGAAAATTTGAGTCCCCCCCCCCCCCCAACAAAAACGAACTATGAACTCTGGCCGCAGCGCTCGGCCCCCTTGCCTGCCTAGCCGCAGCGCTCAGCTCCCTAGCCTAAAACCTAACCTAACCTAAAACCTAACCTAACCTAAAACAGTTGTTCGTTGTTGTCGGGGGGGTTACTCAAATTTTAAATTTTAAAAATATGGAGAGGTGAGTAAATTAAAAATTCAATGTTGATTTCTCATTGTCATTGCTTGAGCATGAATTGTGTTATTTTTTATAAGTTTTTGACAAAAACTGAAGGATTTGTATTGAAAAAAGGGAAGGGATTGGTTTTTTAACACTCTTTATTTATTATAGAATAGCTTCAATCTTAAAAAAAAAATTTGTTATTAAATAATGTTTCTAATTTTGAACGGCCATACAAAGTCAGTTCTAAAGAGCTTTGCTACTAAAATATTTTTTAATAAATAAAGTAAAAAAATATATCAACTAAGGGCTGTAAATTAATTTATGTAAGTAAGATATTAGATCTTGAAAACGGCTATTCTGGCGGCTACAAAAATTAGGGAAGCTTCACCTTGGTCTGTATTAAGGTTAAGGAGATTTATAACAATTCTCCTCCCCACCTCAGAAATACAAATTTATGGGTTGTTTTGGTGACTTCTGATGGTTAGTGTGGCTGTCAGAATATCCATAAAAGTGAAGCTATAAATTTAGTTGGTATGACAAACGAACATTAAAGCCTAGTTCACAAAAGACATTGGTCGACCCCTGGAAAAGTTTGAAGCTTTTATAAAGGCATTTGTTAGTTGTACTTGTTTAGGTTGACCTACAGAATAAATTGGTCGACCTCCAAAAGTTGTTTCTGAACTGGGCATAACATAGACTGTTTATTTGTGATGAAAAACTATTTAAATACAGGATTCTGTTTAAGGACATGCTTACATTTTACGATAAAATTGTGTAGATGCTTCGCTTATAAAATTGTACGTATTGCTCTTGGAATCAATATTCAAAAAATCAAATGAATAGAAAAAAGATATCATACAAAAAAAATGTTGTACTTTAAAGGAAGGACAGACGAACATAAACACTTGTAGAGTGTCAGAACTGTATCAGTGTATAAGCAGAATCTAAATGTAAAAGCATAAACAAAATTGGAAGAAAAATTGCTTAAATACAGGATAATGTTTAAGGACATATTCATATTTTTAGGACTTAATAATAACATTGTATTTTGTTGTCATAGAAATCAGTATTCTAAAAATCAGATGAATAGGATAATTAACACAAATGAAAAATTATTGTCAAAAAACAACATATTATAAATGTACGTACAGACATTCTGATTATAGGAATCATCATGCAAAGTTTGAAAACAATAGGTCAATTATATCCTGTCCAAATTAATGAAAAGAGCTAACCGTTACGGATGGGAGTACGGACGGGCGGACCAACCCTAGTAATTGAAAAGCTTCGCTTTTAACCCATTAGTGCCGAACTTCCCCCCTGTCGTCAGAATCACTTGAAATTTTAAACACAGCTTCCTTAAGGGATTGTAAGACATTTGTATTTTTAGATTTTTTGATTTGTGGCATACCAAAGAAGTTTTTTTTTTGCGTCGTTTCCGACGCATTCGGACTAATCATTTTTCCCATGCGTCTATTATGTACCATATCGGACTAATCATCTTAGGCTTTTAATGTATAATCTATTAGTTGCTTCGCCCCTAACCTCTAGGGTGGGTGGGGAATGTCAGAAAAATAGCATAAAACCATCCCAAGATATTTATAAAGCTTTCCTGATAAGTAAAACCAATTCAGACCCGAAATTTCTATAATCTATAGCTTCAGACAAAAACCTTACTACTTTATAGTATGGAACACTATACTAGCAGCGGCTTCGCCCCTAGAGGCATCCAGGGACCCTTGGGTTTGGGGGGAGTCAAACCCCCTCTTTCAATTACAGTTTTAAGAAAATTTTTTAAAAAATAATGAGAGGGGTTTATTATTTTCTAGGGGTGATTTCTACTAGAGCGGTTGTGCTACTCTCCCCCAAAATAGTTATAAACCTTAACAGGTCCTATGAGAAGCTAAAATGTAAAGGAGAACCATATCGGTTCAGTGGTTAGTGAGATCCCTTAGTACACACAGACACATGTATGTAGAATGTATTTAGATCATTACTTTATTAAAAGGATAATTAACACAGATACTCTACAATCAGTGTCTGTCTGTACGTCCATTCGTCTGTATAAAACAATTCAGAATATAATTATTTGGTACTAGTGGCTACGCCCCTAGAGGCCTTTAGGGGCACTTGAGATGGGGAGAGGTCATTGAACTCTACAACAATATTTTTTATTTTAGATTTAAAAAGAATTAATTTCATTAAGTTCATTATATTTTTTCTTCGGGGTCTTTTTTAAGTGGCGATTTCTCTTTGGAGGGTGGTGGTACTCTCTCCCAAAATATTTATACACCTTACCAGGTTCTATGAGAAGCTACCATGTAAAGGAGAACCATATCGGTTCAGTGGTTAGTGAGATCCCTTGGTACACAACACACAGACACATGTAGAAAGTATATCCTGTTACTTTATTAAAAGGATACATAACACAGATACTCTACAATCAGTGTCGGTCTGTACGTCCATTCGTCTGTATGAAACAATTCAGAATATAATTATTTAGTACTAGTGGCTACGCCCCTAGAGGCCTTTAGGAGCACTTGAGATGGGGAGAGGTCATTGAATTCAACAACAATATTTTTTATTTAAAAAGAATTAATTTCATTAAGTTCATTCTATTTTTTCTTGTGTTAGGGGGTCTTTTTCAAGGGGCGATTTCTCTTTGGAGGGTGGAGGTAACCTCCCCAAAAATAGTTGTAAACCTTCCTAGGACCTATGAGAAGCTACAAAGTAAAAAAAGAAGCATATCAGTTAAGCAGATACACAGATAGATACCCTTTCACTTTATTACAATGTTTAGCAAAGAAATATGATTTTGTCGACAATTATATTGAACAACCCAATACATGACAACCCCTCACCCCCCCCCCCCCCCAGCCCCTGTTAATCCTTTAAGTTTTATAATAACTTTTTCTTATTTGTTGTCTTACCAACTGTGGGGAATTGTATTTGTATTTTGATTGGTTGGTTTATTAAGTGTCCGAATGTTTCAACCACTAAATGTAATCTACAGAAAGATTTTATTGTATAATATCCCTGAGTAAGTACATCAATTTATCGGCCATTGACTTACTATTTTAGATCCCTAACCAATGCATTTCTTAGTTGTAGCGTAGTTGTTAATTATTTGAATGCAATTATATATACATATACAGACGGACGGATGTACAGACAGACGATAATTGTAGAGTATTTGTGCTATTTTTATGAATATATTAACAGCTAGGCTGCAATAAAAATTACGGAAGTATAAACATATTTACAGTCTTTAATTGGCTGTAATTTTGGATATATAGACAGACATACATACATTCCCTAGTTGTAAGGTAGCTATTATTTATTTGGATGCAATTATGGAAATACAGACAGGTGGACGTGCAGACAGACCCTAGTTGTAGATTATCTGCGCTACTACTTTTATATCCTTAAAATAAAGTAACATGTTATTGTATGTCTTTGTGTGTGTACCAAAGGACCTTGCTAACCACTGAACCTATATGGTGCTCCGTTGCATGGTAGCTTCTACTAGGTCCTGGTAAGGTTTATAACTATTTTGAAGGAGGATACCACCACCATCCCTTAAGAGAAATAATCCCTTGAAAATAAAAAAACCCAAAATTAAAAAAAACTTATTCTTTAAAAAATTGTAATTGAAAGAGGGGATTTGTCTCCCCCTGCAATCTAAGGGGCCCTAGATGCCTCTAGGGGCGTAGCCGCTGCTTGTATTGTATTCCATACTATAAAGTAGTAAGGTTTTTTGGCTCAAGCCAAAGATTACAGAAATTGTAGGTCTGAATTGGTTTTACTTATCAGGGAAGCTTTATAAATACCTTGGGGTGGTTTTAAGCTATTTTCCTGACATCCCCCACACGTCCTAGAGGTTAGGGGCGTAGCAACTAGTAGATTATAAGAAATTATACAGTAAAATCCTAAAATGATTAGTCCTATAAGGTCAAAAAGGACGCAATGGCTAAAATGATTAGTCCGAATGCGTCTAATACGACGCACAACAATTTATCAAAAAAAAGTATGTAAACTAACTAAAATTAGAGAAAACTTAGCAGAAACTAAAAATATATAACAAATGCTATAATTAATTATAAATAAGTATGTTTTAATTCTTTAAAAGAAAAAAGTTAGGCCTGGTGTGGAAATTTTTTCCTAATTTTTCCACTTCTGCCATGAAAATATGATTTCATCTGTTCATCAAATGAAGTGAGAGGCCAAGCAATGTAGAGGACAAAACTTGAAGCTCTATTCAGTTATTTACAAACATTTAAAAAGGACAGTATAAAAAAATAGAGTGATAGTATAGGTTTGAATTTGTGCGTCGTTTAAGACCCTATTGTCATTAAGTGAAATATCTTAATGTTTTAAATAGAAGTACGGACTTTCATGTAACGATTATAGAGTTGCTACATACCTTACTAATACTATTATAGGAATCATCATGCAATGTTTGAAATCGATAGGGCAATTATAACATGTCTAAATAAACGAAAAGAGCTAACTAATAGGACGTACAGACGGACGGACTGACCCTAATTAAAGAAAAACTTCGCTTTTAAAAATCTTTTAGGATGGTGGTATATAAAAATCTACGGCTTAATTTAGGCCTGTTTGAATTTTCCTTTCGTTTTAATCTTGTCATGATAATTCCTGTAACAAGGTACAATTTTATTAAAAGGTATCTTTACATACTAAATTACACACTAAATTACATATAATTGTGCTTTGTGGATGTTTTATTCATTGTTTGTTAAAAAAACTGTTGAAATACAGGATAAGGTTTAACGACATACAATTAGACAATTATATCACATAAAAATTTGTTGTTAAAAAATTTAAAATCAGCTTGTTTAAAATGGACGTACGGACATTCTGGTAACGATTATATAGAATCTACCCTTTATGATTTGTACCTATCTCCTACAGAAATTCCCATGAATTGTTTGAAATTGATGGGACAATTCTAACATGCCTAAATTAACGAAAATAGCTATCCGTTCCAGACTGAATACGGACAGACGGTTGGACCGACCATAATTATAGAAAAGCATTTATCTACCTAATGTACTTATGATACTTATGTACTTATTGTACCCATGATATGTACTTACTCTAAACATAGAGTAGTTGCGATTTTATCCTTAAAGTAAACATATTAACGTCTTCGTAGTGGGGGGGGGGGATATTAAAATGTAAAAGTTTACAATGGGGAAGTGCAGCTACTCTATAATTTAAGTATATCCATAATTATCAAATTATTTTCTTGCTTCAATTATTTTGATATTCATATTTATATAAATCTTATTCGTTGGCTTAACAACCTTAGGTACGTTTATTGAATTTTAATTGTTTGTTTCATTAAATTAAAAACCAAACGTTTCAACCACTAATTGTATCTACAAGTGGTTTATTGTGTGTATCATTATTGGGAATACCTTTATCCTTCTTATATTTCAACTGTTGCGAAGAGATGAAATATCTTCAAATATGTTATAAGATGTTTAACGGAAAAGTTTGTTAAAAATGAATGCCCCTCCCTGAGACAAGGACAAACATATTTATAGAAATTAAATAATTATGAAAGATATAGAGAAAATATAAAAATAGCCTAAAACCCGATAAAAAGCAGCCCAACAACCACAAATGTTTTATAGTTGATTGTTTATAGGAGCTGAAAAATTACATTTCCCTGTAGTGTCTCAAAAATCAGACATGTGACGTCATAAAAATGAGGGAGATGAGAAGAGAAGTGAAAAAGAAAACCCCCAAAAAGAGATGGATAATCACTCATTTTTATGATTTCTCAAGGCTGATTTTTAAAAACATTTAGTCCAGCTAAATTTCCCCTATTTGGTGTCTAACGGACAGACAGGCATTGTGAATTCTAGAGTAGCTTCACTACTAAAAATATCTACAAATATGTGATAATGTTTATCCATCCCCCCCTTCCCCTTCTTTTCTCCTTTTATCTATCTCACTAACTAACTAACTATCTATCTATTTACCTATCTACCTATATATATTTATCTAAATATCTATCTATCCAATCTTTTATAGTCCAGGACAGGTTTTAGTCTATGTTAGAGGGACGAGGGAAAGAGTATACCTTACTTATACAGTAATCCCCAAGTAATGCTATTAGGATTTAAGATTAAAGGACGATTATACCATTATAACATTTCATTTTAGATATGCCGCAAAAAAGTAGAAAAGAAGGGGAATGGGGGGAAAGATGGGGTGGGTTTTGCTTTCTTTCGGAAATAGCCTAAAACCTGTACAAGATTCTAAGTAACAGCCACTAAGAAAGGGCTAATCTGTATCTGTCGGTCTGTACCAAAAAGAATTACCAATCCCTCTCCCAATTTTCTTTTTAAGATTGAAACGAAAATGGGGGTAATCAACTCCCCCACCCCCTGAAAAAAAGAAAACATCATTATTTTTAAACATCTTTAAAAACTAAAATGAAAATGAGGGTCCAATTTAATAAAAGTGCCCTAGTATAAAGATAAAAATCTGAGTAAAGACGTTATTGAGAATAACTATTTCAAAGCAGGGCTACTCTTTAGATTATTACCATTCTAAATGTAATTCTTATAGCTGGTCTATATATCTGTCCATATGTAATACAAGATCCACGAAAACAGCTGGACTAATTGATTAATTAATTTTCATGCAAACTTTGTGTTGATCCCTTAGAAATTATTTATCCTAAAGTATTTCTATTGGATTTATTCATAGTCAATAAATCAATATATTAGAAGGGATAGTAATGGATTTGAAAAGTTGTCTAAAAACTTCCCTGGATCTATGTAAAGCTTCCTTAAGATAAAGAACTCAATCAGTTCAATGAAATCTTAAGCTTCAAACAAATAAACTATATATAATAAGATAAAAAATTGATTATACTCTATATTGATTTGTTCTTGTTAACTGTTCAATATTTTATTGCGCATATTCTATTACCTTCCGCATAATGTGTTCTATAGATCTTTTGCATTTATGTTTATTTCACACAAACTACCCTGTTAAGCAATGATTAATCTACCAACCCACACATATGTTTTTGAATAAATTGAAAAATTAAGGTTAGGTCCTATTGAGTTCTGGATAGCCCGCCAGCAGGGTTATAGCACTTATCCCGCGCCTAATATTTTCAAAATAGGAGAGGGGGGGGGGGGGGTATTGTATTTCTCAAATGGCATAAACCTTGCATAAGCTGTGATCTATGTAAATCAATTTTTGAATTTATCTAATTTTCTTTTCTTTAGGTATGCAATAAATATTTTTGTTCTTGTTAAAAATTAAAGTTTTACTTTCAATGACTTTTCCGTATTTTAAACATTTTTACAGTTAGATGGATAGATATTATAGAGCCAATACTTACAATTATTGAAATAACAACCACTAGGTTTAATCTACAGAAGGGGTAATTTTGTTTGTCAAGACAATACGCCTATAAAAGTAAACTAGGTGTGTAAAATGTAACTTTTAAAGCCGCAGAGATATTGCTTCCCAAGAATAATTATAAATATCATCATATTATAGACAGCTTATTAATATGAAAAATTATCAAAGATTAAGTTTTGTTACCTCTGAGAGGAGCCAAAAGCCCCGGCTAAAAAGCGAGGTATTAAATTGATTATTCTTATTTAAATATTCGTGGGAAATTGTCTCTAAATTATTCTGGTTTTATAAACACAACATATTATTTATTGGATTAAAAGCTTTTCTCGTATTCATTCGAATCCGGTGGATAGGAACCGGTTCTCATCCATACGAAAAAACTATGTCTAGCATCGTATTATATCAAGCTTTCTACGAATATAAAAATGTACAATCATAATATTGTAACCAGTTTTTTTAGCCGGTGCCTTCGGCACCACGGGGCTAAAAAAACTGGTTTTAATCTCATAATTGTACATTCTATATCCGCGGAAAGCAGTTTATAATACGATGCGAGAAATAACTATTACTACTTTTATTGAATTTTTTGCTTAGTTTTAACTTAAAGTGTTAATTATTTTAACCTACAATTCTTATCTACAGATGCGTTAATTTTGTTTATTTTCATTGGTTTATCCATTTATCTCTTATTTGATGGCTCAACAACTTTGGGGACTTTTATTGAATTGGTTTGTTTATTAAACTGAGTGCCCAAATAATTTCAACAAATAATTGGTATCTACAGAATGGGTAATTTAGTGTATTATCATTTGGAAATTGGAATGAACATTAGTTTATCGCCATTGTCTTATCCCTGATATCTATACTTTTTTATCGTCAACAGTTCATAAATCAAATATTTAATGTGTTGTTAGCCAGTGATCCAAAGGGTTAAGAAAATTGCCGATGAATTGTTGTATATCCTAAAAGATGATAATAATTACCCCTTCCATAGATTACAATTTGTAGTTGAACTTTTGGACAATCAACTTAAGGACCCAACCAAACATAATTTAATAAAAGTCTCCGAAGTTGTTGAGCCAACTTATTAGAAAACGTTATAAATAAGACTTTGGGGACTAGTGTAAAAAAAGCCAAATTTCTTCTCCCTCCCTGGTTGTTAGCGATAGGACAATGGACAATAAATTAATCTTCGCCCAATATTTCATATACATGCAATAAAAAGCAAAAAGCAAAAAAAAGACAAATTGTAATTGAGGTTTGGTGATTACATGTGTGAAAGAAATTTTAAAATTAGTTAAGAAACAAGAAAGTTAAAAAAATTAGGGGGGGGGGGGAATATCTGTCCCCCCTACCTCTTTCTCCGGGGGTTGGTGATTACATGTGTGAAAGAATTTTTGAAATAAGTTAAGAAACAAGAAAGTTAAAAAAAAAATAGGGGGAGGGGGGGGAAATACCTCCCGCCTCCCCCCCCTCTTTCTCCGGGGGTTGGTGATGTCATGTGTGAAAGAATTTTTTTAATTGGTTAAGAAACAAAAAATGAAAAAAAATTAGGGGGGGTGAGGTCGCCCCCCTCTTCCCCCCTCAACCCCACTCGATACCTCACCACCCTGGGTTTAGTGAAAGAATTTTTGAAATCCGTTCATAAACAAAGAAGTTAGGTTTTGCTAACTGGTTTTACTTCAGTTGAATTTTCATTTAATATTAATGTAAGTAAGAGATTGGGTGAATTTTTGCATTCAATAAAAGTTAAATTTTACTAATTTTATGATTATTTATAAACAATACTTTCTTATCTTTAACATCTTTATTACCGTTACATATAACATTTGTAAAGTGGCTCCTAAACATCAAAAATCTTTGAAAAAAATCGCCTTTGAAGACAAAATTTGGCTTCAAAAATTCCTGGATTATATATGTAAATTTGCTTATAATCTTTACTATAATACATATGAGATTCGATATTGGGAGCCAGAAAAAAACAGGAGCCGACTCGCGAATTTTGTATGTACAATTCGCGGTAAAATGGTAAAATGTTCCTACAATAAATATACAATTCGTGGATTGTGTGCAGGGTAAAATGTTCCTGGGATAGATTTAAAAAAAAAATATATGAATTTTAAATAATGCTAGCTGCCAAATTAATGAACATATATATTATATTTTGCACAAAATTTTAATCAACATAAAAAAAGTCATACAAGTAATCTACAATAACCATTGTTTAATAATTCACAGTTATCTCGTACGAAAATTTGCGACACACACATTTTTACACATTTTTTCTTAATTAAAGTTTTCTCTGTGCAATGCATTATTGGATATTGTCTATTCCAGATTGCTTATGCCACTAAAAGAAGCCCTACAAATAATCTGGAATAATTAAACTCAATAATGCACAGTTATCTTGCAGTGTACAAAAATGTGCGAAAAAAATTATTTTATGTGTGTTTTCTTTAGTCAAGCATTCCCTGTGCATCATTAGATCTTAGCTATTCCAGATTATGTACAGGCCTCCTTATGGCGCTTATAATGATATGCGGGCATAACATGTAGGTTCAGCCCTTTGGCAGCTATCACTCAGTCTTTAAAAATGTTATAGATTTTTGGAGTTAATCGATCCCAGGAACATTTTACCATGAACTGCACAGGATCCCAATGCCCATATCAAGGCAGGCACATAAATACTAATATCCAGGTGGGTAAATACATATGTCATGCTTTAGATTAGCTGCCTGATACAACAAATTGTTAAATTGTTTACTGACCAGGCATAGTAAATGGCTTTTTTTATTTTTAAAGTTAATATCCTTTTAAAATTGATTATATTTATTTTGATTTGTGTGCATTAAATTTGAAAGTTAAAATATCTTATTTAAAATAAGAAAATAGGTTTCTGGGGGGTTGGAGACCCCCTTGGTGAGACAAGGTGGTGTATATAAACCCCATGATCAAAATCTACTGCTGCTATGTCTATGCACGACATTAAAAGTCAGAGTAGGTGGAATGCTTTTGCAAATACAGGCGGAATGCCTTTGCAAAAACCATGCACAGTTAGAACTTCTAGACAAAGGTTGTGTAATCAAAGGGATCAAAGGGGAAAGTATTTAACCATATAATCATGCACTTCATTAATCAAGATATGGTTCAGATATACAACAGAAGAATATCTTGTAATGAATCCCTTCATCATCATATGCAATCCAAGGCTTTGTTAATCCTCATACATCCTTCCTCTCTGGCAAAAACTATAGATATTCTTTAATCTTACTTACTTTAAGCTAAATTTAAACATTTCATACTTGTTTTAAGAATATCTCGTTCCTAGCTCTCAAAAAAACCTAAAAGTTAGAAATTCTCAAAAAAAAAAAAATAGTGTTTTTTTGTCATTTCTAAGGCAAGGAACGAGATATTTTGAAACGGACATAAGTTCCAGAGTCTACTCCTCAAGGCCTTTTCTGGGAGAACCATAAAGTCAATAAATTTTTGACTCCCATTCAATGTCCAAAATCAGGCCACTCTTAATTGTGTACCGGTATAAAATAAACAAAAATGTTAGCAGAATTTTAAAAAGCAACAATGAAAAATGGCAAATTGCATACAGTGATAAGCTTTTGCAACAAAATAAAATCTGCATTTTATTTACATTTATTTTATACTTTAAACAAAGGTTTAAGAAATAATGTAACATTAAACCTTTTCAAAATTAAGGGGGAAATAATTTAGTTAAAACAGTGGCGTTCACAGGGTTTTTGCAAATGGAAAGCGCAAACCTTCCAAAACCAAAATCTAAGGGGGATGCTGGGGGCGAGAGCTTAAAGGTTCCCTTTGCAGACAACAAAATGGTTTTATTTTATCGTCAATATTTTCTTTTTTAGCAGACAACGTTTAAAAAATGATTGCCAAAAAATATTTATTTATCGCATCGTATTATAAACTGCTTTACGTGGATATAAAGTTTGAACAATTAAGAGATTAAAAACAGTTTGTTAGCCCCGAGATGCCGGTCTTCGACGCCACATTGGAAAAAATATTTATTCTGTCAATGCTTTTTTTTCAATTTTTTAACATATCGCTTTTTTCCAAGAATAACAAAAAGAATTATTAAAAATGGTCCTCCATTGTATTTTAAAACATAAATAAATAGATACACATAATTAGAATTATGGTTCTACGCATTTAAAAGTAAATTTCTGAGGATGAGGGACATGTTCTCCAGTATGGCTTTGAAACAAATTAATACCGCTGGATTAGAACCGGTTCTGAGCTATACTGTAAATTCATCTATGGTTTCTTTTTAAAGACAATTTTTTATGGATAATAAAATTATCAAATCAAAACCAGTTTTACTGTCCTCAGAAATACAGGTAGGGGATGGGACATTGGATTTTAAATTTTACTTTTACCCAAAGATTTATGAACATGTTCTCTCATTTTTACCCCCCCCCCCCCCCCTCCTACTTTTTTAGGAAAAATGGGTCCTCTTTTTACCTCGAAAAAAATTTAAAAATTCTTTTGAAGCAAATATTTTTCTGTTGTCGATAATTCCTTGAAAATCAGAAAAGGTTCTGCAAACTATAGGCCACATGTTTATATTATCAGCGAAGCAACTCTAACTTTGTCTGTTCGTTTGTCAGTTCGAAACGCTATAGGGGAAATGAAAATTTCTCGGTTGCTAACTTTTCATGTTATTTGTGCATCTAAGTTATACATTGTTTCAAAAGACTTAAATATTTTTAAGTTTTAGTTTTTTCTTTTGCTATTATATTTTTTGCAATGTTACGATTTTAAGTCAAATTTATATTGTTTTTTTCTTCTGTTTTTTAATCGAAAAAACGCTGCTGCTATTTTATCCTTGTAAAAAAAGTAACAGGATGTCTGTCAGTGAGTGTTTGTATGCTTGTCTGTTTAGGAGTACCGAAGGATCTTGAACCGCTTAACCGATATGATTCTCCTTTCCAATTTAGCCTCTCGTAGGCCCTAAGAAATTTCATGAATATTATGGGGGAGGGTACAACCACCATTCCAGATAAAATCGCCTCCAAAGAAATTGTAAATATTTGATTGGTCGTCACTTTTCTGTTGTTCGTTATTTTTAAGGATGTTGTCATCCTTGTTTCGCTGAAATTTCCAAGTAGACACCTGCAAAATACGCATTATTTTTTTTATAATTCTTATGTAATAATGTAAATTTATTGTGCATAAGTTTTATTCTTTTTGTTTTTTATTCAATATTTTTTTTGCTCAAACGTTTTTGTTAGATTTGAAACATAAAACTTTTGTCTCTACGACTTTTTAAAAGCATTCAAAAAAAAAAATATGTATACATTGTTTTACTAGCGGCTGCGGCCCTAGAGGCCTCTTGGAACACTTGACGTAAAAGAGATAGGTGAGAGTTTCAAAAGAAGTAATAAAATTAGGCATCCTATGATTAAGTAATTATGGGAAAGAATTAGCCAGAATTTTTTGTGTAGAATTATCAATATGTTGAAAATAATATGAGTTTTTACATTACATTTATAAATGTTCGTTTGTCTGACACGCTGATTTTTTTTAGATCATTTATCTTTAGTGTAAAGCTACCCTATAATGCTATAAAGCTCTCTCGCTGACTGACTGAATTCCCTAACTGAAAATTTGTATACTGCAATAAGAGTGTTTTTGGAGTGAGAGCTATTAGCGACAGAATAAATCTACTGAAAACTTTGACCTATTACTGATTTTTGTATTCATCAAATTTTTCATTTGAGGAAGATTACAATAAGAATAAAATTGTATTATATGTGCATCTATGAAGGTTTTAGGGCCTTGTTTTCTTAAACAACGACTTAATTTACTGGAACATTTGGTAATACTGCCAAACTAACAACAATACTTTTTGAGTAGATGTACTGAATAAAATTGATTTATGTATGATTTTGCCGTTTTTCTTTGTAAAAAGAACGTAATTTCATAAATGAATATTATTGTATTGTATACCAAATAACAAGTACAACATTAATTTTTTTAAAAATACAGTCGGACAAACAAACATTTAATATCCACTTATTCAGATTTTTACCCAAGGATCTAAAAGGATAAGACAATAACCGATAAATTAATGTACATTCCCCTTCTGTATATTAAATTAGTGGTTGAAACGTTTGGACACTCAATTTTAATAACCAACAAATGAAAATTATATTAAAGTTCCTAAAGTTCTAAAGCATATGAATGAAACATAAAACTTTGAAAACTAGTGTAAAAAACATCCAAATTTTCCCTCCTTCCCTGTTTTTCCCCACACTCAAAATAGAAATTGAGAAAATAGCTAAGACGTCCTTGATGTTCAAAATGGACCTAATTATAAAAAATGCTTATAACATTATTCACATCGTTCTAGTAATCGCCTTTTTAAAAATCAAGTAGTTAGACCACTAATTTCAAATAAAAATTTTGTAAGTAAAAAAGATTTTTAAAAGTTTCCATGCTTAAAAATAAACGTTGTATACACCTTATGGCTACAGAAATTCTTATACAAGTTTTGGAAACGACAGACATACGGACTGAACTACCCGACTAGATGTAGAAAAGCTACGCTAGAACTAAACTGCATAATATGTTAGGACACTTTTTGCCCAAGATTTGAATCTCTATTTAGTAAGAAGAAAAGGTCATTGGTATTGAATATTTATGAGGAGTAAAGCTTTCCTACAATTAAAGTACATTGGTCTGTCTTCTCAAGGTTAGTCTAAAGGTATAAGACAATGGCCGATAAATTGATGTTCATTCCCCAATGATGAAAAACAAAATTACTTATTCTGTATAGTACAATTAGTGGTTGAAACGTTTAAACGCTAAACCTAACAATCCAGCCAATCAAATCCATTAAAAGACCTCGAAGTTGTTAAGCCAACAAATAAGAAAACGTTATGATAGAACTTTAGGAACTAAAAGAATAAATAGCCCATTGTCCCCATACTCTCTGGCATGAAATTGAGAATCAGTGTTTACCAGCAGAGGCGAGCAGATTTATTTTTTAACACCCATATTTATCTTAATTGAGTGTTTTTTTCCTGGCACCCCCTTCTGCACACCTCTACTTCATTGCTATTGAACGCAATCATCCTTGTTTATGCTTAATTTTTCAAATTTACATTTGCAACGTGGTTTTATAATTGCAAACCATTTTCAGGCATAAAAATAGAGATTTTGTAATTTAAATTAATTCTACTGAATTTTTGGAACAGTACACTTTCTGGCATTGCTACTGGATATATGTATCTACTAGAGACGATCTCAAGGGGCTTTGCAACAACCCTACCCTAATTCTTTCTTGGAACTAAAAAAATATTTTTTTGGGTACAGATTAAATTTTCTGCTTACTACGTTATTATATACTAGCTGCTTCGTCCCTAGCCTTAAACATATTATATACTAGCTGCTTCATCCCTAGCCTTAAACATATTATATACTAGCTGCTTTATCCCTAGCCTTAAACATATTATATACTAGCTGCTTCATCCCTAGCCTTAAACATATTATATACTAGCTGCTTCATCCCAGGCCTTAAACATATTATTTACTAGATCTTTAGATTCAGACAAAAAAATCATACTACTTTAAATTATACTAGCGGCTACGCCCCTAGGGGCACGTGAGGAGGGGCGGGGGAAGTCGACCACCACCCAACCTTCAATTTTAGTTTTAAAAAGAAAACAAAAGAGATTTCTACTGGGAGGGTATTGGTACCCTCCAAAAAAATAGTTATAAACCTTCACAGGAGATGAATAACTATTAAGGAAAAACATATCAATTTAGCAGTTAGCGAGATCCTTCGGTATACACACAGATAGACATCCTGTTACCTATATAAAAGGATGATGACTTGTACTTTCTTGGTCAGAACAGTAAAAGATAAAAATAATCAAATTGATATAAATCAGAATTAAAGTAAATTAAAGTGGTGGGGAAAGAATAAAGACATAAAGGAAGCTTCTCTGTAAATGACAGTAAACACACATACATATATTGAGAAATACTCAAGGAACCAAAGTTGTATAACCACGTAATTTTAAGTGTTGGCTAAATACTTTGGGCACTTTTATTTAATTTTGGTTGGTTGGTTTTAAAATAGTGTTGTCCAAAATTTTTAACCAATTCATTTAATCTACAGAAGGGGTAATTTTGTTTATCATCATTGGGGATTTATAACATTTGCTTATCTATTGTCTTATCCCTTAAACTCCTTGAATTTTACCCCTTTATTAAATGTTATCAAAAACACGTGATAATACCAAGTATAACTTTCTAAATCACATTATATTATTATTATTAGAAATCTCGGCCATTTCAAATTCCTTAAAATTAATCAACCAATCCCGTGTGGAACTATAGTGCTGTTATTATATCAATAGGATATATTGATTATTAGAATAGCATTTAGAATTAGTCATCTAGGATTTTATTAATAAAGTCTTTGATGCTTACACACAATGTACTTGTTGAGCACACTGATAACCCCCTCCATCCCTCCACCCCCCCCCCTTCAAAAAAAAAATTGAAACAAAGGGGAGTATTTTTCCCTATACCTATACCCGAATGGGGATTTGAACCCTGCGGGGCTACCCATATATATGAACACCAAACCTGATAAAAAGTAATAAACAAAAAAATAACCACCTTACATTTAAAAGTTTTTTTTATTTTCAAAAAGAGGGAGAGGGGAGTTTATCAGTGCTTAACAGGGTACCAGGCGCCAAGCCTTTCATGTCGACACAAGATAACTTATTAAACAAAATCTGTCGGTAATCTGTCAGTTTAGAAAGAGAATGTCATGTCATCACAAAGTTTCCAATGTTAACAGGAGTTTTGTAACCCTAACCCCAATTTAATTGAAAGAAAATATTTGTGTATATGGTCATTGATTTGCTTTCAGATAGGGATAGGTAAATTGTATCAAAATAAATATATCAGAGACAAAAAATATATTTTTTTTAAAATCTAACCCATAATTTTATTCTAAATATCGATTTGAACCGGTTCTCTGCCATACTTTAAAATCATGTGTAGCATCGTATCACAGACAATTTTCCACGAATATTAAAATGAAAATTATACGCTGCCTCCAACTATTTGTGGATTTGTAAGCTAATTTAATTTGTATTGTGGTATCCATGTATCCGTGCTCTGCCGAGGTCACCAGGTTATTAACCTTTTCATCCTTGTTTGTTATACCAGCAGGCAGATTCAGGGATAAGACAATGGACAATAAAATTGAATACATCCCATTCCCCAATTATGTTAAACATTGTACAAAATATCCCCCTTATCTGTAGATTTAGATTATTGGTTGAAAAGTTTGGATACAACTTATTTAAAACCAGCAAATCATAACCAAATTTTTTTTTCATTGATTTCGCGGTAATAAAACAGTGGGTTTCAATATAATTTACAGTTTATAGTCAAAAATTTCTGCAAGGACAATCATGTTCATTAATACAAATTAATTATTTCTACAAAACAAACATTTACGGTGACATAAAAAAAAGCCTAAAACCATCATAGGAGCTATGTTAAGTGCATGCTCCTAAATTTAAGAACTGAATTGGTTCAGTGATTTGCGAGATCTTAACGGACTTGGATTATTAATTGCTGTTTCATATTAAGATGGTTTATTTGGTGTGAAGGGGGGGGGGGAATTGTAGAATGTATAAATCAATGCATGTATCTAAAGGGATAAGACAATTGCCGATATATTCATGTATATCCCCAATGATGATATACAAAATTTCCTATGATCCTAAGTCCCAAAAGTTTTTAAGCTAACGAATAAGAAGATGTTATTTTAACACTAGGGGACTAGTGTAACTAACAGCCCCACGCCCATCCCCCCCCCCCCCTGAAATCAATGACAGAAGGGGACAGGTGAAAAATACCTAAATTCTTGGAAGCCGCTAATTTCTGAATTAAAAACATGGAAATAGATACTTTGGGGTGGGGGGGGGAGGGCATACTTAGAGGGGGGGATTTAGTTAGTCTATTAATGTGGAAAATTTCAAGGTTTTATTCACTTAAAAGCATAATTTTAGATTTGAACCTTTAAAGAGTTTTCGTTTGATAATTATAAAGTCAAATTAGATTTATGTTTACATATTAGTCAAGAACTAACGTTTGCGCCTCTAGCATCTAGGGATTTTAAATTCGAAGGGAATGTACAGAAAAACAGCTTAAACCAATCGGGAGTCCTATAAGAAGCTTCCCTTAAATGGAGAACTAAATCAGATCAATAGTTCTCAAAATTCTAAGCTACAGACAAAAAAACGGACATACCCATCATTTTATTAATATTTTTAATTACCCCTGAAAAAAGTAGGTTTGGTAAGGGGAAGGGTCAATAACCCCCCCTTCATATTTAGATTTTGTACAATTCCATTGAATTGTTTATTTCATCATGCTCATTCTATCCTTGGATGTTAAATTCGTTGACACTTCCTAAGCCATTAATAAAGGGAGCGGTAAGTGGTTGCAAAAATGGATATAGAATACTTATATATTATGACAAAGGAATTTTTGTCTTTCATTTGGTTTGCTTATAAAGTCTTCAGATATTCAACCATCTATTATTCTATCTATCATATTTATCTATGCATCCAATTTTTTATCTATCCAATTTCAATTGATCCGTCCATTCATTCATCCATTCATTTATTTATTTATCAATGTTTGTCCGTCTGTCTATCATACATCATGTTTAGGAAGTAGGTTTTTTTTAAGCTCCTATGTAAGTTTGGTTTGTAATTTTATTAAACGTTTATACATCCAACTTACAGCTAAACTGTATAAGACTAAAGAGGGTGCCATGTTCACCGAAATATACTTCAAAATAAATACTCTAAAAAAAACTTTTACTTCACTTTAGTGAATTTATTGTAACTTTTAATCTGAAGTTTATTTTACTTGTCCATACATCCGTTAACCGGAGCTTAGATTAGATTTAAATATTTGTAAGATGGAAGGTTAGCAGGGTGATGGAATGGAAATTATATTAGTCCAAGTTCTGTAAACATATTATCTCATTTGTTAGCTTAAAAGCTATGGGGACTTATATTGAATCTTTTTTCTATTGTTTGGTACAGACTAGCATTGTCCAAACTTTTCTACCAATTAGTTTTTTTTCTCTTTGCAAAGGTAATAAGATAATTTTAGGTAATTGTATTCTTTATCTAAGTCTACTTATATTTTTATGACATTTTTCTTAGCTCTCCCGTCCCTTGTAAATAGATGCTAGGGGCGCATTCGCTAGTTAAAGATATTATGAAAGTATATTATTTATTTGCGGCTGACAGAATAGCTTGATCTCTAAAGTTAAAGCAGCTTTGTTAAAGCAATTAATAATACTTTCAATTTCATTTGAAATGCCAGGTAATTTCCCTAGCTTCTAGTGCCATAATACGCCTGATTTAGCAGCAGTAGAAACCATTTTTAATGTCTTACTTTACAATGCTATTTCAAAAAATATTCGAACCCGTAAACTTCCCGACAATCCTATATACGTTTAGCTGTTTAAAACCAAAAAAAGATTTTAACGAATGTTGGAAAGGTTTCGTTTTTAGATTTATTTAATTAAAATAAAACATTTCATAGTAGATGGATGTTTGTCCTTCTACTGATGGGTCTTAAGACCTTAAAAAACAGCTAAATTATTAGGTTAACCGTACCCATATGGGAAACTTTGTATTAGTCATTGACAAGTACAGAAAATGTTAAGCCTATTTTTTCTACAACTTTATCTATACAACCTTGCAAAAATAAATAAATTAGTGTTTTTATAGTTTAAAGAAAATAACAACTGAGTGGCAAATTTAAGGGACAATATGACAATAGACGATAAATTAATGAACATCCCCAATGATGATACACCCCTTCCGTAGATTAAAATTAGTGGTCGAAACGTTTGAACACTCAACTTAGCCAATTAAGATTTTCTACAGTCACCAAAGATGTGAAGCCAACTAACAAGAAAACGTTATTATAAAACTTAGGGGACTAGTGTAATATACAGCTCACTGTCCCCTCTCTCTCTGTATAATACATACATGATACAGACTAACAAACTCCCTACTACTACTTAATAACGAATGCTACTGGGGGTCAAATACGGTCAAGCTGGTTGTCTGTCGTCTATAACCGGTTATACCCAGTGATGACGTCAAACAGCAAGTCAAGGACAATAATGTAAAGTACTATTCTAGTATGGCTTCGAAACCGATTAAAATCCGCTGGATTAGAACCGGTTCTTAGAAATAATATCCGCGGAAAACTGTCTATAATACGATGCGATAAATGACTATCACAAACAAGAATTTCTCAGAAATTTTTTTTTATTTTAATTCATTTAAAATTGGCATCCTTTTTTATTTGTTAATTGCTGAACTAAATTTTTCCTTGATTTAACTTTAAAAATACGTTTGAAAGAACTATTTTTACATATTATTTACAGTTTTAGGATAGTTCTTCTTGAATTAAAATGTTCTATAATAGAGAGGTTCCGAGATTTTTCTGCTAAATATTTTATATTTTCATTTCTCTAGAATCAGTCTGACTTCTTATATTAAATTCATAAATATTACAATGAATTTCTAAAATTAGATCTATTCAGAATATTCAATTTAAAAAAACATAAAATTTCTTTTTGTTATTAAAATGAATGAAGAAAATTAAGAACAAGTTTTTAAATACCAATCAACAACTTATGTGAAAAGGATAAAAAGAAACAACAACAAAAAAAGGATTCAGTTAGTAACCTTCATAATTTTTTTATCTTATTTATACGATAAATAATCTTCCTTGTTTGTTTGACGATTTTATAAATTGAAATTGTAAAAGTTTTTTATGTATTTTTACTTTTTTTAAAAAATAATTCTAACATAGTTATTTATCGCATGGTTTTATTAATAATTTTCCGTGGATATTAAAATGAAAAATTATGAAGATAAAAACCTGTCTTGTTAGAGCTGAGTGACCGAAAATTGTCAGTAATACGACGCTTTACATTATTTTTCAGTTTGGCTCAGAACCATCTCTTCACTTCTTGTTATTGTTAAGCTTTTTTTCTGATTACCTAAAAATTTTTTGACAGTAAAACTTTTTTAAAAACATGAAATATGCCGTCTATATATCCTTTTTGTGTTATTTTGTATTAGGCCTAATGAAAAATGGTTTTAATTGCTTGCTTAGCTACTGATTGGTTAATACTAGTATTTTCTCACTTTATTTTAAAAGATCCCTCAACAACGATTGGTTGTTAATGTTCAGGGATCATTTTAATAAAGTTAGAAATTGTAATTTCAAGTCTACATATTTCAATTCTAAACTAAAACATATTGTTTTCCTCTCTAAGATTAGTTAAAAGGCAACAAAATTAAATGCTCTAATTTTAGTATTTTTACACTAAACTTAAGTTTTGAATTATTATTAATCTAAATCTTATACAATGTATATTTAGAATTTCTACCGAAAAAAACTAAAAATTACTCGGAAAAAATGATGAATTTGTTGAACTACTACTACTATTTTTACTACAAATAAGAAAGGGATAATATCCCCCTACACCCCCTATGCATGGATACCCCCCCCCCCCCTTAAAAAAAATAATATTATTATCCCTTCCTTTCCATAAATCTCCTTGGTGTAGCTTCCTTGTATGTGTCTCTCTCCGTTCATTTACCCATAAAATAAATAATGTATATACTTGTTGTCGCGTGCGGCGCGTCTACTCCCCCATTTTATACAGTTGAACCGGCGAACCGCGCGCCCATCCCGGGTTCGGACGAATGCGCGAAATTTTAGTAGAAAAATTTTGGGGGGTTTCTGGGGGTGGAATAAGATAGAATGTAACAGTGGAAGGTTGTTTTGAGATTTGGTGGGCTATAAGAAAAGTGATCATTGGTTTGTTTGATCAATTCAACATTTACAATCATACAGTTTACAACCCTAAACTAAAGTGACTTTATAATCTAATGTGCTTCTTATAGTATATTTCAAACTTAAGAAGAATATTATTGAGTGTTAAGTTAGATATTACTATTATTATAAAGACTACCAAATATATTTAAAACATTAAAAATGGGCTTTACAGAAAGATTATTATCGACAGTGATGTCAACCATTGAAAATCTTTACACCAAACCCCAAATTATAACAAACCTATTAACAACCTCGACAGTTGTCCTATTTCTGGCAGTCCTGGCGGTTGTCCGCGCCATCCAGCACTACAGATACCTGCTCACACTGCCCGACGGGCCGTGGGGTGTCCCCGTGCTCGGCAGCCTCGCCAAATTTACCAAGCCTTTCCACCTGCAGATGTACGAGTTCAGCCGGCAGTTTGGAAACTTTATCAGTGTTCGCATGGGCAGCCAGATTATTGTCTGTATCAACGATGCCAAAACTATCAGAAAGATATTCTCAAGATCTGAATTTGTTGCCCGACCAAAGTCTGCTCTGGATTGCATTGTCGAAGGATTTGGTGAGTAAATTTTTAAACTACGTTTACTCATTCAAAATTAATTTATTGAAGTTTTAAAACTTTTACAAATGTTTCCCAATTTTAATTTTTCCTTTTTCTTTTAGGAATTATTACTGCTGATGGTGAACTCTGGAAGAAGCAGCGCAAGTACTTGCACAAACACAAGATGGGCCTTAAGTTCTGGGGCAATGTTAGCGAGACCATGGAGGCCCGAGTCAGCCACGAGGTCCTCGACTGCCTGAACGCTCTGACAAAGGACACGAACGAGGATCCCTCAACTGACTCTACTGGAGTGAATCTGTCCCCCTACCTGAGTTGTTCCATCAGCAATGTTATCTGCAGCATTATTATGTCCACAAGATTCAAGCATCATACTGAAAGATTTGCCAAGTTTATCAATTATTTTGATGAAGGATTTAGGCTTTTTACCCTAACTGGACCCACCATCTTTCTTCCCTTCCTCAGATTTTTGCCCAATATCAGAAACGTCGTAAAAAAGCTTCGCGCCAACAGATTCGAGTTGTTGGAATTTGTTGATGAAATAGTTGAGGACCACAAGGCTAATCTTGCCGATAGAAAGCTGAACGGAGATTGCAGCTCTGAGCCACGCGATCTGGTTGACCAATACCTCATGGAAATCAAGCAACGCCGGGAGGAGGGAACTCTGGATGAGGTATTTGATGACAAAGACCCTGAAACCCAAATGAAACAGGTCTTAATGGACTTATTCAGCGCTGGATTTGAAACAGTCAAGACCAGTCTCCTGTGGACGTTCATCCACATGCTGAGAAACCCAGAGGTTAAGGCTAAAGTTGTCAAAGAGCTTGAAGGCGTTGTTGGACCCCAAAGACTGCCCACCATGGAGGACATGGCCAAGTTGAACTACACCAGGGCGACCATCTACGAGTCTATGAGGAGAACAACAGCTGTACCAATGGGCACCACTCATTCAAATACAAGGTAATTATATTTTTTTGTACTAATTAGAAAACGTTTCATCATATATATTTGAATTAATACAAAAAGCTCGTACTTTTGGGTCATGAACCCTTTCGGGGCAAAAACAAAATTCAAGTTCATAATCAATAAAAAGAGTTTTTATATATGAAAGAGGGGGTGGGGGCAAAAAGTGTGTTAGAATCGTGTTATGTGTGACGGATTAGGGAGGGGGGAGGGGAGGGTGTAAACATGGGGTCATTGAATTGAATGAACCTTTTTTATCACAGACACAATTTTGACATTCAATATGAGTAAATATGTATTAGTTGCGCCCCCAAGGATAAAGATTAGTGATGGGATAGGGTGGGGGGAGAGGGTGAAGGGACTTGAACACAAGTCCAATGACCTCTTTCCTATTTAGATCTTAATGTTGAGCATTCACCCCCTCCCCCTAACCCCTCTTGCCTATAATTTCATCCAATCCTATATTTACTACATCTTTTCCCATTTTTCTATGCACTCCCTACTGAAGCCCCCATCCCCCTTTTTTTTTTTAATATTTCTAAACAATTTCCGGAGAATTTCTCAAGTTAGCGGCGAATTTACCACTACCCCCACCCCTCTCCCCCCCCCAATTTTACCCCCTTTTTTAATCCCCCTTTTTTTGTTTAGTCTATGAATTTAGTAAAATGTGTTAAAAATGGGATTTCCCAAGAATTTTTTGTTTATCTTAATTAATTTTTATATATCCTTCCCTTTTTTTTCTAAAAAAATCCCCTTTTAAAAATTGTATAAATCAAAAATATAGTGAGATAGCTTAAGCCACTCCCTATTATAAGGCTACAAATATATATTATATATATACTTGTAGTAGGATAAGCCACTATTCTAGTAGTAACCTTGACATTCAGTGAAATTCAACACAACCCCCCCCCCCCCCCCCTCCTCATGCCATTCTCAAATAAATCCCCAATATCCCACCCATCTCCCCTGTTTGTGTGTGTGTTTGAATTCATCTTTTTACTCAAAAAGAACTTTGGAAGGGCAAAAAGGGCATTCTCATGTTTTGATCGTGCGCGCATCATGATTAAATCTCAGCCATAGGTGTATATACGGATTTGTAAAAAAAAAATAAACAATTTACTTACGTTATTTTCCTATTTCAGACCTGTCCTAGTTGATGGCAAGCTGATCCCCACCAACAGTCACGTCATCCCCAACCTGTACGCCGTCCACATGGACCCCGTTGAGTGGCCACAGCCAGAAGAGTTCCGGCCCGAGCGGTTCATCCAGCCGGACACCGGCAAGGTCTACAAACCAAAGAACTTTTTGCCGTTCGGCACCGGACAGCGCATGTGTCTCGGCGACAGTCTGGCCGAGATGGAACTTCAGCTGTTCTTCGCCTCCATTATGCACGTGTTCGACATTGACTGTGTCGATCCCGAGAAACTGCCCTCTTTGGACGGAAACTTCGGCGCAACGCTGACCCCCAGCGACTACAACGTGAAGCTGACCCCTAGAAATATTGAGGCCCTGGTGACCGCCAACCTGAAAGCCAAGCCCGCCAACTACATGCACATGCGGACTTATGGCTGCTAAATTGCTGCTCTTTTACATCTTTTTTCAATTAGGTGGATTTTTTTCATAAAAATTTGCCACATTTTTTTTTTGTAAGCGAAGAAGTTTTATATGAGATTCAAACAGATTGTAAAAAAACACAACACAAAAAATGGCAAAAAGTGTTGTTTTTATCATGTACCTGCCTACTTTTAATTTTTCTATAATTCTCATTTTACTTATAGAAAAAATCAATTAATGTCATATCTTGCTAAGAATATGTTTTTTTAGCATTTATACAATTAATCAATGCAATTCTAGAGTTCAAATATTCTATAATTAGTATTATAAACTTTTATCATTCCATGTTTTTTTATTAAGCATTTTTATGTATTTTTATATAATCTTAGTTGCATTTTCTAGTCATGAATTTTAATTAGTAATTTTAAAATTGTAAAAATAGTAGTTTTTGAAATTTTCAAATAAATCAATTTTCAATTTTTGACAAATGCAAATATGAAATTCAAACTTCTAGAACGCTTTTCAAATTATTTGTTATGTTATATTTTTGTATTATAAAGTATGTTAAAAAGAGCTTTAAGCATGTTATTAATAATTTGTTATTTTGTTGTATTATTTATATTAAAAAATGATAAATTCTGGTGATTATAAGACATCTCAGTGCTTTATAATAATTATTAATAAATTATAAACAATACAAAAAATTATTTTTTAATTTTCGTAAGTTAGAATATTGGACATAGTAAACGTGGATATATTGACAGGGGAAAATTTGTCGTAGCTAATATGGACCTCATTCATTGGTTATTTCATTCATCCAAGCGAAGGAGAGTGGATAGTGTAAAATTAGCCAGCTGCGAGTATAATTTTATGCAAATCTGGTGCAACATCCAAGTAATAATATATGGTGCATTATTTGCCAAGTGTACCACTTTTCGGCACTACCTCTTGGTGCATTATTTGCCAAGTGTACCATTTTTCTGCACTACCTCTCCGATTTCAGTAATACTCTATATTTTGGTCCGTTGGGTGCTTAAAAGTAATAATATATCTATTGTTAGAATATAGATAATAAAAAGGAAAAAGGATGGTAAAAGTAGCGAAACTCAAGCTATTATAATTAAAAAAGGGTTTTGTTGTCTGTAGCTTTAGATTTCGACAAATACTGAACCAATTGAGTTTTCCATTTTTAGGAAAGCTTTACAGAGATCCTGAGATGGTTTAGGGCTATCTTTTTTTAGTTCTAGTCTCAGATTTGTTTTAGGCTATTTTTATACCCCTTCAAATATAACTATGTAGAGTCACTTTGAGGGAAACCGCGACCAGCCCATAATAGATTTATTTTTTAATGTGACTCCCCTTATAGCAAATGAAATTGTAATTTGTCATAAAATGGAAATCAACTGTATAAAAAATCCGTTAGGTTTTTTTGAAGTTTTTTTCAGCGTAGTAAAGCCAAGACGGAAAAACTACGCATGTTTGACAATGACTTTAACGCTTTTTTTACGCAGAAAGAAATAAAATCAACAAAACGTAGAGAAATAATAACTATGATGACAACATCCATCAAAGCGAAGCTCTGAAACAGGCAGTTGAACAAACAAACAAGAACACTTAATAAGAAGAATTGTTGCTAATATTCGTAAATACAGGATTCTGTTTGAGGACACCCTTACATTTTATGACTTGATTATAGAGATGCTTCGTATGAAATAATAAAAAAATTGGGCGTTGCTACAAAAGACCTACCCCTACAAAAGACCTACTCGTCGGTTCTACAAAAGAATTTTAGAATTTCGTTGATTTACAAAAAGTGGTTGGTAGATTTTTTTTCAAATTTTAATATTTTTTTTACAATATTTAGGTAAGGTTAGGTTAGGTTATAGGCAAGGGGGCCGAGCGCTGCGGCCATGTATTGATTATGTATTACTTTATTAATAAATTTGATGTTTATATAACAATATATATTCGTAGGTCTTTTGTAGAGTAGGTCTTATGTAGGGGTAGATCTTTTGTAGAGTAGACCTTTTGTAGGGGTAGGTCTTTTGTAGAGTAGGTCTTTTGTAGCAACGCCAAAAATTGTTATCCGAAAAGTTCTATTAAGCATGTTTAAGGATACTACCGGCTTCGCTTCTAGCAGCTAAGGCATCAAAATAATCTAAAACCACCCTGAAGCTTAGATATAAAAATTAAATATCCTCTATCAATCCTGGGACCAATGTGAAGCCTTCCCCTGAGGGAGAACTTAATCAGTTTTGTAGCTAATAAAGATTTAGACGAAAAAATATTATATAATAGAATTTTTTGAAAGATTTTGTTTGCACAATTATCAGCTTTTTTTGTACAGTATCCTATAAACTAGGATGACAATATCAATTATTAGCAAAGCTCAAATGTATGAAGAACAGTCATGCATAAAGGGACTTAATGTGGTTCTAAAACTTTGGGTACTAGTGAAATTTACGTCTCATCATCTCATGTACCCTCCCTCCCTGAAATAATAATAATGTTTATTATAAAACAAAATAGATTAAAAGTCATTACATCAAATGGTCTTAAAATTGTTATTGGGCTATAGTTCTACATTCCATCATGACATTCTAACGATACAGAGTGATGGAATTTCCTATAGTTTTTAAACTTTTCAAATTTGGTAATTTGTAACTTATATAAGAGCGAAGGTCAATGAATCTGGTTAAGGATATAGGGCAAAGTTCTACCAAAAAAAGGATGATAAAAGCGAAGCTCCAAAATCAGATGGCAGGAAAAACAAACATTAACAATAAAAAGCAGAATATTCGTTCATAAGTCTGTACAAAAATGTATATAAATTTATTGCAAATTATACCGAGTAAATAAAGGATACAGTTTAAGGACATACTTATAGTTTTAGAACTTGATTAAAGAGATGATTCGCTTCATATATTTTACCTTGTTGTCTAGGGAATAATTATTGAAAAAATCTTATGAATAGGTTAATTTTATCAAAAAAATTGTTTTAAAAAAGTTAAAAATATTTGTAAAAATGTTTTAAAATAACATATATTTACTACATACATAAAGATCTTGTCAACAGCTCGACCGAAATGGTTCTCCTAATCAGTGAAGCTTTTATGGACAAAAAATCAATGTACAAACATGATAAACAAAATTATGCTTCTGAAGATTAAAATTATCATTTGAATAATTTCACACTAGTAGTTTGGAACAAACTAATCAAATTTCATTGATTGCCTAATGTTTTTTATCCATCGAATGAGAAAACAATGATGTTATAAAACCTTGTGTACCAGTGTAATTTACAATCTAATACCTGGCACCCCTAGTCCTTCCTAGTAATCCTTGAAAGCTCTATATAGGAACCCACGTGTTTTGTGTGTCAACGAACTTGTTCCATTCAAAAATTGTTGTTGTGTTGTTCTTGCAGCCACCCACCACTCAGGCAAACAGGGATAACACAATTGACAATAAATTAGTCTTTATGTACATAAAAGCATAATAATCTATTTTAAGAAGAGAGCTTTTGGGGAAAAATGTGTATATCTATGATCCTTTATTGGCACTTTACCAAAATCTCTTTTAAGTAGCGAAGCTACTCTATAATTCCAATTGTCCGTCCGTCTGTCCGTCCGGAAGAGACAAGGTGGGAGAAATGTGATTTTCTCGGCCCTTTTTTAAAGATAGACATCTGAAATTTTTAGGGATTAAATATGTTAACATTCTTCATATTTTCACCAAGTTTTATTAAGATTAGTCAATAAATTGGGGTGCAAGATCGATTTTTGATTTTCACGTTGTAAAGCTTACAAGGTTTCGTGATTTTTTAGTTCAATGTTTTTTTTATAAAACTGCTCTATAGTTTTTTTTTTCTGGATATCCATCCATAATTTTTGAGCTTCGCTACTTTTAAGCTAGAGAAAGATAATTCAATAGTGCTTAAAATTAATCTTCATCCCTTTCTGTTTGATTCATAGCCATCAAAAGCTAAATTTACTTACCTTAAATAATTGTAAGTAAGATTATTAATTTTTTAGCCATTATGCCCATCCTGGAGTCCCTGGAAATATTGCATAATGCTAAGTTTATTTAAGGGGTGAATGTCCCCCTTTCACCTTCATCCAAATATTTATAACAAACGCTTTTCAACCCCTCGCCTCATACCCCCATCCCCCCAAATGCCCCTACAAAACCTAATTTTTACGCGCCCAATTATCATAGTAGATTCTAGACCACCTAAAATAGTGTTTTTAAAAAACAGTAAAAATAAATATTAGTGAAAGTTCACATTGTTCATTGAAAGCCAAAATTGGAAAAAAAATTAAAACTTTAACCAACGTTTATAAATGTAAGGCATCTTAATTTTTAAATTTGGGTACAGTTCATCATTTTGTAAGTGATTATAACCCACATATTTAGTACAAACTTAATATTAACCTGCCTTTAAAAAAATAAGGACTTTTCCCAAGAAGGGATAAGACCAGTTTCTTGCCTATTCTACCAATCTAAATAATTCATAAAAATTCGCACTCCCAGAATTATTTCTATTTGTATGAACACTCCAGACCTAAAAAATTAAAATGAACACCACCTGGCCTTTAGAAAAAAAAAGAAGAGTGGGGGGGGGGGAGTGGGGAGGTTAATGTGTCATTGCCCCCTATTAAAAGAAGAAGACTGGCAAAAAATGTGTTTAATCATATTTTAATGAGTTGCTCAAATGTTCATGCTTTTATTCTAAGGGTTGTTGTTGGACTAATAGAGTTTTCATAGAGATCAATTTTAGTTTTTGAAGAAAACAATATTAAAACTGCATTATGAAAAGCAATCCTTTTATAAATGTAACAGGATGTCTATGAGTTTGTCTGTACCGAAGGATATTGCTAACCACTGAACCAATATGGGTCTCCTTTCCAATGTAGCTTCTCATAGGTCAATAGCAGTTTCATAACTATTTTGGAAGAAGGTACCACTACCCTCCCAAATAAAATCGCCCCTAGATAAAATGACCAAAATATTTTATGAGAAATAAAGATGCAGAGTGACATATTAACGGGTATACAAAAAGAAATACCCTAGTTATATAGAGAAGCTGAGCTACTAAAAAATAAACGAAAACCTGTAGAAATTTGGTCTATGTTTGCAATCTAATAGATTTACATATCTATACAAATTCAAAAATAGAGATCAATGTCCTGTCAAGGGTTCTGAATTCGTTTGTTTTAGTTATATGTTAGAATTGTCCTAACGGGGTCAAGCTTTGTATGATGATTACTCTATAAATTAAACGTAGCAACTCTGATTATGTTGACGTCCTAAAATTTCAGTATATATATGTATAAAAGCTTAAACTGTTTTTAACCTATTTTTAAAACGTATATAAAAAATATACTATGACACCAGTAGAATCAGACTACAGAGCCTAAATTTGAATTAAGTCCCCAATAAACTTTTTTTGGGGGATTTAAATATTAATTTTTACTGTTGCCGTGATCATTTAGACCGAAGCAAAAGGTCTTTTTTTTATTTGGGTAAAATTCGTAGCTTTTAGAGTGTTTTGCTTCATAAATATTGTATTCTGGTATAGAGTAAAATTAGGCCTTATGATTTTACTACAAAAATTCACTAAAAAGTTAATTCTTTATAATATATCAACGAATTAACATTAACATGTTTGTGTTCTCTCTCTTATTTTAAAAACATAAAAAATGGCTGTAAAGGGTTAAATGACAACAAATGTTTATGCAATACAACAAATTTTTTTTTGTCACATATACAAATGTGTTATAAAATAAGATTATTTAAACTTATCTTTTAAAATAATTTTAAAAAAGTATGTATCTTTTATGTATGTGTATGGTTTTCATTCTTTTCATTTTAATTAAATGAAAAATATTTAACTACATTGGAAATAAGTCACTTTGTGAAAACACTCTCTTTTTGAATTGTAAAGAATTATATAAAACAAGACTTTTTATTGGTTAGATTTCAGAATTATTTGTTTTATTGTAAATGTTAGATTTTTCAATGAAATTAATTGTTTTGGAAAAAAAATTATTTCCAATGAACAGAGTAATGTTTTTTTTATTGTATCAATATAAAGTGAATTATATAAAAATGTTCTGTAAGCCACAATATTACCCGAAGTAAAAAAAAAGCTTTTGCTTCGGTCAAAATGATTACAGCAACACTAAAAATTAATTTTTAAATCCCCCAAAAAAAGTTTATTGGGGACTTAATTTAAATTTGGGCTCTGCAGTCTGATTCTATAGGTGTCCTAGTATATTTTTGACCCCCGATTCATAAATAGGTTAAAAACAGTTTAAAACTATCACAACATTTTAATTTAAAAAATTAGAAAGTCCAAAACCATCCAGGAACGAATGTAAAGCTTCTCTAAAATGAAGAAATCAATCGATTTAGTGGTCATGAAGATAATAATGAAAAAAAACCTCGTGAATAGTCCCTTTCGTAACATAACCCCATAAGGGGCGATTCGTCGTATTTTTAAAATAGCTTTTTATAGGTTATTTTAGGTTAGGTTAGGTGATTTCCCCAGGTGATTGCAGGGTTAGAGACCCCCCCCGGGGAGCTAGAAATAGGAGAAAAGCTACTGTGAAAAATACGAAGAATCGCCCCATAAGGTGCGATGTTACGAAAGGGACTACACCCAAAACCTCTCTACTTTATATAATGTGATTGTCCGTTTTTCTTATTTGTTTGGTTTTTGTGCATTTTGTCATCCTCGTGTTTATCTGCTACAGTTAATTGAATTGAGAATGCTAATTTTTAGTTAATATTTGTCTGTATTTATGCAAAATTATGCAATAAAAACGTTTCCAAACTTTGAAGTAGATATCAAACGAAACATTAGACAATATCCTGTAAAATTCCTTAGGTTAGCCTAGGAATTAGGGTTTCCTAAGTCTTAATTTCTTTATATCTATGTAAGGTCAAGAAATAATTTGGCCAAATTCTATAAAAATGAGTCCTAGGCTAGCCTAAGAGTTATAGTTATACTTATGGTCCTAAGCCTTACAAAATATAAGAAACCTTAACTTATAAGCTAGCCTAAGAAATCCAATAGGATTTGGCTAGCCTTGCATATCTTATAGGATTTGGCCTACTGATACCAAAACTAGATTTTTGAAGTTCAAATAATCAGATATAGATCATATTTTTTATTTTTTTTTGGCGTTTTCCTCTTCAGAGTTCATAGTTCGCTGTCGGGGGGGGGGGGGATGGGGGGGGAGGGTACTCAAATTTTTAAAATTCTAAGAGGATTTCTAAGAGGATGATACCTTTTTTATAAAATACATAATCCTATAAAAAGCTAAACATTGGTCTCGTAAGACCTTGCAAACGGCATATACTGGAGAAATTCTAGGAATAAGGGGATAATAGTCTATAGATTATACTGAATGTTTAGAAAACACATTCTCCCGCTCGTTGGCTTAAAAACTCTGGAGGCTTTAATCAATGTTGGTTGTGTGAGTGGTATAAACTAGGAGCTCCAAACTTTTCAACCAATAATTTCAATGAACGGACAAGGTTTTTGATTATAATGATTTGGCTGGGGGGTACTGTCTATTATCTTATCCCATAAGATCAAAAAAAATTCATCTTTCTCTTTCAAATGAAATTTAATTTTGGGGGAGACTTAGCCTCCCCTTCACCCACTCATATCATATTAAGACAAATTCACTAGATGCTAGGTGCAAGGCTTATCGTTATATAAGATAACAGGATGCCTTTCTGTTTGTGATCCTGTAAAGGTTTATAACTATTTTGGGGATAGGTATCACCACCGTCCCAAGATAAATTGCCCTATAGAAAAAATTACCCACCCCCATAAAACTTTTTTAAAATTAAAATTTCCAGTGGAAGGACGACTACTCCTATCCCCCCTCAAGTGCCCCTAAAGACCAGTAGTAGTACAATAAAGCGATCTCTGAGTACTTAAGGGAGCTATATAATGGCTTTATGCTATTTTGCCAAAGATGATTTTCTTCTTCAAATTTTACACCTTAGAATTTATTATCCTTAAAATTTCAAAACTTGTTTTTTTTACTGACGTCAAAAATAAGAACACAACATTTTATATTATATTAACCCTTAACAGTCGGGCCCCTTGCCGCACCTTAATCAGTCGGGGGGGGCAATTTTTTGTGCAAGTCCCCTGTGTTATGGTGAATTTCCGACCTTAAGTAAGTCAAGGTCATTTTCCGCTTCCTTCACCCTTTTATTTAACAACCTTTGTTTTAGGTCCTTTTTTACTTAAAAATTTCAAACGGCTGTAATTTTTTTATTTTTAAAGCTAGAAGAAAATTTTTTTTGCAGAAAATGTTTATTTTATTTAAATTTTATATTTGAAATATCAAAACATAAGTTTCAGCGGCCGCAGCTGTACTTGGCAGCTGCCAGCCGCCGCAGTCGGCGGTCGGCGGGAAAACGGCGGCGGATCTTTATAAAATTTTAATACATTATGTAGACATGTAAGAAAAGCTTAAGTTTAAAATTTGAAGTCTCTAAGTCAAAAATTGCGGCCACAGGAGCATTTTAAAGATTTCTGGAGACCTGGAGGATCAGGACCTGCAGGATCATACCTGGAACCTGTATTGACTTGAACGCCTGTATTTAATATGAGGATGTACTACTAGAGGATATTTTAGTATTTTGGTAAGATAAAATGCTTTGTTTAAATCAAAAACAAATTTTTGTTCTTTACCTGGATGACCCTGCCAGGTTTGCTGGCATCCTGTGCCCGCCAGGATGGAGATATTCAAAAAATTCCAACTCTCAGTTATGTGTCATACCCATACTTAAAAAGTCAAGCAGTTTGGGCTCTTTATCTTTCACACACAGAAAATGAGATAGAAAAAACCGGATGGGGGGGGCGTTCAACGCCCCCCCCCCCCCGACCGTTAAGGGTTAAAAGACTGTATTTTTAAAAGCTAAGCTTTTCCATAATTAGGATCGGTCCGTTCATACGTCCGTAACAGTTGTCTCTTTTTTTAAATTCAGACATGAAGAATTGTCCTATTGACTTTAAATTTTGCATGATGATTACTAAAACAATTAGGTACGATTTAGAAAGCATAGCAACACTATAATCGTTATAGAATGTCCATTTAAAAAATCTTACCTGTTCCTCTGATTTATGTAATAATAATTCCTAGAACAAAAAGGTACAATATATTAAGCGAGGCATATCTATAATCAAAAACTAAAGATGAAAGTATGTCCTTTACTGTATCCTATATCAACGAAGTTATGCAATGCAACAAATTTATGTACAATTTTAATTAGGTAGACTTACAAATTAATGTTCTGCTTGTTAAGTTTTGCAACTCTGCAAAAGTTATATTTCGTTTATCCTTCCATCTGATTTTAAATCAATCTTGTTAAATCAATGTTGCTATGTTAAAATTAACCAAAAAAACAAGAATGACAACATTTATAAGTAGAAAAGCAAAAGAAACTATTGATTGACAAAAGAGCAAAATGAGTTATGGAGCAAGTGTTCAGTGACCGATGGACTGGCGGACTAAGTAAATTATATTCTGGATGCTCATTGGTACAGGAAATATTTTCAAAAAAATCAGCTTTTTATCTTGAATAGTAGCTGAGAAATTTCTTTTCTCCCTTTCTTTTCTTGCTGACAGATGAACAGACGGACATTTCGAATTATTTAGTGATTTTGTAATTAGAAGGCGTGGCAACTCTATCATCTTTACCAAGACGTCATTATAGTCATTTTAAACATATAAAAATATTTGTTAGATCCTTTGAAATATAGTTGTACTATTAATATGGTGATTCCTGGGATCAAAGACTAAATGAAATAAGTAAAGAATAAGTAACTTTATTGTAGAAATACTTAGCTTTGAAAACCCACCCAAACTTTAAGATCAAGTGTTGTATAGGGCTTCCCTGTGGCATAAATGCTAATTTCATCAGCATATTGTACAACTTGGATGTTCTTAGGAGGTTTAGGAAGATGTCGAAGGTAGAAATTAAACAGAATGGGGGAGGTGACTGCCTCTTGTGGAACTCCAGCTCTGTTGTTTCTGTGTTTAGATCGTATCCCTTTGGACCCAACCTAAACATGCGGCAGTTTTTTTTTTTATCTATTGACGAGGGCATAACCTGAACAGAGAAATTCGAGACTGACAAGATGTAGCTCTGGAGGCTAATCAATCAAGTGTTGTATGTAAAACCATTTAACTATGGAGGGAGGGGACATTGGACTGTAAATCACTCTGGTACCTAGTATTCGTTGGTTGAATAACTTTTTGAATTTAGATTCAGTATTAGTAAATTTGTTTATTATCATTCATTTAATAAGTTGTATATCAATTTATCTTCCATTGTCTTATCCAATAAGATCCCTGCATTCAGAGAATTCTTAACCCCAAAACGATTTGACATAAATTTTGTACAGAAATCATAAATAGATTTATTCTAACAGATTTAAAAACCTAGATGGTCTGTCAGACACAATAATCCGTCAAGCTTTAAAAAAACTTTTAGCAGATGAACATATTTGCTTATGTTTGTTAACTTATGATTCATTTCAGAACTACTAACGCCGAATTTTTGGACGTATAACTAATTATAGCTGTCTTTTTATATGTATATGGAACAAAATTAAAAAATAACTACCAAGATGTGTACTTATTCTAAACAATAATATGGTCGACTTGTTCCTTGACTTCGTTCTTATTGGTTCAATTTAATAAGTAGGGATCTAGTTGTACTATATTTATTTTTATTCTGTATATTGTGTCCTTCCAGATAAACAAGAATATTGACATCCATTTTCAGCGTAGCGTACAGTTCTATAGGCATGCAATTTTGTCTAATAAGAAGTTTTAAAATGAAAATGACACTTTATCAACATGCCATTAAACAAAAGTAGCTATCGCTGACTTATTATCGATGTTCTAATGACATTATGGTTTGGCTACTTGCTTATGTTGATACTTACGCCCCTAGCCTAGAGGCCTCTATGGGCCCTTGTTGAGGGGATGGAAGGGAAAGTTCGATCACTGATAGTGGGCAAAATAATGCCACGTCTCGCGGTCGTAGCGGTCGTGCGTCATATTGGAAAGGTGACGAAAATTTCAGATCTCAGTTTTCAACATTTGATTTACTATTTTTCTTCATAAGATAAAAGCGATGCTTGCAAGATTATTTAATCAGATATAATATAAAGATAATTTTTATTCAAATCGCGAAATCTGGGATCTGAAATTTGCGTCACTCTTCCAACCTGAAAGTGGGGAAGAGATAAGGGGATGGGGTAGAACCGGTTATCATAATGTTTTATTTTCTTGACTTTAAATTAAGCTTTATCCGATCACTTCCTCCCCCACTTTGAATTGCATTTTTAAAAGAAAAAGTTTGGAGAGAAGTCACAGATTACAGCCCGGTGCATAAAAATCGTTTAATTGTCATGGACATCAGCCTCCCCGGTATGAGGCAATATTGATAGGTACTGTAAAAAATCTGACCCTAATTTTGTCTATCATTAACTGTGAGAGATGCGTATATCACGAGTCTAGGGCATGATACCACAAGGTGTTCTTGTAAAACCCCCAATAAGGTTTCTTTAATTACAGCGAATAAAAATTTCATTATGGTTATTTGTTAGTGAAACTACTACATAATTATGGAATGTACGTTCGTCTGTCCGTAATTTTATCATAGTAGATGTACATAGTTATTAAAAAATTTAACAACTATGTTTTAATGTTTAATGGAAATTTGGAAATGGCACATGTGTTACCTGTAGCTCACGTGAAATACCATAAATATTTGAATGGTGTTATTGATATATACGGTTAAACTGTTTTTAACCTATTTTTGAATGGGGGCGTCAAAAATATACTAGGACACCTATAGAATCAGACTGCAGAGCCCAAATTTGAATTAAGTCCTCAATTAACTTTTTTTTGGGGATTTAAAAATTAATCTTTAATGTTGCTCTGGTCATTTTGACTAGAGCAAAAGGTCTTTTTTACTTGGGGTAATATTGTGGCTTTTAGAACAATTTATATAATTCACTTTATATTGATACAATAAAAAAAACATTACTCTGTTCAATGGAAATATTTTTTTTCCTCTAAAACAATTAATTTCATTTAAAACTCTAACATATACAATAAAACATTCAAGAAGTCCTATTTAGTTTATTCTGTACAAATTTATCAGTATAAATAAGAAAATTTTATGACAGAAGTTTGGATTCTCAGAATTTTTAAAACTTGAACTATGTGAAAAAGTTTAATTTTAGCTATAAAGGGAGAAAAAAGCAATTTAATGCACATTTATATAGTACGGAAAATTTCTTCCTTTCCCTGGACCTTATAAAAATTGTTGGAAAAAAGCCGTTTTTTAAGCCAACAAAAGGGTGTTTTGCTCTATCTGTGAGATATTATGAATGAGATAATGTTAAGATTTGATATTAAGATGAGAAAAATTTATGTTCACAGTCCTTTTAATGCCCCCACCTGCCCCCTCCCCATTCAACCACCTAAATAATAATTTATAGAACTAGCTGTTTGAGAAATTTCATTGGCTGCATTCAAGAAGTCCTATTTAGTATATTCTGTACAAATTTATCAGTATAAATAGAAGGGATAGAAATTTTAATTTTCAGGGGGGGGGGGGAAGGGGCACACATGTAGTAAGCTCACATGAAATACCATAAATATTTAAATGGTATTATTGAGATATATGGTTAATGACCCCCTCCCTCCAACCAATCACCTAATAGTAAAATTGTATTAGGTACAATAATAATGTTTTACAAATATGGTATCGAAGGATTGTATAAATGCTGATACTTTACACATATTTGTAGATAAATTTTTACTAAAGTTGAAAATCATCCCTTTTTAAAAATTACTACATATGCCCTTGCATAGTTCTTTTATTATTAGTTATTTGAGAAATTTTATTGGCTACATTCAAGAAGTCCTATTTAGTATATTCTGTACAAATTTATCAGTATAAATGAGAAGGGATAGAAATTTTGATTACAGAAGTTTGGATTCTCAGAATTTTTAAAACTTGTTTTGTCCCCCCCCTTCCCTTATTTTTGTACATTAACTGGTGTTTATACAAATGTGCCAATTTAAATCCCCTCCCCAAATTTTTTTTATAATATTTTTTATTAAAACTCAAATTAAAAAGTAGCAAGGCGGTTGACTTATCTTCTCCCACCTTAAGTATACCTAGAGGTTTCTAGGGGGCGTTCTATTTTCGGAATTTTTTATCCGTCATTAAAATTTTAATTTTCAGGTGGGGGGGGCACATGTATAAGCTCACGTGAAATACCATAAATATTTGAATGGTATTATTGAGATATATGGTTAATGACCCCCTCCCTCCAACCATCTTTTTGGTTTATATACCTTTTTTTATCATAAAATGTGAGAATCAGCTTTTAAAGGCGAAAAAGGTAACACTACACTGATCAACCAAAAACGTCCTATTAACAAAAATATCCAGGAATATGCCTTGATTTTATGGTATTTTGGGAGGGAAAAAGGAAAAAACAGGGAAAATCTGAACGTTTTTGTTTCTTATAATGTTTGTAGGGATATTTAACTTGTCATATATAGTTGAAACAAGGATGACAACATCCATAAGTAGCGAAGCACAAAAAATTGTGGATGGTAATACGTAGAAGTAGATTTAAAGTGTATTTATTTAAATCAAGAATAGATTTATTGGAGAAAATAAACACAAAACCTTGTTTTATTTTGTACGATGAAGACGGTTAAAGTAAATTACATACTAGATGCACATAACAATGACAAAAAATATTTTGAAACTGTTAATGCAAAAAGTTTTAAAATAAGACCAAAAATACCAAAGATATGGGGAAATATGTCAAACATTTAAAAATAGCCCAAAACCTGCTAAAAGGCAGTTTGGCCGCCATTGTTTCTTTTCTTAAAACACCAGAAATTTAATTTTAATATCTTTAACTGAAAATTTTTTGAAAATTTGACCATAACACCAAAGATATGTGTAAAAATGTGAAAAATATAAAAGTAGCCAAAAACCTGCAAAAAGGCAGTCTGACTGACATTGTTGTTTTCTTCAAACTACAGGAAATTTAATTTTGATATCTTTAACTGAAAAAATTTTGAAAATCGGACCATAAACACCAAAGATATGGAGAAAAGTGTGAAAAATATAAAAATAGCCAAAAACCTGCAAAAAGGCAGTCTGACTGTCATTGTTGTTTTCTTCATACGACAGGAAATTTAGTTTTGATATCTATAACTTTAAAAATTTAGAAAATCGGACCATAAACACCAAAGATATGGGGAAAAATGTAAAAAATATAAAAATAGCCAAAAACCTGCAAAAAGGCAGTCTGACCGTCATTGTTGTTTCTTCAAATGACGGGAAATTTAATTTTGATATCTTTAACTGAAAAAATTTTGAAAATCGGACCATAAACACCAAAGATATGGGGAAAATTTGGAAAATATAAAAAATAGCCTAAAACCTGCTAAAATGCAGTCCGACCGCCATTGATGTTTTATAGTCAATTGTGCTCCTTAATGATGGGAATGTTGTCAAAAAATTTCAGCTCCCTATCTTTTATAGGAGCTGAGAAAATCACGTTTCCCCCAATTCATTCGGGATATTAAGGATAGGCTATCTAAATTAGAAGTAATTGAGAGTCTGTCTGCCCGTATTACTGCAAATGAGAAAGAACTGGCTTCTCTTTCTAAAGCCATGAGTGATTTGCAGGATACTAATACAGATCTGAAAGAGGAGGTAAAGAAGCTTAATGAAGATCTTGAGTCCAGGCCTAAAAAGGCAGATTTAGATGCTTTAAAAAGCGAGCTATCTGCATTTAAAGCACAAATTAATGATAAGGATATACTTCCTTTAAAGGAAGGACTTGAGGCTGTCAGAGAAGGAGTGGATGCTAGAGAGCAGGCATCAAGGAATTACTGTGTGCGTATAAATGGTTTGTTCGTACCAGAAGCCCAAGCCAAAAATATCTCTGAATATGACCATGCTAAGCTTTGCATGGCTGCGGTGCATGAGATGCTTGGGCCTGTTTTGAACAAAAAGAAAGATTCTATTGGTTTCAGCGTTGAACATCCATCAGATTACATTGAAACAGCTCATGTATTGCCCATCCCAAAGAGTGGTAACTATATGTGCCCACCTATTTTTGTGCGCTTCAAAAATCGCAACCTTCGAAATCTAATTCTTGCCAACAAAAATTTTGCTAAGGTTCGGAAAATTGATTGTGAAAAAGGCACAAAAAGTTATCGTATTGCTGCTGATCTTACCAAACGCCGTTATGCTGTCATGCAAAAATTGATTCAATCTGAGAAATTTGAAAAAGTTTGGCATCTTGATGGCAAAATTGTCAAATTTATTACTAAAAAGAGTGATAAAGTATTCAAAGTGAAAATGTTTGAAATCACACCTAATCAAATAATTGAGAAATATTGTTAAATGTTAAACATTATGATTCTATTATATGTAATACTTTGATTTTTTTTTCTAAGTTTTATCCTCTTACATTATATTTTATAATATTTAAATTATAGAGTAGCTTCGCAACTAAAAATTGCTTCATGTAAAATTAATATAATACCCTTGTAGGCTGAGTTTTGTTTACATGTTAATCTACACCCAATTTCCTTATTTTTCATTCATTAAAAACTTCTCCCTATTTTCCCCCAACTTCGTTTCTTCATCATACCCTTTATGTATTTGTCTCACACTATATTTATCTAATGATTTTCGATAGGGTGGGTAGTATTTGTCAGAATTTAAATAATATTGAATATGATTTCTTATCTAGATATAAAGATTCTACATTAAATGGTAATAATTATGAAAATCCGTATTATGAAATTGATTTGGCATGTTCATATTTTAATAACAAACAATTTATTGAAAAATGTAAGCAATTTCAAACATTAAAATTTCTTTCTTGGAACATTCAGAGTCTTAATAGTAAATTTATTCAGCTTAAATAATATATAGATTATTTAAAAGAAAATAAAGTTACAATAGATGTAATATCTTTGCAAGAAGTCTGGACTATTTATGACCAAGATATATTTAAAATAGATGATTATATATTTATCTATAAATGTAGAAAGAATAAAGGGGGCGGCGGGATAGCTTATTATATTCATAAAAATCTAAAATTCAAAATATTGAATGAATTGTCAACATTTGAAGAAGGCTTATTTGAGTCACTCACAATTCAACTTGAATATAACAAAGAAAAATTTGTTTTGAGTAATGTCTACCGGCCTAATACTTCTATAATGGGATTTACTGAATCTCAACAAATGGATTTTTTTATTGATAATTTTTCTAACCTACAAAGTAAATTAATGTCTTTTAAATGTGCCTCTTACATTTTCACAGATTCTAATTTTGACATCTTAAAGTATCACTGTCATGAAAAAACAAATGATTTCCTTGAAAATTGCATTGCAAATGGTTTTTTATCTTTGATAACAAGACCAACAAGAATTTCTAGGACATCAGCAACATGTATTGACCAAATTTTTACTAACGCAAAAGATAATAGTTTTCATTCAGGAATTTTATTAAATGATATATCTGATCATTTCCCAATTTTCACAATAACACCTTATTCATATAAAGCAAGTAAAGAATCTTATTTTTTTACAAGAAATATTAATGAAGAAAAAATTACTGGGTTTATCAATCTATTAAGAAATGTTAATTGGGAAAATGTAACTAACAGTTTAGAACCCCAAAATTGTTTTAATAAATTCTATGAGCTTTTTAATGAATTTTATGAACTTTCTTTTCCTTTACAAAGGATTAGAATTAATAAGAACATACATAAAATTGAAAAATTTATGACTGATGGTTTAATGAGATGTAGAGATAAAAAATTTGAATTGTCCACGTTAAGTATTAATGAACCAACTGCTGATAATATTAGGATGTATAATAGATATAGAAATGTCTATAATCGTGCAATAAAAACAGCTAAAAAATTGTATTATTGCAATGAGCTAAAAAAATGTAAATCTGACTTGAGGAAAACTTGGGATATTATTAGAGATGCAATCCGAAAAACAAAAGATAAAGCAACATGTATCAATGAATTGAAGTTTAATGATGCTATATATTTAGATAATGCAGAAATTTCTGAGAAATTGAATGAACACTTCACTTCTGTAGCAAGCAAGATATCATCTAAAATAAATCCTTCTAACATTGATCCGTGTAGCTATATACCTAATTATAATTCCAGTTTTAAAATGCATACAATAAACCCAAATATAGTTATAGATATTGTTAAAAAAATGGGAAATAAACAAAGTATGGATATTTTTGGCCTGTCAAATTCTTTTTTGAAGAAAATAATTTCTGTTATTGCCCTTCCTCTCTCTCATGTCATTAACCAAACTATTTTAACTGGAAAAATACCTTCTGAATTTAAAATCGCAAAAGTTATACCTATTTTTAAGTTAAAAGGGAATAATTCTAATGAAAAAGCTGATCCATCAAACTATAGGCCGATAAGTTTATTAGCTATTTTCTCAAAAGTTTTAGAAAAAGTCATTTATCAACAACTGTCATGCTATTTGATTAGAAATAATATCATTTTTGAACATCAGTATGGATTTCAATCAAAAAAGTCTACAATACACCCCGTGATACACCTCTTAAATTTTATAGCTGAAGCAAAAAATGATAATAAAACTGTAATTGGAGTCTTCTGTGATCTTGCAAAATGTTTTGATACAATTCCACACTCTATTTTAATTAAAAAGTTGTCAAAAATTGGCATTAATGGCGTTGAACTTGAATGGTTTAAAAATTATTTAAGTAATAGACAGCAATTTGTACATGTAAACAACACTGACTCAACAAAGCTGAACATACATAGAGGTGTCCCACAGGGCTCTATTTTAGGACCAATTCTATTTTTAATCTACATAAATGATCTTAAAAACTGTACTGATTTATTTACCCTATTATTTGCTGATGACAGTAATTTTTTAATTTCTGGTAAAAACTTTACAGAGATAAAACTGAAATTAAACAATGAACTTAAAAAGATATCTGATTGGTTTAGGAGTAATCAAATGAGCTTAAATCCTGATAAAACTAAAATCATGATATTTAATAAAAATGAAAATACTATTGATTGGAATGCTCTTAATATTAAGCTAAACTTTAACAATGAAAATGAGTTTGATCCTGAGAAAATAAAAATCTTAAATTATGTCAATTCAAGTAGCAATATTCCTGCAATTAAATTCCTAGGTGTATTTATAGATCCTTCTTTGAATTTTAAATATCATGTAGAACATTTACGTAAAAAGATTTCTAGTTCCTTATTTCTTATAAATAGAGCTAAACATATACTGAATTTAGATAGCAAAAAAATGCTTTTTCACTCACTTATAAATAGTCATTTACTTTACTGTTTACCTGCCTGGAGTTGTGGTCTAAAATCTACTATGGACCCATTAATTAAATTGCAAAAAAAGGCAATAAGAATTGTTTTTAGTAAGAAACACATCTCACACACAATGCCTTTATTTAAAAAAATGAATGTCCTTCCTTTACATGAATCAGCTAATTATTTGAAATTATTATTTATGTATGATTTTATAAACAGTAAGCTACCAAGATCCTTTCAAGGTACATGGCTTCGCCGTAATCAATTACATACCAGAAATCTTAGAAACTCTAATATGTTTGATGTTAAAAAACCGAAGTTTAAATCTATTGAAAGATTTCCTAAGTATCATTTCCAAGAATTATGGAATAACCATTGTAATAATGATTTATTAACCCACAATCAATCAAGAAAAAAATTTATAAAAAATCTAAAAGAATCTTTGTTATCAAGCTTAACTTTAGTGTGTAACAACCCATTATGTCAAGAATGTAGATAAAATTATATTTCTTTTCAATATTGTTTGAAATCTGATAAATCAATCAAAATCTATTTGTTAAAATTTTTTTTAATTTCTATTATTGCAATAATGGTGTGAGACTTGTATGTCCTAATCAATCCTTCCTATTATCATTCTTTCCTCTCCAATATGATTTTATTTATTGCTTATTATCTTTTTTTCTATTTTTTTTGTCTTATTTATATGGCCTGTATGAAAACAATGTGTGAATACACATTACTGCATACTTCCTAGTTTTTAGGAAACTGCCATTTGGGAAGAAAATTTTTTTATAAATTAATCATATCAATAAAATTTGACTGTATATATAAATGTATATAATATTCATTTAATTCATTTATTATTTTGTTGTTTTTTTTTCTATGTATGTACACCCAAGAATAATAAATCTAATCTAATCTTCATTAATTACGGACGGACAGACGGACGGACGGACGGACATTGTGAATTATAGAGTAGCTTCGCTACTAAAAAAGCCTGAATGAGATAATGTTAAGATTTGATATTAAGATGAGAAAAATTTACGTTCACAGTCCCTTTAATACCCCCACCCGCCCCCCTCCTCATTCAACTACCTAAATAATAATTTATAGAACTAGCTGTTTAAGAAATTTCATTAGCTACATTCAAGAAGTCCTATTTAGTATATTCTGTACAAATTTATCAGTATAAATAGAAGGGATAGAAATTTTCAGGGGGGGGGGGGGGAGGGGGAGGCACACATGTAGTAAGCTCACGTGAAATACCATAAATATTTAAATGGTATTATTGAGATATATGGTTAATGACCCCCTCCCTCCAACCAATCACCTAATAGTAAAATTGTATTAGGTACAATAATAATGGTTTACAAATATGGTATCGAAGGATTGTATAAATGCTGATACTTTACACATATTTGTAGATAAATTTTACCAAAGTTGAAAATCATCCCTTTTTAAAAATTACTACATATGCCCTGGCATAGTTCTTTTTGCAATTGTTTAGTCTAACATAAAAACATAATAACATGATATTTAAAATATGGCGTCCTGGAATGGGGAGTATCATCCGACGGACAACCAACCTTTTCATTGTACGAGCTTTGTCTGGAAGGCCTTAATATGGTAATGAGTTATGCCTGGGATTATTAACGAGGCATTTCATCTACTCTCATTATTAGTGTCACGTGCCATTGTTACATTTTTTAAAGTCTTTAGTTTGACGCGGTGTGGACCAGGCTCGAACCCGACAAATTGCCTATTGATATAGTATTTCTTAGTCTAGTTTCCCAACCCCTACATATTGGCTTAGATCTACTTAAGGATAAGGAAAATCCAACTCTTAGGAAATTTTACAGGATTTTGCCTAAAGCTACAAAGCCGTACACTTGATTTTTGCTAGAAAGAGTTTAGAGAAAAAGGAATTGCGGGGTGGATTAGCACAGTAAAAAGTAGAGGTTAAGTCATAATTTGAATGGCTGAGTTTTTTAAAATATTGTTTTTAAAGAGAGTTCAATGACCACCCTGGAAATAATTTTGGGAGGTTAGACAATTTTGGCCCCTGAGGGGATGACGTACTAACTCCTTATTTCTTACTTTTACCCCTCATCACTAGATGCATATTAGCTTATTTGTTTTGTTTTAAAGATATGTATTTCATAAAGAAAAGACATATACATACAGAATTAGCATTAAAAAAGTTTCGCTTTATTTTAAAACTAGAGGCTACGCCCCTATCGGCCTTTAGTGTAGTGGGTGGAAAGGACCTTACACTTATAATTTTAAAAAGAAAAGTAAAAACATTTTCATTCTGTGGTCGTTTTTATTTGTTATGGTGGTGGTACCCTTCCCACAAATAGTTAAAAACAATCCTGTAAAGGAGAACCATATTGGTTCAGTGATTAGCACAGACAGACAGTCGGACACACATACTTTTACTTTTATATAAGATTGAATAAAATTGAAAGCAAGACTAATCATTCTTTAGAAAATCCATTAGTTTTTGGAAAATATAGAAAATTTGTGAGAAATGTGGTCCATAGAAAACTCAAGGTCACTGTAAGGGGGGCGAGAAAAATTGGGACAGGGACATATCTTCTCACAACCCCCCCCCCCCCCCATAAAAATTAAAATTGCAAAATTCTGACATTTTTAGATGGGAAATATAACTTTCTGGTATTATCCTCTTAGAAATTTTTTTTTCAATATTGAAAATTTGAGTACCCCCCCCCCACCCCCCCCCCGACAACGAACTATGAACCGTGGCCGCAGCGCTCGGCTCCCTAGCCTGCCTAGCCGCAGCGCTCGGCCCCCTTGCCTGCCTAGCCGCAGCGCTCGGCTCCCTAGCCTAAAACCTAACCTAACCTAAAATAGTTCGTCGGTAGTGGGGGGGGGGGGGGGGGGTACAAAATTGAAAAAAATTGAAAAAAAAATTTCTAAGAGGATAACGCCAACTTTCTTTAATCAGGGATCTTAAGGGATAAGACAATGGATAATAAATTGATGTACACTTTCAAATTATCATAAATAAAGTCACCACTTCTGTAGATTAAAAATATTGGAGACTTTTGGTTGTACCAACCAATCATGGATTACTAAAAAGCATCAACAAATGATAAAAGTGTTGATAAAACTTTGATAATATAAAATATTATCAATAGTACTATTCCATGTTTTTTATAGGGATGATTAATTCAATAAAACCTAGTGTATATTCTCTATATATCGGAGAGAAATAGGTTTATGTATAGAGTATAATAAATTTTTCTACATTTTATTATGTCCATCGTCTGTCTGCTTTAGCATTAGGCATATTACATAATAGTACAATTTGGGGGTGTAGCACCTCTACAATCATTATCTATATCTTGTCTGTATGTCCTTTTGACGTCACAGGGCTTACCAAGAAATTGGTCTAAAAGAGATATCATTTATATGTTATAGTAGTGAGCAAAGCTACTCTATGATATGAAATGTCTTTCTGTTCGGCCGCCAGAAATGGTACTGAACTTGTTGACTGCTATTCAAGATAGATAGCCGAGTTTTGGAAAGATTTCTCATGCCAATATGATATTGATCACCCTGTATTTATAGATGTTCTTGTTCCATCGTTAATGCTATAGCCTTGAAGACATTACATTTCTTAATAAAGAATGCAACCCACCCGGCTGCTATTAAAGATAGAAAGCTGAAACTGCTTGTTTATCTACCCAATCCTAAACCCTAGTATAAGTTAAGCCCACCCTGTATATGAGAAGGTCTATATTATGTTGTTTCAAATAAAACCATTCTATTTCCATTTGGCCATGTTACATTTCACTATTGGATTTGATGGACAAAACTATGAAAGGATAATTATATACTAGTTAAGATTACCTAAATAACCTTTTTTATATCAGTGGCGTGCACATAAATTCGTTTTGGTAATTTCACCGGGTATGACTTCTTTACTTGTTACATGCTATAATTATAAATTAATATCTTGATTATTGGAATGATGATGTCGATAGAACGAATAGGCACAATATTCCAAGCAACTTTACAGCTTATTTGTACATTTGTTATTTTTTGAATTTTCATAATTTTTATCAACCTTTAGAAATTTTTAAAATCCCCCCCCCCCCTGTGAAAAAAATTGGTGAGACATGCCTCCCCTCCTCCCTCTGTGTGTAATAAGCAATTATCTTGAATCATTGTTTTGAAAATTGCAGCCCACTGTGCAGAAATGAGGAAAAAGGGAGTAATGCCCCCGACAGACCAACATTTGAAATATAGTGATAACCACGTGGAACCCACGCCGCATATTTCACCATCCATATCCCACCCACCCCGCGTGTTTATTTTTAGATTTAAACCTTCCCTCCCATTTGCACTTACCCCCCCCCCCCTATTAAAACAAAACTAAATTATATTCAAAAGAGCGAAGCTCAAAAACTTTTGACAACCGCGCGAAGTTTCACAATTAAAAATAGCCGCAATAATAGGAATGTTAATAAGGGTGGGTGGGATTAAAACTGCGTTTTATTGTGGAGGGTAATTGCGTACTAATGGAAATGGGGAGGGGTGAACAAAATAGGGTTTATTTATTTACATTTTACCCCCTGTCAAAGGCGTTTGATTTTACAAAACAATGATAATGATCAAAATTCGCCAAAGAAGTTGTATCAACTTTTTTTTTATAGCTAGCCGGTCCTTTTAGTAAGTAGTAGATGTAAAATTTTTCATAGAATTCAGATATGCAATCGTTTTTTTTTGTAGACCTCTTATTTTTTAAGTAATTTAAGTTTAAAAAAAAAAAATTAAGTCGATTTTAAGGTACTAAAATGCAACAAAAAAAAGAAAGAAAATGGCCATTATGAACAAAAATAGTAAGATCTTTAATTTGACACCTTACTTTTTCAATTCTGTCAGGTAATTATTGAAAAAATCGATTTTTTTAAACCTACGAGAATAAAAACTTTGAACTCAATTTTATCATTTCACAAGTAAAAAAAATATGGGTTCATATATACCTTTAGAATCAGGAAAATATTACGAATCCATTGTAAGCAAAATTGAAAAAAAAAGTTTACAATATAGTATATAAACTACAATAAAAGGAATTATATGAAAATATCATATTATATTGTACAGGCAACGTCTTAACTTTTGAATTGGGTATAAAAATGGGAAGGGGGTATAGAGGGGGTAAAGAGGGGATAAAAAAGGGAAGACGATAGTGTTGCCAGAACAAAAAATACAATTGGCCATTTTTATATTTTTTTATTTTTTTACTTTTTTTCAATTTTGCTTACAATGGATTCGTAATATTTTTTCTGATTCTAAAGGTATATATGAACCCATGTTTTTTATGTCTGTTTGAGAAAATATTTAGGTCTAAAGTTTTTATTAAACCGAGGTTAAAAAAATAGATTTTTTTCAATAATTACTCAACAGAATTTTAAAAGTAAGGTGTCAAATTAAAGATCTTACTATTTTTGTTCTTACTGGCCATTTTCTTCTTTTATTTTGTTGCGTTTTAGTACCTTAAAACCGACTTAATTATTTTTTAAAAAAACTTAAAGGGGGGGGTCCGTAATGACATCTATTCGTAAACCGTGAGCAAAATGGTCTAAATATTTAGCTAGACCCTTCAAACTTGGTATATAAGCCTAGTCCTATAGGTATTACATCTAAATGGCAAAAAAATCCAAAATTTTTTATTTTAAGGTTAGGTTAGGTAAGAAAAACCCTGCGGAAATGGGGTTTTTAGGCTTTTTTTAGTCTATTTTGATGTGGAAACTTACCTTAAATTATTTTTTCTTAGGGTTTTAACTTAAATACACTGTGTCTATTCATATGGACATTACTTAAGATGATTCAGCAAGTCTTGGACCGACCCCAGGGGGCTAGGTGGGTGGCCCGCAGGGGTTAAGTGCATTTTTCCCAATATATATGTTGTGATACATCAAATTATAGGTTTTTTAGGTCAAGGAACTCAAATTCAGAGCTAAAATAAGCATTAGACTAATCTGAAGCTAGCCCCAGCAGGCTAGGTTGGTGGCCCGCAGGGGCTAAGTGCATTTTTTCCAATATATATCTTGTTATATATCAAAATATAGGTTTTTTAGGTCAAGAAACTCAAATTCTCAGCGAAATTAGCATTAGACTAACCTGAAGCTAACCCCCCCGGGCTAGGTTGGTTTTCTGCAGGCCTTAAGAGCATTTATCTAACCTAACCTAGAAACTTACTTATATTTTTACAGGTTTTTTTTCTTGAATAAACTGTGTCTATTAATGAGGACTTTATTTAAGATGATCCAGCAAGTCGGGGACTGACCCCAGCGGGCTAGGTGGGTGGCCCGCAGGGGTTAAGTGCATTTTTCCCGATATATATGTTGTGATACATCAAATTATAAGTTTTTTAGGTCAGTAACTCAAATTCAGAGCTAGAATTAGCATAAGATTAATCTGAAGCTAGCCCCAGCGGGCTAGGTCGGTGGCCCGCAGGGGTTAAATGCATTATTTTCCAATATATACCTTGTTATATATCAAAATATAGGTTTTTAAGGTCAAGAAACTCAAATTCAGAGCTAAAATTGGCATAAGACTTACCTGAAGCTACCCCCCGCGGGCTAGGTAGATTTTCCGCAGGGCTTATGTGCATTTTACCTAACCTAACCTAGAAACTTACTTATTCTTTTGGTTTTTTCCTTGAATAAACAGTGTCTATTAATGAAGACATTATTTTAGATAATCCAGCAAGTTGGGGACCGACCCCAGTGGGCTAAGTGGGTGACCCGCAGGGGTTAAGTGCATTTTTAAAAAGTATGTGTTGTCATACATAAAATTATAGGTTTTTAGGTCCAGAAATTCAAATTTAGAGCTAATAATAGAATCAGACTAATCTGAAGCTAGCCCCTGTGGGCTAGTGGGGTTGCCTGCAAGGCTTAAATGCATTTTACCTAACCTAGAATCTTACTTTTTTAAAGGTTTTTTAATTGAATAAACTGTGTCTATTCATGAGAACATTATTTAAGATGATCCAGCAAGTCGGGGACTGACCCAGGCGGGCTAGGTTTTACTTAGATACACAGTGTTCATTCCTAAAGCCATCATTTAAAAGATTCTTCATACAGGAGGCTGACCCAAGGAGGCTAGAAGAAAGGCCCGCAGGGGGTTAATTAAAATTTTTCAAAAGTATTTACTGCATTAAACTACAGTTTTAGTTAGATCAAGAAGCTAAAATAAGATTTTTCAGATTCCAATGATTTGAGATAAAAAAATTTGAGTTTCTTGACCTAAAAAAACCTAGGTATAATTTGATGTATGACAACACATACTTTAGAAAAAATGCACTACACCCCTGTGGGCCACCCACTTAGCCCACTGGGGTCGGTCCCCAACTTGCTGGATTATCTAAAATAATGTCTTCATTAATAGACACTGTTTATTCAAGGAAAAAAACAAAAGAATAAGTAAGTTTCTAGGTTAGGTTAGGTAAAATGCACATAAGCCCTGCGGAAAATCTACCTAGCCTGCGGGGGGTAGCTTCAGGTAAGTCTTATGCCAATTTTGATATATAACAAGGTATATATTGGAAAATAATGCATTTAACCCCTGCGGGCCACCAACCTAGCCCGCTGGGGCTAGCTTCAGATTAATCTTATGCTAATTCTAGCTCTGAATTTGAGTTACTGACCTAAAAAACTTAAAATTTGATGTATCACAACATATATATCGGGAAAAATGCACTTAACCCCTGCGGGCCACCCACCTAGCCCGCTGGGGTCAGTCCCCGACTTGCTGGATCATCTTAAATAAAGTCCTCATTAATAGACACAGTTTATTCAAGAAAAAAAACCTGTAAAAATATAAGTAAGTTTCTAGGTTAGGTTAAATAAATGCTCTTAAGGCCTGCAGAAAACCAACCTAGCCCGGGGGGGTTAGCTTCAGGTTAGTCTAATGCTAATTTCGCTGAGAATTTGAGTTTCTTGACCTAAGAAACCTATATTTTGATATATAACAAGATATATATTGGAAAAAATGCACTTAGCCCCTGCGGGCCACCAACCTAGCCCGCTGGGGCTAGCTTTAGATTAGTCTAATGCTTATTTTAGCTCTGAATTTGAGTTCCTTGACCTAAAAAACCTATAATTTGATGTATCACAACATATATATTGGGAAAAATGCACTTAACCCCTGCGGGCCACCCACCTAGCCCCCTGGGGTTGGTCCAAGACTTGCTGAATCATCTTAAGTAATGTCCATATGAGTAGACACAGTGTATTTAAGTTAAAACCCTAAGAAAAAATAATTTAAGGTAAGTTTCCACATCAAAATAGACTAAAAAAAGCCTAAAAACCCCATTTCCGCAGGGTTTTTCTTACCTAACCTAACCTTAAAATAAAAAATTTTGGATTTTTTTGCCATTTAGATGTAATACCTATAGGACTAGGCTTATATACCAAGTTTGAAGGGTCTAGCTAAATATTTAGACCATTTTGCTCACGGTTTTCGAATAGATGTCATTACGGACCCCCCCCTTACTTAAAAAATAAGAGGTCTACAAAAAAACCGATTGCATATCTGAATTCTATGAAAAATTTTACATCTACTACTTACTAAAAGAACCGGCTAGCCATAAAAAAAAAGTTGATACACCTTCTTTTAAAATAATATTAGCAGAAGATTGTTAAAAAGTCATGTACAACGTTAAATGTGAATGTTGTGCAAAATTGCTTGAATGTCAGATGCTTTTCATGGACAGAACGTACATTTTTAGGACTTTATTGAAGAGATCCTTCGCTATAAAAGGTTTGAAATCGATAGGATGATTCTAACATTATACTAGAGATCTATCTATCTAGAAGAAATGGTGACTTCCTCAAACGTCTTATGTGTGCAATTCCGCCTTTGGTAGATGGTAATCTTAAGGATTATGTTTTGTTAATTAAAAAACTCACCTTAAAACCATTAAGTTTTTAGACAGTTTGATTAAATTTTATCAAAACTTATATATCAAATTAATAGGTAAAATGTGTAATGTTGGTAACCTCATGAGGCATGGTTCAGGGATGGTTTTTGGCTATTCTCTAAGGTAGATTTAAACCGTATTAAGGTTTTGGGCTATTTTTCTGCCCACTTTTAATACAATTCTAGAGGCGCAACCGCTAGTTTCAATTAAAGTAATAAGCGGAGAAATTTTTGTAAAAACCGTTTGAAAATACTAAAAAATGAGGGAAGGAACAGAGGGGGGTAAAATAAACATTTGTTTGTAAAATTGGAGGCATATCAAATACTATATAACAAGGATAATAACATATGAGAGTAGCGCAGCAAGAAAAACAACTAAATTCATCAATAGGTATCTTTACCTTAGTTACGAGAATCTACAAAAAAATAGTGGTAGATATTTGCTAAGTAAAAATGAACAGACAAACGTACAGCTATTCTGGGGTAAGACAATGACCAATAAATTGATGTACATCCCCACACAAAATTACTCGTGTAGGTTTTACCTTCCTGACAGATACACCCTAATTCTATATAAGCAGCGGTATACTAAACAAGTCGGAAAAAATGGATGTCGCAATGCTCATTTGGCCATCGACCTTTGCTGTGCCTTTGGAAGTGCGTCTGTTTTCCTTCCTTTTTGTACCAGCATACTCCCTAAATACCCCACCCCCTCTGTCCTGCTTCCCCGGAAAACAAATACAGAAAGAATTAATTTTTTCGCGGGTTTATTTCTGTCACCTAAAACACAGTTTTCACTAGAGTTATGATAGAATAATTATCATTACCATTTCGCGTTTTATAAAAAGATGGTCTCGGACTATTTGTAATAAACAAAGTATACCTTTGGTATGGAATACGTGGATATTGTGAGAGATTATTTCATACCCTATGATAATAAATGTTTCTCCCTGCTGGCTAATATAACAAAATCCCCCATCCCCGACCATGGAGAAACGTATTGACCAATATCTGAGGACTATATTAGCAACCTAAATTGACAACAAAAATTTCCGTCAAAATATTTTTACAATACATTGTATTCTCTTAGTGCCAAATGTAGGGGGAGGGAGGGGGGGGGGGTGAGTAGAAAGATTTTAAGTTTATTAATTGTCAAAAAATTACCTAATTTGCAAAAATTAAGTGCTTTGAACAATAGCATCTACCCAAATTTTTAGATAATGTAAACCCCCTAAAGATTTTCATAAGATTGTAAAGCGGAAAAAATATTCCCCAATACAAAATGTCTTGCCAAAAAAACAGTGTAAGTTAAACTCACAACAAGCAGTGAAGAAGGGGGAGTACCCAAAGTTTTATAATAACGTTTTCTTATTCGTGGGCTTAACAACTTTGGGGACTTTTATATTGATTTTTGATTAGTTGGTTCATTAAGTAAGTGTTCAAGCGTTTTAACAACTAATTGTAATCCACATTAAAGATAATTTTGTGTATCAACATTGGGGATGTAAATAGATTTATATGTAATTGTCTTTTACCTTTATATTTATGCAGAACAAGTTTATCTTGTAAAACTAGATTCTGATGAGTCTATAATATCTTATCTCTATTCCCGCGAGTATAGAACATGATCAGACAAGTTTAGAATTCTAGAAAAATCAGTTAGAATAGTTTGTGTGACGCGAATATACAGGTGGTAATTTTAATCAGGGAACTAAAGGGATAAGACAATGGCCGAAAAATTTATGTACACTTATAATGATAATACACAAAATTTCCACTTCTGGAGATTACAATTAGAGGTTGAAATTTATAAGCATTTTCACAATAATGAATCAAACAATCAAAATTTAATAGGCATAGTTCCCAAAGTTGTTGAGCCAATGAATGGAAAACGTTATTAAAAACTTAGGGGACCAGTGTAATAAACAGCCCAATGTCCCCTCCCTTTCTGAGTTTTAATAATAGCCACCAATCTGTGATTAGTATAGGAATGGGGGGGGGGGGGGGTGTTAATTCTTATTAACTCCAAAAGATGAGGGCGTTCACCCTTTTGCTTTTGAATTATAGCGGGTTTTTATTTTTGATTTGAAATGATGAAATTGTTCCAAAATTAATAAAAATATGACACAAATAAAGAAAATAAGATGCCTACTAGAAGGGTGCGAGTGTCTCGCTACATTTAAGAAACTTTTCACGTAAATTATGATAGGTCACATATGCATTAAGGAATGGATGGATGATTGGTCGATGAGTTGATGTACATCCCCAATGATGACACACAAAATTACTTTTTCTGTAGATTACAATAGGTGGTTGAAACGTTTGAATACTTAACTTAATCAACCAACCAATCAACAAAGTTGAAAAGCCATCGAGTAAGCAAACGTTATTATTAATCATTGGGGACTAGTGTAATAAACGACCCAATTTCCTGGCATCCCCCGTAATAAAAATAATATTTATCTTCTTTGCAATTTATTTTTTAGTTTAGAGTACATTAATGACAAATTAAAAAACTGCATTTAATCCATCTTTTTTATACAGAAATATGATTCATACTAAAATTAATTATTAAGTTTTAGTTTTTAGCAACTTTTATTTACACTTTTACTTGTGGATAAGGAAAGGACGTCAAAGCCTTTTATTTTAGAGGAGAAAAATGATGGTTATCAAAGATTTTTTTTGGGGGTAATCTAATGTATTTCCCAAATTTTTAAGGCATCCCCAAATTAATTTAGGGGGAGGGGGTTGGTGTAAACATTCTTATAACATTAGGACGAGGCTTCCACAAAATGATAGGCACACTGTAGAACCTTATTAAAGGATGAACCCCTAAAAATGTTGACTTTTTAAAAGCACTACTAATAAAAACATTAAAAAACAAATAATGTTTTAGGTACTATGTGTCTTACTATATATAAAGAAGGTTTAATACTTCCTAATGTATAAAATAAAAAGGTATCATTATAATATTCAATACAAACATTTAATAGTTTTTATATTATGGACAGCTTTCTGAGGATAAATTAATACAAAATTATAAGATTTAAACCAGTTATGTAAGCCCTAAGGGGCCGGAGTCCCGGACTAACAAAACTAGTTTTAATTTTATGATTTTTATTTTAATATTCGTGGAAAATTGTCTGTAAAACGATATCATTTATGATTTTTCAGTATGGCTGAGAACCGGTTCTAATCCAGTGAATTTCAATCGGTTTCGAAGCCACAACTGAAATTGTTTTCCAATAGTTAAGATAAACCAAATTTAACTAAAGCAAAAATTATAAGGAACATATTCAAGGACGTCCAAACTTTTTATTTTGAGGATTGTGAAATAAGAGGTGGGTAAAATGAGGGGTTTCAAAGTTAGAAGAGGGGTAAAATACCCTTTTCCCACACTTGGACTACTATGAACATATTTTAAACTAAATCTACTAAGCAAAATGAACAAAAAAATATTTAAAAATAATCATGAAATAAAAAAAGCACCGAAATAACTAATAATGCATAGAAAAAATATCTCAGTATTTACGAATCCTTGTAAAAAATATAGGTATAATTATATCTTTGAATCAAATGAGGAACCAGCATAAAATATTCTATAGGTGTACTTTAGGTGAGTTACTCCGAAAAAAATTATTTTAATTAATATCTGTACTTTTTTACAGGTTTTAACATCATCACATCATGTACTTTCCTAGGTAATTTAAATTTAATTTGACAGACTTAATACCTATAAAGGATTTAATACTTTAAAAGTACAATTTGTTTATATTTTGAAATCATTATATAGACAGTTGTCTAGGGATAGCAAAAAAATACGATTAACTTTTGTTTTGTTGGCCCCGAGAGTTGCTCGAGGACCGGGCTAACAAAAAAATAGATTAGTCCATAATTTTTTTTTTCGTGTACAAATATCTAAAATACGATACTTGTTTTTTTAGTATGACTGAAAACCGATTTTTATCCAGCGAAAATAAACAGGAGCCAAGGAGGAGGAGTGGGGGAGGGGGATATAATATAATAAAGTCAAATTAAAAAAAACTTCCTTATTTATTGTACACTTTTGAATACAGGTGCTTGTAGTTACACTATTTACAAATATCAATGAAGCAATTTTTACTAATTATTTTATTTTCAAGTCAAAAAGGAATTTGCAATTAAAAATCAGGGGTCTTAAGGGATAAGACAATGGACGATCAATTGATGTTCATCTACAAAATTACCAATTTAAAAGAAAAAAAATATTGGCTGAAAAGTTTGAACACTGCATGTTAGAAACAACCAATCTTAATTCCATAAATGTAGCCAAAGTTTATGCGGCAAAGAATAATCGTGGTAATAAAACTCTGGGTACCGGTGGAATTTTAAGACCAAAGTCCCACACTCCTGGTGAAATAAAATAACATTGCAATATTACAAACTCCCTTTGTAAACCTGTTGTATGATACAATAATAATGATAAAGTATTTGAGTGTACGTGTGTATAATGTATATTATTATTCTACTAGAATCTTGCTCGTATATAGACAGCTGATACATCATGTTCCCCGTACCCGAGTCTCTTCGCGTGCTTGAAAACCTGAAACATGTCAAACAAAATTAGTTTTCATAGATAAAATAAGGATGACAACATCTATAAGTAGTGAAGCACAAAAGAATTATTTTTTTTTTTCAATTCGGACAAGGAGGTTTAAAGCGCATTTGTTTAAAAATACCTACTAGATCTATTGAAGAAAAAATCACATAACCCATTTTCACCTATTTAATTTTTTTTCATATTTATATTTTGTAGCAGTTATTTTTTTAGGGACGATCCCACTTAGTAATGAACCTTTCATAGACCTATAAAAATCTTAACCGTAAAGGAATCTGCGCACCTGGAATCTAGGAAGAGGCTAGGTAGGTCAAGGAAAAAACCTCAAACCACCCTAAGAGGCTAAGACATTTTAGAAAGCTTTACAACTCATTCGGACTAGCAATTTCTGAGATCTTAATCAACAGACGAAAAAACCTTATTACTTTATAATTAAGAATAAGAGTAGCTAAGCTTTCAAAACTTACCTCGTTGGCTGTGGCAGTTAGAGGTAAAGGCTGTTCCAACTGGTCGCCCATGTTTAAACTCAACTTCAGGTCTTTCTAAACATAAAACAAGTTTCTTTTTTATAAAAAAATGCTCAAATATCTCAGGGAGGGAGGGGACATTGGAATGTAAATATCAAAAGTTTTATAACCACGTTTTTTCATTTGTTGGGTCAAAAATATTGAAATTTGAGTACATCATTTTGATTGATTTGTTCCCAAATAGCAGTGTCTAAATTTTTCCAATAATAATTTCAATCTGCAGAAGGGGTAATTTTAAAACATTTGTCATTTTATCGTCTTATTGCATAAGATACGTAGAATCAACCAAAATATTTGAAATAAAAAATCACAATGAGATAACCCAATATGCATGACTCGTAGATGTATAGCTGTCTACAATCTCTAAACCAACCAAAGTGACAGGTCGGTGGAAATTTCAGGACAGCCTCTAAGGAATTTTGCTATTTTAGAAAATTAATTAGATTTGTACGTACATAACAGTTGTTCCTCAAACTAATTCTTTTTCTCAAAACAAGATTATTTTAATTTAGGGTATCTTCCTCTCCCCCTCTATTACTAACCTGCATATGTTGAAGAGGTTGGTGTGTTGGGAATCCTCCCTCGATAATTGCTTTTCCCTTTTGCAGAATTGCGGGGCAGTTCAGGCCGGTTAATTCTAACACCTGACAACAAAAATCATGTAACAAACAGTTGTAAGTAAATTGTCTTTTAACTTGACAAAATAAAACCTTCCTGGCGTATGATTTTAGGTCAAGTCAATTTGAAAATATAGAAAGAAAAAGGGGGGGCGGATGTGCCACTTTTTGAAACCAAAAGTAAAACGCGCATGATCTCAGCCCATAAAAGAGTTACAGCTCTAAAATTTGGCACAGCAGTTGCTTTTGTGGAGAACAATATGGAACTGTGAAGAAACGGCGGTGAAACTGCCGCTCCCGCCGAAAACCGCCGTTTTCCCGCCGAAATTTTTTTGCCTTTTCTTGCCATAATAGACAATTTTCAATCATCTGAGATAAACTTTTTTTTTCATAAAAATTTCCCTTATATTTTCACTTGACACTTAAAAGATTTTACACTTTTAAATATTTTTAAATATTGACATGTTTGAAATATTGTGAAAGTGTCACGTGAAAATATAAGGGAATTTTTTTATGAAAAAAAAAGTTTATCTTAGATGATTCAAAATTGTCTATTATGGCGAGAAAAGGCAAAAAATTTTGGCGGGAAAACGGCGGTTTTCGGCGGGAGCGGCGGTTCCGCCGCCGTTTCTTCACAGTTCCATATTGTTCTCAACAAAAGCAATTGCTGTGTTAAATTTTAGAGCTGTAACTCTTTTATGGGCTGAGATCATGCGTGTTTTACTTTTGGTTTCAAAAAGTGGCACATCCGCCCCCCCCCCCCCCCCCTTTGTATTAAGGTAGGTCAACAAACACCATACAAATACACTTTGTATTAAAGCCAGGAAAATTAATCTGGATCCGTATCGTATGAATCCGCAAATTTATGGACCATAGACATTTGGATCCGAATTAGTTTTGATTACCTAAATCCGCAATTTTTAGAAAAATTTCCTCAGATTGCCATCTCCGATTTAATCAACATGAAAAATATTAATCTGAATTTGTTTCGGAAAAATTGTCCAAATTTTTTTAGACTAACCGATTATCAGCCTAACCGATTATCAGCCATACTAGTATTATTAGAAAATAAAATAACGCACCTCTAGAACATCTTTCTGTTGAAGGCCAGCCCTGTCTGCAAGAGCCATTCCCTCGGCTAGGCCTGCTAGGGTAACACCAATCATAGTCTAAATAAATATTGATATAAAGTAAGATACATAGCAAGAACCATATTCTTAGACAGGCGAATTAGAGTCAAATCAATGGGTGGGGATACTTATTCATATTATATACAGTATGATCATATATTAGGGTAATGCGGGTGAACTCGGGTGTTTTTTCGGTTTTTTGAAAAAAAATGGGGTACAAAATTATTATTTTTAAATGGGACCAAGACCATAAGAAAGATCTCGGTAAAGTCTAACATGTCCTAAAAGGACGTTATCCTAGGACTTTGGGAAGTTTGTCAAAATTGGAATAAAAAACCGGACCGACTTCGCGCCACCTCGAGGAGAAGTCGGTGGTCCATTTTCAAGCTTCAAAAAACTTATGACATATTGATATTATTACAGCATGCACTAAAGGTTAACGTTGCTAAATGTAATAAAGAGCATGCACAAATTTTTTTTATGAAGATAGGTCAATTTTTTCTACAAAAAAATAAATTTTTCCGAAGTACGCGAAATTTAACTTTTTTATATAGAATTTGTATAAAAGGTAGTATAAAAAAAGCAAAAACAGGCTTCGCCCCGCTTCAGAAAAGGTCAATTTGTGAAAAAAACTATACAAGCTTTTTTAAAGTTTTCAATGGAAATGGATAGCCCGTTAGATGCTTATTAAGTCCCCTGAAGACGTCTACGCTCTAGCTCTCACCAATTTTTGTACAACCCAATCTTTCGCCGACCTTAAAATATTTGTTTTTGTCATACTTTGAGACCCCACAAGTACCCTAAAAATTCATCTCACAAAAATTTTTTTTTATACTATTTTAGTAGGCAATTTAATAACAAACAACTTTGGTTTTTAGATTTTTTCTGTCAGTCGATTAGAACATGGAAAAAATGTCATGTAATGAAAGTGTATCGAAAATTACCGACCCTACTGAAAAAAGTAAATGCTCAAATAAGGTCCATGAAACAGTAAAAATATACCTAAATCTTTTAGATGAAACATATTAGGTACCTACTTAAAATTTTATAACAGAAAGAAATATTTCGTTGTTTTCAACAAATATGCCTTTAAAACCGGTTTTTCCGAAGTACCTTATTTTAGATATTTATAGAACATGACCAATTCAAAGGGTGTGCAAAAATGAGTACATTATTAAAATTAAACTGCGCGGCTTGTGTTAATAGTAGAAAATGTTAAGCATACCGTTAGAACCATCATAACTCTAGTTTTTTGGAAACATAAGAATTTTTTTGTGCTTTTTAGTAGTTTAGAAACTACCTTGAAAAATGTGAGAAAGGTTGAAAAGGGGGACGTAACTGAAGCTTTTTTGATGCTGGGGGGGGGGGTTTTCTCCGGAACCACTTGATGAACCGTGCAAATTTTTTGGACTTAAGCTTTTAGGGGTATGAACATCTTATGGTTTCAAAGTCAACCCCCTACCCCCACCCCCTAGCCCCACGGGGCTCAAAACCCCCCTAAAAATGAACCTAACCTTAATTTTCTCAGGAACAATTTGACCAATAGGGATGATTTCTTAAAACTTAAGCTTTTATGATTATAAACTAGCTTTTGGTTTAGAAGTCACCCCCCTGCCGCCAACTCCTAGCCCTCCGGGGCTCAAAAAAACCCTAAAAATGAACCTAACCTTAATTTTCTCAGAAACCATTCGACCAATAGAGATGATTTCTTAAACTTAAGCCTTTATGGTTATAAACTAGCTTTTGGTATAGAAGTCACCCCCCTGCCGCTAAAACCTAGCCCTCCGGGGATCAAAAAACGACATAAAAATGAACCTAACCTTTATTTTCTCAGAAACCATTTGACCAATAGAAATAATTTTTTTTAATTAAGCTTTTATGGTTCTAAACCAACTACTAGTTTAGAAGTCAACCCCCTGCCACCAACTTCTAGCCCTCCGGGGCTTCAAAAAACCCTAAAAATGAACCTAACCTTAATTTCCTCAGAAACCATTCGACCAATAGAGATGATTTCTTAAACTTAAGCTTTTATGGTTATAAACTAAATTTTGGTTTATAAGTCACCCCTCTGCCGCCAACCCCTGGTCCTCCGGGGCTTCAAAAACCCTAAAAATGAACCTAACCTTAATTTTCTCAGAAAACACTCGACCAATAGAGATGATTTCTTAAACTTAAGCCTTTATGGTTATAAACTAGCTTTTGGTATATAAGTCACCCCCCTGCCGCTAACCACTAGCCCTCCGGGGATCAAAAAAAAACCATAAAAATTAACCTAACCTTTATTTTCTCAGGAACCATTTGACCAATAGAGATGATTTCTTAAACTTAAGTCTTTATGGTTATAAACTAGCTTTTGGTATAGAAGTCACCCCCCTGCCGCTAACCCCTAGCCCTGCGGGGATCAAAAAAAAACCATAAAAATCAAATGAACCTAACCTTTATTTTCTCAGAAACCATTTGACCAATAGAGATGATTTCTTAAACTTAAGCTTTTATGCTTATAAACTAACTTATAGTTTAGAAGTCACCCCCCTGCCGCTAACTCCTGGCCCTCCAGGACTCCAAAAAAACCTTAAAATGAACCTAACCTTAATTTTCTCAGAAACAATTTGATCAATAGGGATGATTGCTTAAACTTAAGCTATATTGCTAATAAACTAACTTCTAGTTTAGAAGTCAACCCCCTGCCTTCAACCCCTAGCCCTCCGGGGCTCAAAAACCCTAAAAATGAACCTAACCTTAATTTTCTCAGAAACCATTTGATCAAAAGATTCTTAAACTTAAGCTTTTATGCTTATAAATTAACTTTTAGTTTAGAATTAAGGTTAGGTTCATTTTTAGAGTTTTTTTGAGCCCCGGAGGGCTAGGGGTTTGCGGCAGGGGGGTGAATTTTAGACTATATTTAGTTTATAAGCATAAAAATATAAGTTTAAGAAATCATCCCTATTGGTCAAATGGTTTCTGAGAAAATTAAGGTTAGGTACATTTTTAGGGGTTTTTTGATCCCCGGAGGGCTAGGGGTTGGCGGCAGGGGGGTGACTTCTATATCAAATTTGGTTTATAACCATAAAAGCTTTAGTTTAAGAAATCATCTCTATTGGTCAAATGGTTTCTGAGAAAATTAAAGTTAGGTTCATTTTTAGGGTTTTTGAAGCTCCGGAGGACTAGGGGTTGGCGGCAGGGGGGTGACTATAATCTAGAAGTTAGTTTATAACCATAAAAGCTTAAGTTTAAGAAATCATCCCTATTGGTCAAATGGTTTCTGAGAAAATTAAGGTTAGGTGCATTTTTAGGGTTTTTTGAGCCCTGGAGGGCTAGGGGTTGACTTATAATCAAGGTGTTAGTTTATAACCATAAAAGCCTAAGTTTAAGAAATCATCCCTATTGGTCAAATGGTTTCTGAGAAAATTAAAGTTAGGTTAATTTTTGGGGTTTTTGAAGCCCCGGAGGGCTAGTGTTATAGTTAGTTTATAAGTTTGGTCGAATGGTTTGTGAGAAAATTAAAGTTAGATTCATTTTTAGGGTTTTTTGGAGCCCCGGAGGGCTAGAAGTTGGCGGCAGGGGGTTGACTTATAATCTAGGAGTTAGTTTATAATCATAAAAGCTTAAGTTTAAGAAATCATCCCTATTGGTCAAATGGTTTCAGAGAAAATTAAGGTTAGGTTCATTTTTAGGATTTTTTTGAGCCCCGGAGGGCTAGGGGTTGGCGGCAGGGGGTGACTTATAATCTAGAAGTTATTTTATAACCATAAAAGCTTAAGTTTAAGAAATCATCCCTATTGGTCAAATGATTTCTGAGAAAATTAAAGTTAGGTTAATTTTTAGGGTTTTTTTGGAGCCCCGGAGGGCTAGAGATTGGAGGCAGGGGGGTGACTTATAAACCAAAATTTAGTTTATAACCATAAAAGCTTAAGTTTAAGAAATCAACTCTATTGGTCAAATGGTTTCAGAGAAAATTAAGGTTAGGTTCATTTTTAGGATTTTTTTGAGCCCCGGAGGGCTAGGGGTTGGTGGCAGGGGGGTGACTTATAATCTAGAAGTTAGTTTATAACCATAAAAGCTTAAGTTAAAGAAATCATCCCTATTGGTCAAATGGTTTCTGAGAAAATTAAGGTTAGGTTCATTTTTAGGGGGGGTTTTGAGCCCCGGGGGGCTAGGGGGTGGTGGTAGGGGGTTGACTTTGAAACCATAAGATGTTCATACCCCTAAAAGCTTAAGTCCAAAAAATTTGCACGGTTCATCAAGTAGTTCTGGAGAAAACCCCCCCCCCAGCATCAAAAAAGCTTCAGTTACGTCCCCCTTATACCTGGAGGACCAAGTTCATTTTACTGGCATTTCCAACCTCGCCAAGGTAGAAACTGTTCTTTCCCATGGCCTAAACAGAAAAAAATATTTACTTTGAATAAAGAGCAATAAACTAATATTATCTCCTAATGTTTGATGATTTGCAGTCAACGAGAAAGGGACGCTTTTCCTTAAGATGCCTAGCGAGCACAAACATTCTCTCCCATTGTTTTTTAAAATGAACTAAATAAAGGAGAGGATTTTTATATGCTTAATCTTTGGGAGGCATTAATTCTGCAGGGGTACCTTGTACACGATATTGACTAACCTAAAGCAAAACACACAAAAAATCCTCTGAAATTATTTTACTAGGTAATAAGTGGTAGTTGTCTAAATATCGATTTGACCAGGTATAAAAATTAGGGATGGGAATCCGTCGAATTTTTGGGCCGGATTCGGATTCCGGATTCTGAAGGAATCCGTCAAAAAAAGTGACGGATTCTTGCGGATTCCGGATTCTTATTTTTGGCGGATTCCGGATTCGGATTCCGGATTCTAGCAGTATTTTAAAAGGCCGTCCGTCACAGAGGGATAGCTTTTTTCGTTAATTTATCACTATGTTACTTGGTTGAAGCCTTGATTTGTTTAAAGTGTTGACTTCCAGCATAACTAAAACATTTACATCACATTAGTAAATTTAAAAATTTAAGTGCTACGTATGTCCTAAAAATGTGCTTGGTATTTTCTAACCTATTTAAATTAAATTTAGCCTACCAATTTAGAATCCGGAATCCGCTATAAAAAACGGATTCCGGATCCGGATTCGGATTCCAAAATTGGCCAAAAATTGGGCGGATTCCGGATTCGGATTCCGGATCCGGATTCCCATCACTAATAAAAATATTATAAACAATCGATCATTTATCTTTTATAGAAACTGGATTGACAGTCAAATAAAATTCTGTCCACAGCAAACCAGGACAACGAGGATACTAAATGATTCTATCTTCCTATCCTACAATTTATCTGAATCCACATTTATCTATCTGGCTACAGAGTGAACTATATATTTTATATCTTACAATTTATCTGAATCCAGATTTATCTATGTGGCTACAAATTGAACTATCTATCAATATAACTGGAAACAGGATTTATCAGATGTTAAACAAGCTTCTGTCGCCAAAAACCTAAACCATCTTAGGTCTTGAATGTTTCTATACACTTTCTTATCGTACAATTTATCTCCTTATATCTTGGTCTATTTGTCTATCTATACCTGGAAACAGGATTGGCAGTCATCGAACAAGCTTCTGTCGCCAGCAACTAGGACAACTAAGGTTCCATCCTGTGCCTGGCCTTTGCTTCCTTGGATCTAAAATAGAACAAGATTAGATTTTATGAAAACTAATGCCTTTTAAAAGTTTAGACATTTTTTATTACTCCTAATTTTTTTGTAATTGCTTTAAGAACTATTAATGTGTGAAACAAGAACATACAGACACACTTTTAGGAGAGCACTATTTTGGAGATCTTGAGGCCATTCAAATGACGGAATTAGTGGAAGAATTTAAAACTGTGAAAAGGTAAGACAAATTTACATAGCTACATGATTGGCTTTTTCCTTCATATCTCAAATGGACCACAGAAAACTTTATGGAATTTTGAAGCTTAAGTTAAGTTAAGCTAAGCTAGGTTAAGCAAGAGTTGGAAAAGTCCATTTAATCAATTTGTAGGTTTAAATGACATCAACCTTAACAAATCCGTTTGAAGGATAAAAAATAATTTAAATAGGCTAATATCAGAGGTAATAACGTAGTGCAGGACAGAAAATAACAATAATATTCACCTGTGCTTCGAGATATCTGCCTCCTTTTAATGAGATGGCTTCGGCGATGTCTTGGCTGGTATCACTATCTATACTTGTCATCTCGACATATCCCTAGATAGACAGATAATTGGTTATCCAGTAATATCCCTGGATAGATAGATAATTAAGATAACCAGTAATATCCTGGCTACTTTACTAACTATACTTGTCGTCACCTATACATATCCCAAGATAGATAGACAATTAGATATCCAGCAATATACTGGCTGGTATCCATCAATACCTGTCATCTCTAAATATTCCTAGATAGATAGATTTATGATAAATAACTAGTAATATTTCATTATATGCTTTCACATCCTTTAAATTTAGAAGCGCAGCTGCTCTATATTTTCCTTCTTATTTCCTTACATCAGTTTGTCTGTCAAATTCAAAGTCTGTATAGTAATTATAAGGGTTCACTGCAAATAAAGAGCAATGACTCGACACAGCACCTAAAATAATGTGCATTTTTAACTATTAAATTAGATTTACTTTTTATATATTTTTACTAAATGATGAGACATAAACAAACACACGCGAGCAAATATGAGCAAATCTTAGATAATCTATTTATATCTTATTATCACAAGGATTTGGATTTACATATACAAACATTATACAGTAACATATATCTTGAGGACTTCACAAGATTTTCCAATTTAACTTCACTATTAACTGTTTCTAATTGTAAGCAATGAAAAAATTGCTTAAGCTGCACAAATAATGGACAAAAATTTTCCTTGTTAAAATGAATATTTACCTTTGTGGTATTAATTTCTTGCAACACGCCGCAATTTCCGAAGACAAGCTCCTTTGCAGACTGAGGATCAGACACACAGCTAAATAAAATAGTTTTAGTCAGGGGAGGGTAGGGGACATTGGGTTGGACATTAAACGTGTCCCTAAGTTACATAAAAGAATTTTCTTATTCATTGGCTTAACAACTTTGGAGACTTTAATTAAAGTTTGATTGGTTGGTTCATTTAGTTGTGGTGTCCAAATATTTCAGTAATGGTAATCTTGAGAAGGGGTAATGTTGTGCAAGGGGGAGGGGGGGTTGTCTTTCTCTTGCGGACCTAAACTTAACATAATAAAACCTATCCTAACATACAGTAAAAAATAATTTCTAAATTATTGGTTGCGGGTTTTCTGTGTTCGACAATGCTTTGTGAGAGAAAACACCAAATTATCTATCAATAATTGAGCTGTGTGTTTTCTTTGGTTAGTCTCTTTTCAACAACGTTGCCGTGTATTATTCCACATCAATAATTTCTAAGTTACCTAAATGTAATATCACATTCTGCAATGACGTCACTAGGTGTAAGAGCCTCCTTAGCACCTGTATGTATCTATCTATCATATATATATATATATATTACCTAAATGTAATATCACATTCTGCAATGACGTCACTAGGTGTAAGAGCCTCCTTAGCACCGGCCTCCACGAAATCTTTCACCTACAAATAATGATAATACATGTTTTCATTCTTAGTAGCGAAGCTACTCTAGTTCACTTTGACTGCATGTCAATAACGCTATGGTATAAATGCAGGGGTGTATATTCTACATGGGATCCCCGGCTCAGGGGGGGGGGGGGGAATAAAAAATAAGTGGTTGGAGGGAAAAAAAATGTAAAAATTAAGAAAACTGAAAACATTTTTTCCATTTTCCCCCTCCTTGGTGTAAAAAACTAAAAAAAATGTGTGGTAGGGGGGATATAATAAATAAAATATGGAGTTCTTTAAATATTTTTCCATTTTCCCCCTACTTGGTGAGAAAAAACTAGGGGGGGGGGGGGGAAAAACAAAAAAAATTTTAGCCGGGAAAAAAAAATAAATCTTGTGCAGAATATACACCACTGTATAAATGTAAATTTCCTGGCTGCTAATTAAGACAAGAATCTACAATTTTCAGGGACAATAATACTCCCCATACAATTTTTTCAAAACAAAAATAAATGTTTGAATGAGGGGGGGGGGGGCAACTAAAAATCTTGTATCGAAGTCCCTAGAGGCTATTGACGAAACTTTAAATTCCTAGATTTAATAAGAAACTATTATAAAATTGGCCCAAGTAATAACGAAGAAAATGTAAGGAGAAGGACTCATTAAGAAGTTACTTTCTTACGAGTTGAAATTAAATTAGGTACATTTCATTTGAAAGTTGCATACAAATTCACAGTTTTACGTTGATCGTGCGATTCTGTCATCTACCTCACCTTTTCTGTTGTTCTATTCCAAACAGTGACGTTGTGTCCAGAGTTTAGAAGATTCTTCACCATACCAGAACCCATAATACCTAGTATAAATAGCCAATTTGGATTATTTCTATATATGTAACAGAATGACTGTAAGACTAAGTCTTCCTGTCTGTGTTTAACAAAGTATCTCGCTAACCGCAGCACCGATATGGTTCTCCTTTACAGTGAAGCTTCTTACAAGTTATTTTAAACCCAAGCATAGAACCCCCCCCCCCCCGGTCAAAGGAGGGGGAATATTTTGAAATATTTAGTTAAAAAGTAAGGATAATTTTTTACTGGTCTACTTTTAGTCTGGCTAGGTACGAAAAAAAAACTCACTTCCTTATTTTCAGTGATCGATAAACAATTTGAGGGAAAGGACTGAGTTGCTTGCCTCGCCCCTAACTCTTACCTAATCCTAAGAATCCAAAGTTAAGCTTGCTGGGCTGAATATCTTTTTCTCTCAGGGTCTGAGAACTTGTCACTAAATCCATACCTATAATATTTTGTTGGATTAAGATAAGGATTCCTAGGATAACGAGGTATAGTATTACAAGCAAAGTATCTCTATAATCAAGTCCTAAAAATGTAAGCACGTAAATATGTCTGAGAACTTGTCACTAAATTATACCCAAACTATTTTACAATATTAAGTTTCATTAATTCTTATAAGCGAACCTTTATATAGTAGGGTCTGTCCGTATGTCCGTAATGGATGGCTCTTAAAGTTAATATTAGCATGTAATAAATGTCCTATCAAATTTCAAACTTTGAATGACGATTCCTGTAACATTTAGATATGATTTAGAAAGCGTAACACAACTCTATATTCTATAATCATATAATCATTACGTATGTCATTGTCCATTTAAAACAGACTGACATAAATATTTTAACAACAAAATTGGGAACGAATTGAAAGGTCTTTGATTTTTGCCACAAATTTTTATTTGATTTGGGAAAACTCCTTAATAGGTAAGAGGCTTCCATTAATTTGTTAGATGTAAGTAATTCCTAGACAAAAGGATGTTTTAACTTTTATAGATATTTCTATTTATCGGTTTGATGCAGCTCATACCAATAACGAAATTAATTCGGGAAAAAATCACGAAACCTATACGTGTTTTTCAGCTGTCGTTGGGGGGCAACACATCGTAAAATTGACGACCTCTCCATTTGCCCCCCAAATATTATTTTAGATTTAATTCCCTTGTTGGTTATACCTTATTCCTGGGTTTGATGTAATCATCCTACTAAAATAAACCTTACCAACAGTAGGACTGGCTGGTCTGGCGGCCATGGCATTTGGTCGGTCAAGAAGATTTGATACTGAGGGTTTCTTACTGTATTGTACCTAAAATGAGTAATTTGTCAAGCAACTTTCCTTTGGTTTGTTAGGAGGTAGATTAGAACTCTACCTATCAAGCTACTTTAATAATGCTTTCCCTCGACTAAGCTCCTCGTTTATATGTGAGAGCTATTAATTATGGCAGCTTCATATGGAACACCTGCCAAAATCTCTAGGCCAGGGTGATTTAATATTCGAGTTGCTTTCACGAGAATTGCGGATCAGCTTGAATGTAACAAGGAATGCAGTCAGTTGTGCGCAAAGCTTACTAATCTTAGATTGGCCAAAAGGCTTTTCAAATTCAGTACATCTGAGGTGGATTCTTTAAAAAAATTTGCCCCACTAATCGCTTAGTGGGGCAAAATTTTTTCGTGAAAAATCCACCAAAATCACATTAAAAATCTACAAAATTAAACAAAATCATAGAAGGGTTATTAACAGTGTTCTGGAGCCGGAGCCGGAGCCGGAGCCGGGAGCAGCAACATTTTTGGTGGAGCCGGAGCCGGATCCGGAGCCGTATTTTTCGTTAAAAACGGCTCCGGCTCCGGACTAGCTAAAAATGATTTTTTAAAGTAATATTATAATTTGGCAACGGTCTATTTCAATATAATAAACTGAAAAATTATTGTTTCTTGACAAATAGACACACATCCTTCTATTTTTACATAGCTTTAATCAAATAAAAGCAAAATATTTTATATTATTTATTTTATTTTATCAAATTCAATAATGAAAAAAAATTGATATATTAATTTTAAGGTAGGAGCCGGAGCCGGAGCTGGAGCCGGAGCCGGGAGCCGTATTTCCAAATACGGCTCCGCGGAGCCGGAGCCGGAGCCGGAGCCGCATCAAAATTATACGGCTCCGGCACGCTGGTTATTAACATAAGATTTTATTTAATTATTGTAGATTTTTTATGTGATTTTGGAGGATTTTTCACGAAAACAATTTTGCCCCACTAAGCGATTAGTGGGACAATTTTTTTTAAAGAATCCACCTCTGAATTCTAACTTCCGTTCAGAGTATCAGAGCGTCAAACAGATTTTTATACATTTGATGCAATATGCTACACTTTTCACAGGAAAAATATCCTCGTTATTAAAACAATTAAAACGTTACCGGACTAGCGTCTCGTTCTTCGTCCATTTTCAAATGTTTAGCCTCTTTCCTTCCCCGTTTCTTTGCCGTGGAGCTTGATGCTGGTCCACTGGCCGTACTACCACTTCCTTCGCTGGCGTTCCTCTTACGCCCACCCTAAAAAATATTATTCAATAGTTATTTATCGCATGGTATTATAGACAGCTTTCCGCGGATATTAACGAGAAGAAATATAAGATTAAAACCAGTTTTGTTAAACCCGAGGAGCCGAGGCCTTGGCTAATAATACTGGTAGGTACAGATTTTATGATTTTCATTTTAATATTCGTGACAAATTGTCTGTACTACAATGCTATACATGATTTTTCAGCATGGGTGAGAACCGGTTCTAATCCAGCGGATATAATCGGTTTCGAAGCCATGCTGGAAAACTAACTATTTTGCAACATAAATTTTTTCTCTCAGTATATTGAGTACTATAATATGTCGTTTAATTGTATTGAAACTTGAAAGTGTTGCCAAAGTAACCCTATGTTTATTCAGGGATGTAAAGGGATAAGACAATGACCGAGAAATGATCCACATCCCCAATAATGATACAAAATATAAACCATTTACAAAATTACAATAAGTAGTTGAAACGTTTGGACACATAACTTCATGAACCAACAAATTAAAAGTCAATACATGTCCCCATAGATCTTTAAACAACGGATATAAAACTTTTGGGACTGGTGTAATAAACAGCCCAAAGTCTCCTCTCTCCCTGATGTTTATTAGTGCAGTGTTCGTTTGTTCATCTGATTTAATGAGCTACTTGTTAAAATATTAAGTTTTCACCTCTTTCTTGGCAGATTTCTTTGTTGATTTGTCCCCAGCACCAGAAAGTAAAGCATCAAATTCGCTATCTTCGTCCTTCATTTTAGACGGACTGCTGGCTCCCTAGATAAAACAAATATTTATACAGATAGTTTAATTCCTTTCGAGAAACAAAATGTAGTAACCGAATACTTTTTAAGGTAGTTAGTTCGAAAAGCAAGTTTTTTTCTGTTTTGAAAAATTTAAAGAGTTGTTACTAAGTCAAATAACCACATTGTTAAGGCGGGGACAATCTAGAATACTAATCTTTAAAATTAAGTTTGTTGTTAGTAATAAATGTTTTATATGTTCTTGAATGTTTAAATGGGGACAGGACAATGGATGATGAACAAAATTATTCATCTGGTATATTCATGTTTTTTGGAGGAAAGTTAAAAATAAGTTTTTGGTGTATGATTAATCTAATGTCCATTGTCCCATCTCTCAGGATTTAAATGTAATGCACATACCGTGGATTGTCCTGGGAGAACACGGTCAATTAAATACTTCTCTACCTCGGCCAAGGCCTGAAATCAGATAAATAATGTTTTCGTTATTGTTTTTCTGACTCTGGTTATGAATATTAATAGCATATGTGTGTGGATATTACAGGGGAAAAATTGTCAATTTAGGTTGCTTACATGGACATCATTTGTTGGTCAGTTAGTTTACCCAGTAGGAGGGAAGTGAAGGGGGTAAAGGTGGACGATGGAGGGGATCGTTAATTCAGCCAGCTACAAGTTTCACTTTATTTAAGTACATGATAATCTGATATAAGATCCAGGTAATAATATCCATGATTATGAAGTTTAATTGTTTTTTATTTTTATGAAAAGCACAACAAAAGTAAATCCAAACTAAGTATGTAACTAATATTTAATGAAATGCTACAATAAATCTAAAACACAAACAAGAAATATGACACACACTGATGGAAGCAGATCTGTAGGTAAAATAGTTTTTATTCTGAGTGCAATATCCCTGTTCTTTTATATAATTGAAAACCATCTGCACTAACCTGAACCATAGCTTTGCTCTTTTTATCTTTTGTTAAAGTTTCTCTGTATTCTTCGTAAGGTTTCATACTTGTTTCTTCGATCCAGGCAAAGTCTGTTTTTGAAATAATAAGTAATAATTCAATTTATCTAAAGCTAGTGGCTACGCCGATTGGGCCTCTGGGGGCATTAAACGAGGGTTAAGACGACTCTCTAATTTCCATAGTATATCTTAAAGAAAAATAACAATTATTCCAGGGGAGGGGGGGGGGGGGAAGACAGACAAACATCCTATTACATTTAAATCAAGATCAACTGAACAAAATTTGTTGAAAAGAAATAAGTCACATGCTAAATGATCTAGGTATATATATATCTCATAGGCCGTGAAATAGTGGATACTTGGTAGTTATTTGATTTTATAAAAGGAAAATTATAACATATTATTTCCTTTAGTTCCAAAAAAGTTTACACAGTGCATAGCTTTTTTGATGGCAGGTCTCTTCACCTAAAACAATACATGTTTTATGAATTTGAGGAAGTAAACAATGTTTTGGGGTGATTCTTAAAGATAAATGTTTGAAATTTTTCGTTAAGATTCTTAAGATAAATGCTTATAATTGCATTTACCTGTCTTCCTATTTGCCTTAAAATAGTTCTACAAATTAAATACCTGTATTTGGAGTTTCGCTAGGTACTTATGACATAGGCATCCTTGTTATCATAAGTTGTAACAGTTAATTCTACAACTCCAGGCAATGGGAAGTAACCTATAATCTTACCTCAGTTTTACTTTGGACGAATGGAGGAAATCCCGATTTATCTTAACAGGGCCGGGGGGGAAATGCTACAACTCTCAACACAGACTACAGGGGGGATTTCTTTATATTACCTCAGAAGGGGGAAGTACTACTACTCCAGGCCAGGGAGAGAAACCCTTCATCTTGGCCCACACGGGGTCTCCTATACGAAACTTCAGCTGGTCAGAAGACATTCTGTTCTTAAGATTGTCTGAAATTTAAAAGCATTATAACAGCGAGATTGATATCAAACGTTGAGGTACACTACATAATCACATATATTGTAAATAGGAGAATTGTTTTAATCAATTTATATATTTCAGACTTTTAATTTCATATTTTATATAAGGAATTTTCTATTTTAGTCAGACACGCGTGACACATATTTAAATAATTAAACCTAATAAATTTGTTTAAAAAATAAATATGTGCAGCCTTAACAAGAACACAAAGGAGCTAGATATATTCACAATCGACTTGTTAAGATAAAGAAATCAGATTTTAAGGTGGCAGAGCTAAATAAACTGTTAATAGTTTACCTAACTTTTGAAGGTCTTGGAATTTACAAGTTTTTGAACGAAAAGAATTTAAATTTGTGCTTAAACTAAAATTTAATTTTTACAGAAAAAGTACCCAATTTAAATAAAAATAAACAATTTTGAAACCACTTTTTAGAAGAATCATAAATAAATTCAAATAATTTTAATATTTACGAACAAATATTGACTTTTGACTTCTCCCATTTTAACTTTTTAAGGCAAATAAATAAACGGAGCGGCGTCTGTTCCTTCGAATTTCTGTCTTAATTCTTCTTTGACAAAAATTCCTATTCTAAAGCCGAAAAAAATATAATTATTCTACCGTTTAAATTAGATTTCAAAGGAAAATTTATTTCTTTAATTTATAAAACTAATTATTTAAAACTTACCAATAACAAAATCATAACCATTTTGTCCAACATTCTGAAGGAATTTTTATGTAGAGAACAACTGTAGAAATTATGAACCGAACGATATTTACCGCGGCATTCTCTGGGGTCGACTTAAAATCCGCGAACATAATTATGGCAACTTGCCAAAATAATTATTAAAAACATTTTGAAATAGGAGGGGAGGGGGCGTTGGAATTTAAATTGTGTGGTACCCAAAATTTGTATAGGTCTATTCTTCGCTTGTTTGAAAATTTTGGTATTTTCATCAAATTTAGATTGGTTGGTACAAACTTTCAAGCGTCCAAACCTTCCCACTAATTGTTTTTAAAAACTATTTATTTTTTATCTCTGATTTAAAGTTGTGGTCATATTTAGGGTTGCCTAACAAACGATCATAAAACATTATTTAAATATAAATTTATTAAAAATTTTAAAAAATATGTCTTTGAAATTTACTACTTAAACTGTATTTCCATTTAACAAATATGAATTATACTCGAAAAATATAAAATTATAAAAGTTGGCAGCTCTGGTTAGTTATTTTCAACTCTGCTTCAAGGGAAGTGTCGCATGTGATGATGTGAAATTCGTCTGCTATAGAATTATTTAGTTAACAAAAAACAATGTAGAACTTAAGAATAACAAAATTCTTTTTTATGTTGAATTAAGTTGATATTTATTTTTTTATGTAATTTGATGAAAAATACTTATTTTAAATTTAACATTATGTGAATTTTTAAAATGTCAAAAAAATGGTTTAAAAAATTTTTGATTGACAAATTAAAACATGAATTTGTACTTTTCACATGGTTGTTTTATTGTGGTTTCAATTACGTAGTATATTAGTAAAAATCGTAGGTGTCATAATTCCAGTTTATTATAATGAAATAGTTCTACCCCATGTTGTTTTATTAGTATATAGCGAAGCATACTCTAATTCACTTTGTCCGTCATTCAGGCGCGCAGAACATGCATAATAGATATAATGGGGGAAAATGTGATTTTCTCCATTGCTATCAAAGAATGACAGCTGTGTAATCTTCTGTCTCAACCATGACACTTTGGTTGAGCTTGACTTCCGAATTAGCGGGAAGTTCACGAGATCAGTTGGCGAACATACAAACCCCCAATACCAGGAACCATCAAGTTTCAACAGCAGGTTTGAATATAGATTTATTGATGAAATTATTTCAAAGACCTGAAATTACAATATCAATTAGTTCATAATTCCAGTTATTTATAACCACGTAATCTTATTTGCTTTTTAAAAATCATTTTTCTCTACGGTAAAAATCTTTGGAAACTTTGGCTTTAAAGGAAAATTATTTGGTTTAATAAATCATTGTTAAATGCAAAAATAAAGGCACATAAAAATTACTAAAACATATATTAATCATAATTAAGTTTCATGCTTAGCTGGCTAAAGCCTTTTTAAAACTACATATAATCGTCCTATACACCATACTTCCCAATAAAATTAACAAATTCTACCTGAAGCTCTTATGGTTTCAAATCCCTGATATACTAGGGTCGTTCACACACAATGAGACCAATGATAGGCCCAATTTTGTTCTCCGAAATCTTCACACTCTCATATCTCATTCAAAAGTAAAGAACGTGCGCATCATAATAAACAAAACAATCCATGCCGCGCCACATTATGAAAGGAAAGCCATAAAAAGACGACATTTGCGCTTGGTTTTCTAGGATTAATGATAAGGAATTAATTTCGTACTTGATAAACACAAAGCTTCCTCGAAAAGAGGTTAAGACACACCCCCCGTTTGAAAGTCAAATTAACTTCCTTAACGAGATTCAAGGTTTTTTTTTTTTTTGCGCTGAGCACTAGCAACATTTCTCACTAAACTCAACTCACCATAATCACATGAGAATGGCCACATCCCGAAAACGTGACAATTTTGCTCCTAACTAAATGAAACCCCGTGAAATGCATACACAATATTATACTCCTCACTAGGACTCATAATACCTCACATTTTAGGATAGAAGGATGGGGATTGGTTTGTACCATACAACATTCCATGCACATGACAATCACAAGATCACATACACAAATCCTAAAATAGATAATCCTATTAATCATGATGTTGTAAATATAACAACTATACTAAATATAATCATTTCATAATCAATAGGTAATAAATCATTATTATAAATCAATAAGTACCTACGAAATCAGGTTGAAATGTAAATGTAAACAAATAATGGTAAAAATAAAACGAAATAAATCTTAGACAAGAAAATTAAGATTTATAGGTACTTAAAACTAAATTTGTTAAGCATCAAAAAGAGTAGTAAGAAAAAATTTTTCAAAATCCTTGGGCAGAAAGTTTTTCAAACCTAATGAATAAGAACTGTAATATCTTAATCAACAATAAAACTTTTTAATACTTAAAGAATAGCAAATAATAATATCTTCGTTAGAATTTTCATCGGAATTATAAAAAAAATACCAATTTTTCTTTGTAAAAAAAAATGAGACTTTAAATATGAATTTTCAATCATTCCTTGATCTGAATAAAAGTGTTTTACTTGATTGAAATTCATATATAATTTTAAAAAAATCTGCTAAAAAATACTTGATTTTTTCTTAGAATAAATATCGAATCACGCAACCTCGACACATTTATTCCTTTTTGTTAAACTTTTCAGGTAAGTTTTAAAATGAATTGTACTTTTGAAAAGAAATTAAACTCAATAAAATTAAATTTGAGCATATGAAATAGAAGAATATTTAATCGCATTTCATTTGATTCTTATTTTAGGCATAAAAATAGGCATGTGAAAAATGTGGTTTTTTTACTAAAAAAAATCTCAATTTCCATAAAATAAGAATCAATTATTAATCATAATTTTTAACAACTGCCTGACTGATACAGCATGTTCTTCTAGGGGAGATTTATCTGTCAGTCTGAACAAGACTCTTGCAGTCTTTCTTCCATCCTCAATTCTCGTCACTCGGCCCATCCGCAAACATCTCATCAGCGGATTGGTACTCGTAACCAGAACTATATCTCCGTCGGCTAGCGGCTCCGACATCTCATCTTTCCACTTGGACATCCGTAATATCTTCGGTAGAATCTCCTGGCGGTAGGCAGTCCAAAACTGGGCAGACAAATCTTCTAACAACTTCAACCTGGAGGAAATTTGGTCCTCCGGTTTCATCGCCACATTGCACAACGGCTGGCGGTCAACATTTCCCAGCAGCTGGCCAGGGGTGATCAGCCGCCAATTCTCCACGTCGTTCGCAGCTTCAATCGTCAATGGTCTGCTATTCATCAATTTGCTAACCTCCGCCAACAGCACCAGGAGCTCGTTGAAATTAACAGAACTATTCACCAACTTCTTGGACAGCAATCTCTTGGTTAATCCCACCATTTTCTCCGCTTGCCCAATATAATGGTGGGCTCGGGCCGGGATCTGAGACCAAGAAAACTCTACCTGGCTGCCCAACTTCTGCTCTAAAACCTTGCGAGCACCGGATAATTGTGTGCCCATGTCGCTTACTATGATCTTCGGCAGACAATGAACAGCTTCCAACTTGCGCAGGGACAACAGGATACTGCTGGTATCATACTTTTCCAAGGCATCTAACCACAACGCCCCTGAGAATCTGCAGACCACCACGAACACCCACACCTTCTTCGTTGCTGTCTGACTCCTCGTTTTGGCGGCAGCTCTTCTCGTAACCAGCGGACCCATCAGGTCGACTTGCACAGCTTCAAAAGGCCTGCTCGGGACCAACTTGTCAGGTAACACGTCCTTCATGGTAGCACGACATTCCTTAGCCCTCTCAACACTGCAGGGCCAACACTTCTTCACCTCCATGATGGACAACCTCCTTGCCTTCACAATCCAGCACCAACGGCGGCTCTCAGCTAAAGTTCCACGGACACCAGAGTGAAGCTCAGCATGTGCTTCTCTCATAAAAACAGCAGCTAACCAATTACCAGGCTCCAAAATTATTAAACCTGGCATGTCTTCAAATATCATTTTACGGCCGCCAGTAATGGCGTCAATGACTGGCTGTCCACGACCAACCATTTTAAGAATCCTCATCTCCCTGGTCACATAATTTCCTCCGGGACCAACGACAGGCCAGGTCAATGATACTTCATGCACTAATGGATTTAATGACGCATAATTGCCTTTAGCGTCATTTATCCACTCATCCTCTTGGCTTCGTGACACAATGAAAAGTTCCGCCGCCGCCATAAAATTGTACAAAGACGGCTTGTACACAGAATCTGCGGCTGCTACATGACTACCAGCGGCTGTAGTCTTACCTTCTTGTCTGCTCTTTAGCTTCTTCAACCAGGTGTTCGCAACTTGCAGGACAGCTGCCATAATACGTTTGGCCTGTCCAAATGATCTCCTGTGCTTAAACCTAAAGACATCTTCAGCGGCTTCTCCGGCAACTTTCATTGAACATAACTTAACCATTTTGGTATTCAACTCCTCTGGGGGTAAAACCTGCTTGACTTCTTCGGCAGTTTTCACCGGCCACGCACTTTCATCCTGGCGCAACCATTCTGGGCCCAATCTGTACCTGGAACCTGGTCCCAAATCTGATACCTTGCAGGTGCTTCTGGTGCCCAAATCTGCAACGTTGTGCGTCCCCGGGACCCACCTCCAGTCATCCTTGTTGGTTGCAGATTGAATTTCTCCAATACGATGAGAATTAAATGTGTTCAGCATAGCACTGTTGGAAACTATTTGTGATAAAACACACGATGAATCAGTAAAGTACATCACTCTGATAATATCAAAGGGCAGGGCATCTCTGACGGACTTTGCCAACCCTGTGGACCATCTTCTTTGTCAGATTCTCGTCCAAGGCGTCCTGGAGGTTGTACAAATCAGCATCCTCTTTCACCTTCCTTCCCTTGACCTTACCATCTTGGTTGACTCTTGTGGCGATGGACAACACATCGGTGGCTGGCTTCCATATCAGCCCGAGAACCTTGGTAGGCTGGCAATCATCTCCAGAATAAATGACTTGTTTGAAGGAAAAACTACCTTTGCCGATAATTCTGTCGGCCTCTTTCATCATCTCCTTGGCTTCTGGCTTCGATCCTGCTCCCGAAATAACGTCATCTATGAAGCTGTGCTTCTCAAGCTTGACTGCAACTGGAATCTGAGGTAACTTGAATTCCTCATCAGGGTAGGTAGGTATTTGTGGCTCCTTCCATAATTCAGGTTTAGCAACAATTTCACTACCGTTTATCTGTCCCTCTCCATACATCTCCTTGACCTCTGCTTCACTCTTTCCGCCGAACAGGCGGGACGTCAACTTCAGGGCTGTAACTGCCAAATTTCCCGCGGCTAACTCGCCGAAATTCACAACTTTGGTCAGGTAAATTTCAAGTGGACCATCTGGCGTCGGGGAAAATAAAACTCTCTTCATCTGGCTGTCGAACTCTGTGGCCAGGATGGAGTTATAAAACTTGGAGATATCCGCGGTTATACCAACCTTGTAACCGCGGAAAAGCATCAAATGATAAAAAATCTTCTGCATCGGCGGCGGGCCTCCCAGCATTATGTTATTAAAACTGGTACCCTTGAACGTCAGAGAACTATTTGCACACAATCGCATGGGTGTGGAACTTGAATCCTCCTTGAAGGCAACCACTATTGATGAACAAGACTTAGGTCCTTCATACTGCAATTCTTCAGGCGTGGCTTTTTGAAAAACGCCTCTTCTTATGGCGTCGTTGAATACCTCCACATACATTCCATAGGTACCTTCCTTGACCATCCTGGCACGATCCTTTTCAGCAATTTTGCGGGCTAAACTCTCATTGTAGGGTAAAGTGTGAGGATCTTCAATATAAGCATATTGACCTGTCCACTTGTTGGACTGCAAGTCTAGTGTTAAACCTGCCTCAATTATCCTCTGCCTCTCACGCTGGTCCCAGGTAGTGCCGTCGGCCATAGCCTTGCACTCTTGACAAGCAGTACATCCTGGACAAAGTGCCTGCGGCTGTACGCCAAACGATTCAGACGTCAGAAAGTCTGGCAAAGTGCCTCCACTGACACTAACAGCCTTATAAGCCGACTTTTGATCTCCAGCTCCACCATCAGCACTCGTACAGATAAAACCACTACCAAAAATGGTTCGCCACAACATAGACTGGCCCACTTTCTGGTAGGTCGAAGGAAACACGTCAGGATGTGTATTTCCAATGATGATATCTAAGCCTCCACTAATATATGTAAACCTTTCTGGCGGCATTTTAAATATCTCGGCGGCAGTTTCGGGGTGGACCGAGCGCATCTCGTTGGCCCTGCCGAGGGTAGGCATGACAGCTGCCTCAAACTCCCTCAGATTGCCGTCCCTATCCTTCAGATAAAACACAACATTGCGGCAGGAAGATTCACTGCCATCAGCTACAGAAATAGTTGTATATCTGCCGGTAGATTTCAGCTTCAACTTGTTGGATAACTTCTCAGACACAAGTGGCAAATTTGCCCCGGAGTCAAACATTACCGTGGCGTGGCAGGTGCCGCCGCCAGGTGCTACAACAGGAACCAACTGCAGTAAGAAGGTACAGGGGCTGGGTGCAGAACTTGACTTGTAAACTGTATTCACACCAGCACTAGCCTCATGGAGTAACCTGGAATGGTATCTGTCGCAATTATTGGTACCACAAACACCAAGCTTATCCGATTTATTACATTTGTCAGCAGTATGGCCGTCACATAGGCAAAGTTCACATAATTTCTTCTGCTGGACAACTTTCTTTCGGTCAACCACATCCATCTTCTTAAACGTGAGGCAACGGAAAATCGGGTGTTTCTCCTTGCAGCTCTCCACAGGACATGTACTGTTCCACTTGGAAGCCTTGTCCTTTCCAGCCTTACCATTCTTATTGTCGCTGCGGCCAGATACTTGCGCGGCGGCAGCTCTGTCACGATTTCTCTTGCCGGCGCCACTGTCATAGGACATATCACCGGCCAACATGGCACCCCTGGTCCTCTCCAGCAGTTCTACAATCTTCGGGATGTTTGGTTGGTTCATGCTACCTAGCTCCATCATAATTTTGTCTCTCAAATTTTCAGGGCACTTGTCTTTAAAAATATGAATAAGAGTCAGGTGGTTGTAATCCTTAGCTGCAGAACCAACGATGGCTTCTACCTCCTGCATCATGCTCTTGAAGGTAGCAATTGCGCTAACCACGTCCACAGGTTTATCCACAGGTTTCATCTTGTTCAACTTGGTTAAAATCCTCATGAACCGGCGAGTGTTTGATAAAAACATCTGATCAAGAAACGCCCATTGTTCATTATGATCTCTAATCGCTGACACTTGCTTGCGTAGTTCCGGGTTGGTTATCACCTTCTCCATACACAACATCAGACTTAACCTCTGGTCAGCAAATCCATAACCAGAACATAGATCTTTAAAGACCTGTTTAAAGTTTGGGTAATCCGTGTCAGTACCGTCGAACGACGGCAACAAACTGTTGTCCCAGCGCCCATACTGCGGGTTGGAACTCCGAATATCCACGGCAGACATACTTCTGGAGAGCATGGCAGGTGTCCCACTCTCATCCAGGTTAGATGAACGACGTTCCATCTCTCTAAGCCTTCGGTACATATCACGTACTTCTTGGCGCAACTCCACGGAAATTTTAAGCACTCCCATGTCCATCTTCACCTTCTCAATGACGTCGAGGTTCCTGGCGGCAGTGCTTGACCTCGCGTCGTCTGAATCATTGTCAAGCCAGTACAGAATTTTTGTACACTGCTCCAACAACGCATAAACTTTATCTGCAACAGTTTTCTGCTCACTAGCTTCATCCAATTCACGCTTAAACTCGCGCAGCTCACTAGTCTCCACGGCAGGTTTTAGACTTTTTATTAGGTCAGATTGGTCCTTGACCTCACTAAAAATGTCACGAATTGATTTTACAGTCACATTTTCACATGAACTAAAACTTTGGCAGGCTTTTAGATTGTCATAAAACACTTTTAACTGCTCATCAAAAACTTAGCCTTTCACTGCCAATAGCGATAGCTCGCTCAATTTTCTGCTTTTTGGTTAGTGGCATATTGATTCACTAGGTACTTATTTCACAGAAAAATTGTCACAGTTTATTGCATCAATAATTCACTGGATGCTATTGATCTCTTGATGAATGCTAACGCCTATTCATCAGATACTTTGAAATTGTCTCAACCATGACACTTTGGTTGAGCTTGACTTCCGAATTAGCGGGAAGTTCACGAGATCAGTTGGCGAACATACAAACCCCCAATACCAGGAACCATCAAGTTTCAACAGCAGGTTTGAATATAGATTTATTGATGAAATTATTTCAAAGACCTGAAATTACAATATCAATTAGTTCATAATTCCAGTTATTTATAACCACGTAATCTTATTTGCTTTTTAAAAATCATTTTTCTCTACGGTAAAAATCTTTGGAAACTTTGGCTTTAAAGGAAAATTATTTGGTTTAATAAATCATTGTTAAATGCAAAAATAAAGGCACATAAAAATTACTAAAACATATATTAATCATAATTAAGTTTCATGCTTAGCTGGCTAAAGCCTTTTTAAAACTACATATAATCGTCCTATACACCATACTTCCCAATAAAATTAACAAATTCTACCTGAAGCTCTTATGGTTTCAAATCCCTGATATACTAGGGTCGTTCACACACAATGAGACCAATGATAGGCCCAATTTTGTTCTCCGAAATCTTCACACTCTCATATCTCATTCAAAAGTAAAGAACGTGCGCATCATAATAAACAAAACAATCCATGCCGCGCCACATTATGAAAGGAAAGCCATAAAAAGACGACATTTGCGCTTGGTTTTCTAGGATTAATGATAAGGAATTAATTTCGTACTTGATAAACACAAAGCTTCCTCGAAAAGAGGTTAAGACATCTTCAGTAAAGATTCCAATGACATATGCGAATGGTCATGCTTCAAAAAACTTAAACCTTAACCTTTCTGAAGGCTTCTTATTTAATTATTCGAGTTTTTGCATAGAGGTATTCTTTTTAATATCTTATCTTGGTTATATGACTACTGAATATCTGCTATTTAACACACTTCGACCGTTTGTTCATTCCATGATTTTTTCATGCTTCGCTACATATGGATATGTATGTTGCTTATCATTATTATTTTACCTACATGGTCTTTCTACCTAAATATTTTTTTATTTCATGTTATACTAACAATATCTTAACTTTTTTACCTAGTTCAACAATATTTTAATGTTATTAGAAATATACCTATTTATAAAGCAGAAAAAGGAAATAAAATAACGAATTTTTGTTTGTTTACATCTCAACAATTACTTTTTGTGTTATAAATAACAACCTCTATTTTAATATAATATTACCATAAAACTAGAAAATACTGGTTTTTAGAGCAATAACAACTTACGCTCCCTCACTCACAACACCCCGATAAATAGCATGAATCTTGCCTCGTAAAAAATGTGGGATTAGCCGTTTGCCATATATTACTTGAATGCACACACATTCATGCATCTATTATATTAGGTACTAGCGGCTTCGCCCCAAGAAGTTTGATCAACCTAATTTTTAATATTTTAGATTTAAAAAGAAGTAAAAAAAATTTGGGTGGGGAAATTTTTTATGTGGGGGGAGGTTGTGTTGTCGACCCCCTTTTTTAATTTTAGTTTTAAAAGAATTTTTTTGGGGGGTATTTTCCATTTTTTAGTAGGGTTGGGGGTGTCCCACCCACCAAGAAAATAGCCTTTAAACATCCCAGGACCAGTAGGTATATTCCCTGAAGAGTAGAGCCCAATCGGTTCAGTGGTTAAGTAGATCTTAAGCTTCAGACAGACATCGTGCTACTTTGTATTATAGATATCATAATAGAAACATGATTTTTCTGGTTTTGAAAGTATTTTACAATTGGTTAATATTTAATGAACTGGTAGTTTAGTACGTTTTAATTACATTGACGGAATAGTATTTTCATTTTATACATGTTAATTATAACAAAGGAAAGATTCTTATTGTAGTAGAGATCTCGTAATCAAAATATATAGTTTCCCATCTAAGAGCGTTATTTATTGTGACTCTATCGAAAAAATATATTTGTAATGATACCATCAAAAACCACCATGTAATGGTTTATATAAGAGTTTTTAGTTGTGTGTTAATGATAATTCATTTCTGTTTTGTTTTTAGAAACTCTATACCTATGATTTTTTAATTTTATATGCTAGGCCTATTTACACTAGATTTCCTATCCTTTAACATAAAATAGTCAGTTTGTTTGATGTAGGTATAAAGATTTCGAAAAATGCTTGGATTGACTGGCTAACACTTTTTAGGGAAACTTTAAATATTAAGGAGTGGTTTTGCTCTCTCATGCTTTTTCCTATATGTTAGGGGCGAAGTAACTTGTAGAAAGATAGATATGCTTGGATTACAAGATCTCTACAATAATTCCATTATTAAATATTTTTTAGTTTTGTTTTACATTTCAGGTGGATGCCTTATTAGAATCCTAAAATGCCTAAGAACGGTGTTTCAGAGAACAGGGTGACTGTTGTCCTCGGGGCGCAGTGGGGAGATGAGGGCAAGGGAAAGGTAAGACAGGCATAGAACAAGGGGGGGGGAGTGGACAGACATTGGGCCGTTTATTGCACTAGTCCCCAAAGTTTTATACTAGGCAACTTTTTCTTTTCGATGGCTTAACAATTTTGAGGACTTCTATTTTTTTATTTATTGGTTATTAAAGTTGAGTGTCCAAACGTTTCAACCACTAATTGTAATTTACAGAAGGGTTTATTTTGGGTATCATTATTGGGGATGTACATTGTACATCAATTTATCTGCCATTGTCTTATCCCTTTAGATCCCTGCATAGAACAAGGATGACAACATCTATAAATAGCGAAGCACAAACACTGACTTACTGACTGGCGGACGGACAGACAAATTGGATTATAGAGTAGCTTTGTTTTGTATAGGTAGAGTAGGGTTTAATTAAGGTGATATTAGTTATTAACTTAAATTATGATATGCTAATTAGTAGGGTTGGGCCGGATATCCGGTGTGGCCGGATATCCGGCCGGATATCCGGCCATTTTCAATATCCGGCCGGATACCGGATATTGAAACTATCCGGCCGGATATCCGGCTCTATAATTTTTTATACTTTACACCAAAAATCTCTGCTTTTTAAAATCTTAAATGGCTATAATTTTCTTATTATTGAAGCTAGAAGAACATTTTTTCTGAATAAGTTAAACTTTATGTAAATTTATATAAGATTTCTGAAGAAATTTTTTTTTACTACTTTAATATCTGGTAATTTGGCCGGTTATCCGGCCGGATATCCGGTAATTTGGCCGGATAACCGGATATTTGCCGGATATCCGGCGTTGGCCGGATATCCGGTCGGTTACCGGATATCCGGCATTTGAAATCAGCCGGATATCCGGTATCCGGTATCCGGCCAAAAAAGTATCCGGCCCAACCCTACTAATTAGTTTGAGCTTCTAAAAACTAATGTATCAAATCTATAAAAATGCATTTAGTTAAAACTTTGTATCAACGTAGTTTTCACCATGAAATTTGGACAATTATGTCCATTAGAATTGAAACCAAGCCAAAGATATTTTGTCTGTTGAAAATATAAATTCTGTTTTAGAGTGTGTAATTGTATGTTATTTTTGTCTAGGTTGTTGATCTGTTAGCCGAAGAGATGCAAGTTGTTTGCAGGTATTTTAGAAATTGTTTATTAAATCAGCATTATTAAAGTGGACATACGGGCTTTCTCTTACCTAAAAATTATAGAGTGCAATGCTTTTGAAATCTTTATTTACTGCAACAGGAGCCTTCATGCAAAGTTTTAAATCGATAAAATAATTCCAACAAGCTCAACTTGGCGTTAAGAGCTATCCGTTACTGATAAACTTTCCCTTATTACATATAATAAACGCCTTGCGTTTAAAAATTCAACAAACAACCAACCCTGTTCTGTGTTCAGGTGTCAAGGAGGCAACAATGCTGGTCACACAGTAGTTGTCGGAGACAAGAAATATGATTTCCATCTCCTTCCATCCGGTATCATCTGGCCCACAGCTGAGTCTCTTGTAGGTAAGATACCTAGATAGACAGATAGTTAGGTCAAACGATGAATAATAAGATACTTTGGCCTTTCTAGAAAGATAAAGAAAAGGTCAAAATGTCTATTGTATTTTATCTATATAGCTCATAGCTGATTCTAATTTACTAATGTCATTTTGCTTACTGCAGTGTGTAATTTATAGGGATGAGATACAACGGCCTATAATGGTAAAGTTTAAAAAAAGTTTTTGTTATAAGCAGCTCCACTTCAAAGTCGGATATAAAATAAGGGACTGTAAAAAGATACGCTCAAAATAATGGAGAAAAAAATCAGTTATAATTTCTTCAGCCAGGGGGGGAGGGGAGTTTTGACACATTTGCGTAAACGGTGATTATAGGCTTAATCTTTGAATTGAGAGGATAGGTTATTAGGGATAAAATCATTCTTATGTGATAAATTTTCCCAAGTTTTAAGATATTTTGGGTAGGCCTCCGGGTTCAGGAGCTGCAGGCTCCAGGTGATTTCTGGAAAGGCAAAACTTTTTGTTTTTAAAGAGTTATAGGTCAACTTATTAAACAAAATATGTACTTTTTGAATGTATTTTTTTACCTGTCCAGAGACCACCTGGGGATCTGCAGCTCCTGAATCTGTAGGCCTATCCAAAAAGAATCTTAAAGTTTGGGAAAATTTATCATATAAGAATGGTTTTATCTCTAAAACCTATCCTCTAAGTCTAAAGATAAAGCCTATAATCACCATTTACGCAAATTTGTCAAAACTCCCCCCCCCCCCCCACCTTAGTTCAAATGCATTATTTGATCTTGGCTATTCCATGAGAATGGAAGGCTGCGTAAACAAGCTGCAAAGGAGTAAGAACTGGAGCAGCCTTTAGAATAAAGCTTAAGGACACATTGATTTGAATTTACGTTTTAACGGATATTATTTTATTTTTTAGGCAATGGCGTTGTTATCCATCTGCCAGGATTCTTTGAGGTAACTATAAATTACTAGCGAGCACGACCCAAGAAGCCTCAAGGGGCACACAAGGTGGGAGGGGAATCTTAATCCCCCCCCCCCGTCCCCATAATTTTCAATGTAAAAGTTAAAAAGAAAAAGTGAAAAAAATTGGGGGATGGGGAATTTTTTTTCTAGGGGTGATCTTCGTTGAAGATACCCTCTTCAAAATCGTTATGAATCTTCCTTGGACCTATAAGAACTTCACTGTAAAGGAGAACCATAAAGGTTAAGCGGTTGGCGAGATTCTTCGCTACAGACAAAAAAGATTACTACTTTATATAAAAGGATTATTAGCTTTGCCCCTGGCCCTGAGAAAGATGAGGAATTCTTCACATTTGTAATAGTGCGTGTTTTTTTAATTGGATTTTTTTTGTTTTGATAGCAAATAGTTATATGAAACTAATTTCAACTGGTATAGAAATTTTTAAGTTATTTAGAAATATTATTCAAAATATTTTATAAGTAATTTGACGTAGGTATATTATTTGTTGTATTTTTCAACATTTCATTTTATTGAAGCGTAGTTAAGAGGTAGTTTGCGGGTACCTTCGTATAAATTCTCATTTAGTCGTAAATTTGCCTAGAATTAACAAAAAGAATCCTTAAATATTGTACAACAATTGGATAAGTTGTTTTTTATTTCTTATTTGGATTTATGATTCCTAGAAAAACAGGGTAAATTGTTAATCGCAAAGAATCTCTGTAATCAAGTCCTGAAATTGTAAGTTTGTACCTACAAGTGTTAATACTAGCTTTTCTTGTCTTCATATTATATAACTTCGCTTATATAGTTTATGTCATGTTTTGTTGAAAATCTTGAAATTAAATAAGGATGACAACATCCATAAGGGGGGGGGGGGGTTAATGCAACCAACTCGTAATCAATGTATAAATGGCACTTAAAATTCGAATTTCGATCTGAAATTTTGCATGAGTAATCCTTGGTAGGTCTATTTTCCCTAAACCGAACAAAAAGTTGTAAAAATAACGGCTAACAGCAGTTTAGCCATTTTTTGGGCTATTTTCAATGCAAATCATCACGAAACCTATCTCCACATAATACTATTTTCTGCTCCAAAATGTTTTCAAATGGTTCTAGCCGCTAGTTGCTGGTACTAGAAATCTGAAAATGTTGTTTTTGTATTATTTCACATGATTTAAAGCAAAAATATGTTTCAAAAAGTTGATTCCTACGTAATTTATGACAGATTTGCCCTAAAAATAGCCAAAAAAACGGCTAAACGGCTGAGCCGTTAGTCGTTACTTTTTCAACTTTTTTGTTCGATTTAGGGAAAATAGACCTACCAAGGATTACTCATGCAGAATTATAGATCGAAATTCGAATTCTAAGTGCCATTTATACATTGATTACGAGATGGTTGCATTAACCCCCCCCCCCCCCCCTTGCGAAGCACAAAAAAATCATAAACAGACAAAGTGAGTTATAGAGCAGAAGTTCAGTTGTCATAACAATGCGGAAAAGAGAGACAAAAACAATATGCAAAAGCTCCCAAGAAAATTACAAAACAATTAAAAAATAACGTTCTATTTAAATATTTTGAAGCATGGCTTACATACAGACGGACAAAACAATGTATAGGTTACAGGTGTAAATTTTATAGGAATCTTAATTTAAAAATTCAGCTGTTTATCTCTAATAACAGCTGAGAAAATCACATTTCTCCCATAGCGTTACGTACTGACTGACGGACGGATAAAGTGAACCTTCAATGGAAAAAAATGATGGATTGGGACATTAAAAGGCACTTGAGGTAACCATTACGTAATAATATAGAAAAGGTTATTATTCAGTTAATGCTGGGTTCAATTAAAACAACCAAAAAAATCTTTAAATTTTATCATAAAATTCGGCGAAAATCGTTAAGTAAAAAGTATACCTACCTATAAGTTGTGTATTTTTTTTTTAAAATCATGGTAAGTACTTTGTCTTTTTTTTTCTAAGTGCGATATTATCTCTTAGGAGGGTGGTGGTGGTGGTATCCCTCCCATAAAATAGTTATGAAGCTTCCCAGGACCTATGAGAAGCAACATTGTACAATGGAGAACCATATCGGTTCAGTTGTTAGCGAGAACCTTCAGTAAAAGAATTTAAAATAGTAGTTTTAAAAGAAGACCAAATTCTATATTCAAGTAAAACCTTTAGTAAGCACTTTGCTAAATTGAATTTATGAAAATTGTTAAGATTCCCCATTATTAAATATCAGGATACTTAATTCAAAACTTTTAGGAGTTAAATTAATGAAAATGAATAGGTATTTTTTACCTTAAGTATTTTATTTTACATTTTACTCAAAATTATTTAAAATCTTGTTATTTTAATGAAAAAAAAATAAATCTGATAAAAGAAATTTTCTAGAATTAGGAATTTGACATTTTCATGATGTTATGTTGTAGGGATGGAGATTAGTTTTATTGATAAAAATGATAACATGCTTATTGCTAGTCTTTAAATTCAGCCAATCGGTGCTTTAACTCTTATTGCCTATCGAGCTCCGAATACACCCGCCCTTAATTTTTAAGTAAATAAAATTGAGGAGGATGGGGGCCGGGTGGTTTTTTTTGTCTATACTTTGCAGGACTACTCATTACATAATATAACCTAACCTAACCTGACCCAAAGTAGTAAACAGACAGTAATCTAAATGTGTACCTAAACAAACTCATATTTTAAGAATCATTTTAACAATGTTCACTTATAGTTGAAATATAATTTTCAACAATATTTTATTTTTTAGGAACTTGAAAAGAACATTGCTAAGGGACTGGATGGTTGGGAAACCAGACTTAAGGTAAAGAATAGCATTATACACAGTTATCCGCGGATAGAAAAAATAAAACATTATAAGATATATTCCAGTTTTGTTGACCTTGAGGGACTGAAGACCTAGACTATCAAAACTCGTATCAATTTTTCATTGTTCTAATCGTTTGTGTCTGATACGATGGTGCTTTTTATGTGTTATCGACATTTTCTTTTCTTTTTTTACTATATTATAGTTTACTTCTATTTGCGGCTGCTTTGCTAATTGTTAAAAATTCGTCTTTGTTTTAATCTGAACCAGTTTAAAATTGCAAATCAAATCTCCAGACATTATGTAAACATTTTGGATTAAGTAAGTAATGCCAAGTAACATTTTTCCATATGGCTTTGAAACTGCTTAATATATGCTGGATCGAAACCCTTGGGGCTACAAAAGTAGAATTTTATATTTTTTTATTTATCCTTTACGAAAAGGAGTCTATAATATGATGCGATAAAAAACTATTCTTTGTAACTTTATTAACTACTATCGGCTGTGCCCCTTGTATCCAGGGGCTCTGTTATCTTAGAAGTGAGCATAAATATGGCCTTAAACCATTCCAAGAGTCAATTTAAAAGTAAAATATACGAAAACCATCCCGGGACTAATTGGACGCTTCCTTTAATAGGAAAAATCAATCAATTTCGTTGGTATTGATATCTTAACCTTGAACAAAAAATCTATTTAAAAAAACAAAACGAAATTTCCAATGTACCTAAAAGTTTCTTTAAACACGTTCTCTTATTTTTGGGTAAACAATTATTGGGTACTTGAATGGGAGTTCTAAACTTACGTAGTCCAAACTTTTCCACCCATAATTTTTGTTTGCCGAAGGTGTTTTCTTCTTCATCATAATTATGAGGTTGTACATTCAATTATCGCCATTATCATATCCCTAAAGATCCCTGGATACTTTAGACTTGATCCAAAATTTCAGAATTGAATGAAACTATTTGATTAATGATATGATAATTTAATTCAACACGACAGAGCAAACTTAGATTATCAAATTGCACAATTTTTAGAATTACAATTTTATCTAAACCTTAAAGTAATATAATAGTAAAAAAGTAATAGATGAAATTACAAGGGGTTACCATTAAATATTTTAAAAATTATGTTAAGAAAGAGGGAGGGGGTGGGGCGGCCTATGTGACACTTTTGAAACTTAAACTAAAAGTCAAAGGAAATCAACTAAAATATGAATTACAGCATTGAAATTTGGCCTGGCAGTTTCTTTAAAGATGTACAGTGAGGAACTGTGAAGAAACGGCGGCGGAAATTTCAGTTGACTTTATCTTACTTTTGATTTTAGTTTCGAAAGTGTTACAACCCCCCTTCCCTTTAATATACTCAGAGTAAATATTTACATCAATGATTAAAGCAACAGAAATCTGTCTGCCTTGGTGCACCGCAACTTATTACAGAATACTTTTGTACATTAATATGTTGCCAATTTTGTTGGAGTAAATGGGGGTAAAAAAGTTATAATTCATATGAACCATCCCTGGCATTAGCAGCAGGGTTTATTATGTATGCTATAAAGTTTCCCGTTAACTTAATATACTGCAACTCTGTTTGTTTGTGTTAGATATTTTCATTATTGATATCTATACTAACATATTATATTATATATCTATATTATATTATTGTAGTTTCAATATTAAAGTACGAATTTAAGAAAATAAACGTAAAAGTGTCTGACATTTTGTGATTTATTGACATTAAAATTAACTGAACTGTTTTTAGGTCTCTGACAGAGCACATTTGGTCTTTGACTTCCATCAGGCCGTCGATGGTCTCCAGGTAGAAAAAAACTTATATCTTTCTAGCGGCTGCGACCCCAGGATCTAATGGCTCTTTATTCAAAGGGGTAAAAATCAGGCAGGGAGGGGACATTGAGCTGTTTATAACACTAGTCCCCAAGGTTTTATAATAACGTTTCCTTATTCGTTGGCTTATCAACTTTGGGAAATTTATTAAATTTTGATTGGTTGCTTTATTAAGTTTAGTGTTAACACGTTTTCAAATTCAACAGCTAATTTTAATCTACAGAAGTGGTAATTTTGTGTATAGTCATTTGGGATGTACATCAATTTATCGGCAATTGTCACATCCCTTTAGATCCCTGGGTAAAAATAGCATAAACAATTCTGGGAGCTATGTTTATGTGCGATAAACTTAAGACAAAAAAAAAGATAATATGATGGTGGCAAAGGTAGTTGCTTTCCCGCAAAGTACCCATCGAGCACTGAAACCCCTCTTATATACCGCAATAAACTGTTATTTCCGGACCTAAGCTTAAAACGTCTTTTATTATGAAAAAAAACAAACAAATGAAAATCCCTCCTCCCCACCACCCACCCGCACCCAATTTTTTCAGTTTATTAACAAATAACGGAGGGTTTCAGTGCTTGAGAAGATGCTTTGAGAAAAGCACCCATAGCTACTTTATTGACTTGTATTGTTTGCCTGTCCTAAAGAGAAAAGGTAACCTTATGGTCGTTTTACTTTAAAGTAGTAATTAGCTATGAATTCTAACACAATTGGATGCTATATTTCTTGTTTATAATGTTAACAAAATAAACTTCTCTTGTTTGTTATTAAATGTAACACGAGACAGTATTATTTTTATTTATCAGATAACATAGATTTAATTTTTTGATAGATTTAAGTACTTATTTTATGCATATTTATTGCCGTTTCTACTCTATAACCTTATTACTTTCAATGATTTCTATATGGTTTAATCTTACAGTGTCCAAACTTTTCAATGAATTTGATTTTCAGTAGGGGTAATTTTCCTCATCATTGGGTATTTAGTAATTTACATCAATGTAGGGAAGGTTAGTAAAATAGTTTTAAACCACCACCCCAAGACATTTTATAGGGCTTCTCTGAAAAGTACAACCAATTTGGACCATTATTTCTTGAAATCTTTAGTTTCAGAGTCTCAGACAAAGAGTGTACTACTTTATATTTTTGGGTAGACAAGGTGTGTTTATAAACCTAATACCTATATTTCATAAATTCTGATTTATTTTGGTTGTTATTTCTTACGGTTAAATGACTCACAGTCTACAGAAAATACACACACACACACACAAAAGTTTCTTTGTTGATAGGAAAGCAACAGAGAGGGCCTGAAGGGTACAACCAAGCTTGGCACAACTAAGAAAGGTTGGTTATTTAATTTTTAACAAATGGCTGCGCCCCTAGAGGCCTCCAGTGGCACTTTAGGGGAAGGGGGAATCAAACATCACTTTTTATTATAATTTAAACGGAAAATGGGGGGTTTAAAAGAATTTTTTAGGGGCGATGTTTCATAGGAGGTAACAGGTACTCTCCTCCAAAATAGTTTGTTTCCAAAATAAATTTTCTCTCGGCCTATCAGATACTTCTCTGTACGTATAGGAGAATCATATAGGTTTAGCGGTTGGCAAGATATCCTCGCTTTAGACACTTTAAATACAAAAATTTAGTATGATTAGGTATATTATTTCCTCTGAAAACACCAGTTTTTAAGGCAACAAAAGAATGATTCATTTTTAAATTCATCAGATCATAAAATTAATACTAGTTTTATCATCCCTAGAATCTGCCCCTCTGGACTAACAAAAAGGGTTTTAATTAATCTTATACTTTTTCATTTTAACATCTGCGGAAAGCTGTCTATGATACGATGAATAAATATTATTGATTTGTTTAAGAATGTTTGCAATAAGATACTTAATGAAGTATTTATTTGTTTCTGATTAGTTACCAAGGGTTAAACATCATTTACGCCAAATGCACATTTTTTTTGTGAACAAAATGAAATTAAATCATTCTTTGCTTGTTTTTTACATGCCCACCCTCTCCACAATAATTCATTTGTCAAATTGCCATTGTTTTTTATTAACTAGAGGCTGTGCATTTAGCATCAATGGGCCATTGATTTGAACGGGAAAGTACTAAGAAGTTCGCAGAAAAATAGCCCAAAACCACCCAAGGGGACCTAAATGAAGTTTACCTAAAAAGGATAACTCAATTCGCCTTTATTACAATATGCGAGAATGCCAGCACATCTTTACTAAGTATTTGTTCTAGAGTAAATATTAGACTCCATAGTAATGAAACAATCTTAAATTAAACAATAAAAAATAATATTTGTAGAAAATTTACGACTGTCCTTAAAGACTTGCTTGAAATAGAATAGCCCAAACCAACACTGGTGATTTGTTAAGCTCCTCTAGATTAGAGAACCCATGTGACGTGGTTTAGTTATTATCACTATCTAATCTGACAAACAAAAAACTGTTTGTATGAATACTCTGGGTATTAAGTCTAATAGCCAAACTTTTATTCCAAACTGTATACAACAGGATAACAACATTAAAAAAGGCGAAGAAAACAATTTATGAAGAACTTTAGATAAACAATCTTATTGAACCTGACTTTCAATTTGAACGACTTATGCTCAAAAAGTCCTTAAAAATAAAATAAAAATACCTATATCTTTTTTGGCATTAATTATGAATTATCGTAAATAGCAAAAGTTTTATAAAGACCAGACGATTCTATTCTGTCTCACAAATGAAAAATACCTAACTTTCCTATCGTAACATTCCCTAAGAATAGAAAAGTTTCGCTAATAACAATAGTTGCGCAATGTTTGTATATTTTTCAACATTTTTTTGCCGCATCAATAAGACAACAATCAATTTGACAATTTAGCAGATTTGTCAATTAATATGTTTTTAATACTTAGCTAGGTACCCGCCTCTTTAAATTTGTTGGTCGGTTATATTAATTTTAGGTAATTAATCTTTGGATTTAATCCACATAAAAAAGATATACAAGAATTTAGATTTCAACATTTTCTTTTTCCTAATACCTAATTTTTTATTTTCATTATTCTATTATATAAAGTAGTAAGGTTTTTTGTCTGTAGCTTAAGATATCAATAAATACTGAACCAATTGAGTTCTCCATTTTAGGAAAGCTTCTAATATGAGTTAGTGTGGTTTTATGTCATTCTTGATATTAAACTCTTGGTAGGCTCTAGGCCAATCCTTCGAAACGGGAGCCCTTATATGCCAGGAGCTCAGCAACTAGCTATGAAGAAAATAAAGAGTTGATTAAGGAAATTTTCTTTGTGTTCAAATTGTAATGTAAAAGACAAAACATTAAGCTTAAGACCTTTTACTGCTTTGTTGTGCAATTGTTTACAGAGTAAGGTGAAAAATAACATTTTTCAAATAGAAACTAAAAAAGTGCCTATTGTCCACATTAAACAAAATACCTACAAAATAATATCCTTATATAAAGATACAGGATGTCTATCTGATTGTACAGATATGGATAGTGTAACAGTGCATAGGCCCTGGGAAGGTTTAGGATTTTTGTTGTTGGGAGTGTGTCACACTCCTCAGAGAAATCGCCCCTAGAAAAATGTTTTAAAGACTAAAATAGAACATTTCCTCTCCTCCCCACCTCAAGTGCCCCTAAGCCTGTAATGGCATAGCCGTTCGTTTAACTGTAGAATAAATTTAGCTTATTAGAAAGTTAGTATTTGAGATGTGAGAGTGGATGTGCTACTTTTTAAAACCAATGCAACCCTAAAAATTATAGTAATATTTATATGTTGATTATTTTAAAAAATAAACTACAGCAGTAAAGTTACATTAATATTGTACCACATTGAAGCAACTGACAAGGAATCTAAATTTTTGATTAATTTCTTTTGTTTTGGTTGAAGAAAGTGGCACATCCGCCTCCCACATTATAATCCTTTTTAGCTAATCTTATTTTGTTAAGAAACAAACATTTATTGTTGATTTGCTATATTTATATTAGAACTCTGCTGTTGACAGTTGTAACTTTTTATATTATTTTTAAATTGAAGGTTACCATTAACTCTTCATTATTCACTAGCGGCTTTGCCCCTGGCCTCTAGGGGATCCGCCCTATGACCTAATGAGAAGTCAACCCTCCTAAATAGAAATATTCAAAAAATTTATTCTTTGTTTAATTGCCTACTCTGTGGTAAAATTAAACCCAGGTGCTGCGCTGTATGCACTTGCACAAAAATTCAATTCGTAAAATTAAACCCAGGTTGTTTGCCGTATACACAAAAATTTCAATTTGTAAAAATTAAACCTAGGTTGTTCGCATACACAAAAATTCTATCGGTTCAGTGGTTACCGAGATCTTAAGGGATAGACGGACATTAAGCTACTTTGTATTATAGATTAATAAAAATAGTAGGTAGGTACTTTCCAATGAGTCATCTACTTCAATTAAAACATGAATAAAAAAAAGTAATTATAAGAATATGCAAACTAAAAATAGTTTTGTTGTAAAGGGAATATTTGAACCTAGTATAGTATTGTTTTATAAATATTTAACCACGGATATGTAAATTGAAGGTAAAAAAAAATAACTAAACAACTCCTTTTTTTGTTAATTTAAGAAGCTTAAAAAACATCTCTAAAATGATTTAATTTTGAAAATCAGCGTGGCGGAGCCATTTGATTTTGGTGCGGCTATGGCTCCGCGGAGCCGTCTGTGAAGATAACAGCTCCGGCTCCGACCTAAAAAAAAGAAAAACTCTTCATATTTTTTTAAGTCTATTTTTGACTTTTGAATGTTTTAATATTTTTGATAAAAATGAACTTGAAAAACTTAAAAGGTGCATTTGCACACGACACAACAGAGTTACCAAATAATAATTAATAAAACGAATTAACAAAAATAACGGCTCCGGCTCCTGCAAAATATGGCGGCTCTGGCTACACAACTCTGCTGAAAATCTTCAAGTTTACAACTTATTAAATTGAAAGATATCCCTTATTAAAAGAACACCCAGTGTGTAATTTACTTAATCCATCAATCTCTCGGTCATGCTTTTAAAGAATTTTTTTTAGAAAGATTTCGTGATTTCATACCTTATGTTTAATAATAACATTTTTCTTTTTTATGATTATTTAAACATCTGTTCTATAATTCCGTTTGTCTATCCATGAATACTTTGTTCTGAGCTACTTGTAATTGTTGTCATCCTTGTTATTTTAATTTTTTTTGTTGTAAATGAACAACTTTTATGAAGCAATTTTAAAATTTTCTGATTGTATTGAACACTGTCTAGGGGTCATGTGAATACTGTCTAGGGGTCATGTGAATAAAGAATTTACAACTATTTTTAAAGGATAGGGCAACATTGTAAAAATAAAAACAAAGCTAAAAAATTAAGCCAATAAAACAAACAAACAGAATAAAATATTTAGTGCTCGTATTGTTCATATAGAATAAACAATATTTTCTGTATGATAAGTAGAAGATTTAATTATGCAAGTCGACAAATAAATTTCCTATGCCCAAATTAACAATGAAATAGAACCACAAATTAATTTATAATTATTTTTAGTCTGTATTATAGAGATCTTCGTTAGTTACTTGGTGCCTAATCGTCCTTAGAATCTCAATATCAAATAACTACATAGCAAAAAATGAACATGTTTAAAATGGACATAGGGCCTTTATGATGAGGATTATAGAGTTGCTGCACTTTCTAAACTGCAGTAAACTGTTTCTGTAAAGTTTAAAGTCGATTGGACAATTGTGTCACGCCTTAAATAACAATAATAGCTATCTGTCATGGACTTATTGACGTACGGACACACCCTAATTGAGAAAAGCGAAGCTTTTTAACTAAACTAGGTAGATTATTTGGTAAAATTGAATTTCAAATAAACTTACCCTTACATTTCTGCTATACTGGGCAATACTAATAACACACAACTAAAGTACAACACGCACACTATTGAGCATATTTTGTTACAATAAAACTTCGAAGCTTTTTCAAATGTAGGATTTGTACGTTTCTCTGTCTGTATCAGATATCTCTGATGGGTAATTTAGACCTATAATAATCCTAACTATTAAGTAGTAACCTAAATTTAATTTAATTTAATCGGGATAATGTTCAGCTCCACTGTGGTAGAATTTTGAACATGTCAGCATTTTCATCTTTCAGGTTCGGGTTGTATTTCTCGCCATATCCAACGGTCATACAGATTTTTAAACAGGTTCAGGTTACTGGCAGACTTTATATTGTGGGGGAGAGAGTTCCATTTGTCAATAACTCTAATTGAAAAAAAGTTTTTGCGAAAATCTGAATTAAATCTGGGCTTCTTCAGATTCAAATTGTCAGTAGTAAGATTTTTCTGTATGTAGATTTAGATTTCGATAAAGACTTAATCGAATGAGTTCCTAATTCACCTAGGTTTCGAGATAGTTTTATCCTATTTCATTTTTAGATTAAAGTCTTCCATATCTCTTAGAATACGGAGCTCCTATTCTAGGGGCTCTAGTAAAGTATGTCTTATTAGTTAAAGTTTTGAAATGATTATTCTAAAATATTTATCATATTTCCTTTAATAGGTATTGAACGTGCAACCACTAATTTTTGCAAGTCCGCTTTAATAGATATTTTCATTGTTGTTCAATTTCTATTACACAATACAAACTATAGTCATGTGTTGCATAGTTAGAAGCAGGGATGCGGAGCCGCCTCTTAAAATAATGGCTCTGGCTCCGGACTCCTGCTCTTACCTAAAATCAAGAAAAACTCAACAACAAAAAAAATTCCAGGTCTATTTTTTACTTTTGACGGTTTTAAAAGTTAAATTTTTGAGAAAAATGAACTTAAACACTTAAAAAGGTTTCCAAATTATAAAATTTAAACATTAAGATTATCAAGGTATGAAAACTATTTTTTTCAGATAATTTTTTAGCTATCCCCGGAGCCGGAGCCGCTATGAAAATAACGACTCCGGCTCCAGCAAAATATGGTGGCTTCGGGCTCCGGCTCTGCATCCCTGGCTAGAAGGGATAATGAATTAGGAATAAATAGTTTTCGGCTAGATGTTAAATGGAAATACTTTGACCTATAATCCTATAATTAGGCTTAATTTAGCCTCATGCCCCGAAATGACTTCCAGACAAGGTTGTGAAATTAAATTGACTTGTCTGTAGGTAGTTTTGAAACTTAATTATCCCTTCAGAAGATTATAATTACTGGTTAAAACGTTACTCAACTTAATGAACTAATAATAAAATTCAATAATAAACCCCCTAGTTTTTAGGTCAGCTAATAAGAAAACGTTATTAAAAAACTTTGGTTACCAACCAGTATAATGATCAGCCCAATGTCCCCCCTCCCTGATACAATCAAGTTTTTAACTTAAATTCTTAAATACTCTAAAGATCCTTGCTTTTAATTAGGTTGACAAAACATTTATCAACAAATAAGAACCACTGAAAGTTTTTTTTATGTTGAAAGATTTTATTTCTAAAACTTGAAAATTATATTTTATTCAATCTTGCATAGATACAGACATTTTACTTTTCTCAAGTTATATCTAGTTTTTCTTTGACAGATTGTACACAATTTTTTTTACACCTTTTAATCTTTTTCGTCTAATACTCAACGATATTTGCCTTATCAAAATGTAAATGTATCATGAATTTTATGATGCCTGTCTTTTCAACCGCAGAACTGATATCGTTCTCCTTTTCAGTTTTTTCTTGTATTCTATTTTCTGTTCCTTCACAGTACCTCTCTCAAATAACTTTTGTCAAATCTCAATGCTTTGAATCTTTGTTTTGATTAGTTCATATGCGTTTTAAGTTAGCTTCTTGAAGTGGTGTATCTGCCCACTCCCACAATATTCCTCTTTAAAATCTTCCAAATATATGCTACTAGCGTCTGTCCCCCTAACATCAAGGGCCTCTGTATCGAAGGAGTAAGGTGAAGACAGAAAACTAGCCTAAAACCAGATTGGAGCTGTGCGAAACTTCATTAGTTTTGAAATCTTAAGCTTGATGCAAAAAAAATCTTACCACTTTATATAATAGGATACGAATTTGTTATCAGCTTCGGACAAGAAAAAATACTGGATTACTTAAGATTTAAAATTCAATTTCCTTGTTTATCTTTCTTATGTTTCTGTTTAATATAAAAGTACTTATTTTTATTGAAATGTTGACAGCTAATTATAGAATTAACTTGTTTTATATTGTTGTCATTAAAGTTCATCTATTAGAGCAATTAGTATTAGACTGTCCAAATACTCTTTAACTTAAGTGTTCATTTTTGTCTAATAACTGTAATGGACAACTGTGTTTATGGATTTTAAGAATTAAAAGATTGTTTGCTTTTTAAATTTGATTGTTTTATTAATAAAATTTGTCATCTTGTAGGGCTAATGTTTTGTATCATCATTGGGAATATACAACAATTTATCGCAGATTGTCTTATCCCTTTTGATCCATTTTATTTTGTCCTATATTTGTTCTAGCTGTGCTACATATTTAAATAATTGACCTGAATTAGACTAAAGCCATTAAAATGAGGATTTTAAAAATTAATGGAAGTGATATGCCCACCTTACCTGAACTCTACTGCTCGCACATTATTATTGATATCCGATTTCTGCTTCCTAGAGAAATATTTGCACAAAAATTTGCAGCAAAGTTTACAGCAAATTTTAAAAAAATTGTTTTCAGGAAAAGAAGCTGCTCTATTTCTCACTTTTTCTGACACTTATTAAATTACAATAGTTAAATAATGATATTTCTCTCAAATATGCATCTTAAAAGTTTTTCTTCCACAGAAATCTTAACTTAGTTCCTTAATACATTTTGTCTATGGGAAAAATAGAAACTCAGGGAGGGAGGGGACATTAGGCTGTTTAGTATTCTTCCCCAAAGTTTGAGTGTCCAAACGTTTCAACCACTATTTAATCTACAGAAGGTGTAATCTTGTAAATCATCATTGGCGATGTATGTACATCAATTTAACGGCCATAGTATTATCTCTTAGATCCCTGTTAGCAGCTTTAAATGCTAGTGATGTTTTATCATAAAACCCTTGCTTTGCAGCATATAACATCGTTGTCCTTGTTTTCTTTGAATTTATATTTTGTTTATTCATTAGGTCATTTTTCAGCACTTTGCATGGCTTTATGTCAGATTTTCTAGTCCTACTAATGGATAATATTTTTTACAAAAAAAATGCATTAAAAATTTAATTTTTTATTTCGAAGCTACTCTATTGTTGTGATTTTACATCTGTCTGGCAGTAATGCATATTTTTTTCGTAGGGTGTGGGAGGGGACAAGTCCCCAAAGTTTTTTATAATGTTTTCTTATTTGTTGGCTTAACTACCTTGGCGACTTTTTATTTTGATTGGTTGGTTCATAAAGTTTCATAGTAATCTAAAGTAGGGGTAATTTTGTTTATCATGATAGGGATGTACATCATTGTCTGATACCTTTATGTCCCTGCATTACTGTATTAAAAGCACACCACTAGTATAGTAGCTGTGAAATGCAAAATTCCTTAAACTTTTTATCAACTCAAATTACACAACTCTAGCATTAAAATAGTTTTTTTTTTTTTAAATAAAACAAGAATGAATTTACTGTATAATTGGGAAGCTTTAACAATAATTGACATACACCAGTGAACTAAAGGGAAAAGACAATGGACAATAATTGTGTGTTCACATCCCTAATTATAATGAACAAAATTAAGCCTTTTTATAATGAAGTTATAGGTCAAAACAACTTAATTGGAACCAACCAATCAAAATTCTACAAAAGTATCCCTAGATTTTTAGCCTAAAAATAAGATAACATAGGCAAAAACTTTGGGTACCAGTGGAATTTAAAAAATAGATTTTCAAAATATAAAAGATATTTATTATTTGTACACCTTCAATAATTTCATTTGTAATGTTTTGTTTTCATGGATGTCCCTATCCGCGTTTAATTGAATTTTAATCTTTGAATAAAGTTTCATAATGAAAATTTCAATTAAATTCAAACATATCATTTTTCTTTCAGTTTTCAAAACATTTTAACTGGAAAATAATGATGAATCCATACTTCCCCCTTAGTAAAGTTAATAAAATTCTTTGATTGTTTGTAATGCTTACTACTAGTGGCAACGCCCCTTGAGACTAACCCTAGAGTCTAATTATGGAAATTATATTTCAATTTTAGTTATAAACGGAAAAAGTAATAATAATTCAGTAGGCATTGTATCCTGGAAGGGTGGAGGCAACCTTCCCATAAAATATTTCTTAATATCTTCTTTAGACCTATTAGAAGCTTCACTGAATAGAATAACTTGACCATGACAGTAAAGCAATCAGCTATATCTTACCCTACAGACACACACACTTCCTGTTACTTTTGTCCTTTCCCTTGCTTAGACATTTAGATTATTTGTGTCACTATGCTTGAGTGACTTTATTATACACAAATATAAAGGGACAAGACAACGGCCGATAAATTGATGTACACCCACAATGATATTGCACAAAATTACCCCTCCCGTATATTACGATAAGTATTTGAAATTTTTGGACACTTAACTAAATGAACCAACCAATCAAAATTCAATAAAAGAAGAAAACGTAATTATAAGTCTTTGGGGACTAGTGTAATAAACAGCCTAATGTCCCCTCCCTCCCTGCTTAATTATACAGAAAGGAATATTAAGATTAAGTTAACTTTAAGAAGAAAGCATATTTATTTTTTCAAGTAACAAAACTAAAGGCTGCGCTCTTAACATCTATGGGGACTTTCTGTATTTCAGAGATAGAAATTCAAATGGTATCAAACCAACAACTTTTTATTAATTTAAAGAAAAATAGTATATGAAGCTTACCTAAAATGGAAAGCATTAAAATCCTTACTACTTTATGTAAATCAAGGCATAATCATAATAATCTACACCTCTTTATTCTCCCAATATCCCTGTATATTTGGCAAAGTACATTATTATATAGATAAAGCAAGTAAAGTTTTGTCTTACTCAGCCATTGTGGAATTTATAGTGCAGTGTCAGTACATATCAGAAAATACAAACATTAATTCATAGTAAGCATTTAATTTCTATGGGCTTAATTGTATTGAGAATTTTAAGAACAAATATTTTTTATTATCAATTTGACTAAAACACTTTTAATTCATGAATTTATTATGAAACTAGAGGCTATGCCCCTAAGGGCAATTGAGGGTAGGTGGAGGAGTTGACCTCCTTCATTTTCAATTTTAGTTTTAAACATTTTTCTTTTCAAGGAGTGATTTGTCTTGTGAGGAAGGTGGTACCCTCCCTCAAAATAGCTATAAACCTTCCCAGTAAAAACATTGTAAAGAAAAATCACTTTGGTTCACCGGTTAGCCAAACACACTTAGACAGACAGACATCCTGTTACTTTTATAAAAAGATATATTTAGCTAAATTTAAGAATAGGAAAATCAGCTGATTTGCAAGTGTGTCTGGAATGTTAAAAGTATTTGCAGTAAGGAATCTAGCAACAAATAACATTATTTAGCTATAAGCAAGAGTTAATGCAATTTTCCTTAACTTTTATTATTTTTTGTATTAACTAGCGGCTACGCCTCTAAAAGCATCTATTGGTACTTCAGGTTGGAAGGGGGGGGGGGGTAAAATTGACCCTTCCCCCATTTTCAATTTTAGTTCCAAGAAATTTGGTGTAATAGGTATTTTTTTTAGGAACCTTCATATACCTATCCCATTCCTTTTTTATTTTAATTGTGACATCTCTTTAATAATCTAGACTTATTTCCTGATATTCTGTTTCTGTAGAATATAAAGATGAGGTGGAAAACATGCATTGTAGGAAAAGGTTTCGCGATTATTTATTTTGTCAATTTGGATGAAGTAACGTATATACTAGGGTTGGCAATCCGGAATGCGTTCAATTTTTTAATCCGAATCCGCAATCCGTTATTTTAATAGCGGATTCGGATTGTTAATTGTTAGGGTAAAATTAGCGTCTTGAGTTTTTTAGTCCTAATATATAATTTATTTTTTAACATAGTTATGTTAGGTTGAGTAAGGGTTAGAAAATGGCCGCTGTAGGGTCTAGAAATAGGAGAAAAGCTACTTTGAAAATAGCAGCTTTAGATTCTTCCCAGCAGCGTTTCGGAGCCGTATAATTTTGATCCGGCTCCGGCTCCTACCTTAAAATTAATATATCAATTTTTGTTCATTATTGAATTTAATAAAATAAAATAAATAATATAAAATATTTTGCTTTTATTTGATTAAAGCTATATAAAAGTAGAAGGATGTGTGTATTTGTTAAGTAAAAATAGTTTTTCAGTTTATTATATAGAAATAGACCGTTGCCAAATTATAATATTACTTTAAAAAATCATTTTTAGCTAATCTGGAGCCGGAGCCGTTTTTAACGAAAAATACGGCTCCGGCTCCACCAAAAATGTTGCTGCTCCCGGCTCCGGCTCCGAAACGCTGCGTTCCCAGTATCCGATAAAATTTAATCCCTTAATTTATTATTTAAAAAGGCCTTTTAAAATATTGCTAGAATTAATACTGAAATTAATATATTTAGGTAGTATTATAATTCGTTAGGCTAGAATTTAAATTCTTTAAAAATACCACAGACTAGGTATTCAGAATGTCAATTTGTAATCGACATACAGACTGACCCATACGATTGGATAATATTTTGTGTAATATCTAATTGTGAATTTATTTATCCAGGTATTGGACCAACCTACGCCTCCAAGATGACCCGCAACGGCATCCGAGTGGTTGACCTGCTTGATGACTTTGAAGAGTTCTCTAACAAGTTCAGCATTCTGGCTGACAACCATATGGCAGCTTTCCCTGGACTTAAGGTAAAGTTGCTCCTGGTCTTATAGTAAGCTTTCCAGAGTAGTTTTAAAGAACTTTAATCTACATTTGTTTATAGAAATCTTAAGTGAAATGATTTTTTTTGAACCGGTTCTCCGCCATACTCAAAGATCATGGCATCGCATTACAGATAATTTTCCACGAATATTAAAATTAAGATAAAAATCATAGGATAAATACTAGTTTTGTTGGGCCAGGCCTTTGGCCCCTCGGGATTTAACTGTTTTTCATCTTGAAATTTTAAATTTTGATATCCGCGGAAAGCTGCCTATAATAAGAAAAATAAATAATCCAGACTTGAATATATTTAAGGAGGGAGTCAAACGCTTTGTTTAAGTCTAAAGAACTCAAATTATATTTATATGTCAAATGATGTTAAGAACAGTCTGATTAATACATTTTAGAGTAATAAATACAAACATCTAATTATCTTCCTATTTAACTCAACTTGTTTTTTCATCTCTGGCCTCTAGGACTGAACGGGGAGGTCAGTATATTAGCCTAAAACCACCCATAGACATTAATAAAGCTCTCGTGAAAAATACAACAAATTCTGACAAGCATTTTTTTCTTTTCATCTTTATCTATCTATCTCATCATCCAGGTTGACAAAGAAGCAGAATTGGTAAGGTACAAAGAGATGGGAGAAAGGTTGAGACCTCTGGTTGTGGAAACAGTTTCCTATCTTCGTGACAAGTAAGAATGTTTTCTTTTGAAAAAAAGCATTATTGTTTTTATTTATCTTAAAGAAGGGCGTGCAAGCTTTTCTATAGGGTTTAAAATGAGTGGCTTTAAAGTTTTGATGGGGGGGGGGGGGGTAATCTAATGTATTTGTTAGATATTTGTTTTCAATTTTGAGGTGGGTAGAATAAGCGGTTTTCAAGATTAGAGGGGGTTAATCTAATGTATATTTTTAAAAATTCTTAGGGAGTTCGATCAGGGGTATAAGAGGCTTGTAGGGGGTGGGGGGGATAAACACCCCTTTACCCCACCCACCCTTTAAACCTTTACAAATATTACCGAGAAAAAATCATTTTTATAATAAAATAGTATTTAAAGGATAAATCTAAATTTTCAGTCTTAAAACTATTTTCATTTGTATACATATTTTATTTAGATTGGAGGCGGGAAAACGTGTTCTTGTTGAGGGCGCAAATGCCGCCATGTTGGATATTGACTTTGGTGAGTTTTAGCAATTTTTATGGATACTCATGGTCATAAACCTACTCTATTCATAAGAAATAAATTAATATAATAAGATGAAATTACGTTTTATGTAGGTAAACATTATTCAAGATAAAAAAAACCTTAATTTTTCATTGTTTGATTAATATAGAATTTGATCTGAGTTTTGCAAATCCTTCAAATCCTTTGTATATTTTGTTGTTTTACTTATTTATCTTTCAACAACTTTTTAGCTAACTTGTAGCTGAGACCCTAACACCAGAGATTTCTTTTTGAAGGGATAGGGCAGACTTCAAAATTAGTATAAAACCATCCATAGACTCTATCGGTTAAGTAAATATCAAAATCTTAAGCTACACCAAAAGAACCTTAGGTACTACTTTAAACTACCATTATATTCAATAAGATTTCTTTACCTTTTAATTTTAGGTACATATCCCTATGTGACTTCATCTAACTGCAGCATAGGTGGAGTTTGTACCGGTCTGGGCATTCCCCCATGGTAAGTTTATCATGTTCTAAACCTGAACCAATGAGTAGACCAAAGAAATACACCCCTCCCTTCAACTTATTTTTATGCCTTTTTGATAAAAAAAAATCATCAAGTTTTCACTTCTCCCTCCTTCTTTTGTCTTTCGGACATCTAAAACGATGGTCCCCAAAAAGTTTGTCTGTTAGTTTGTTCTAAACTTGAACCAATGAAATGATGGACCAAAGAACCACTCAACCCTTCAACTTGTTTTTAACTTTTTAAAGTCCCATGGGGGATCTACTAACCTAACATCTACATACGAAAATTATTGTTTCACTTGGGTTGTGTAGTTCTAACCCAATTTGTACAAGAAATATCCCAACCCTTCTTAAATTGAATAGTTGTGTTCTCAAAACAAAATATTTCAATAAAATTATTTTATGTACAGAACGAATGCACTGTAGTTTTGTTTTTAATAGGATAATTAATGTGATACTTAACAATTGCTAAGTAGGCAGCTATTAATGTTTTTGATAATTTGATAGAAAATTTAAGTTTATAATGACAACATTATCCTTAAAGTACAATACAAAAAATAACTCTTGAGTCAGCGTAATAAATTTTTGTCAGTCCGACTTAAGTTTTTTTTATTTCTGTTTAATTAAGGTAAGATTGGTTAATACTAAAGTGGTAAATAATTTGGAGGAAGGGAAGTTTACTAAGTTATCTGTCATTGGAATTCTTATAATATCAAATCTTTTTTTTTGGCATCTTTACCACCAAACTTTAAACTGGAATATCTGGCAAGAAGGAGCAGCTGAGATTTCTTTTTTTGCGTTTATTTTGAGATTATCTTAAATCTTGTAATACCTATATATCTACTAGAAGACGAGACGTGTATGGTTTAGTAAAGGCCTACTCGACTCATGTTGATGATTGTCTATCTATCTTATAAAATACATCTATGTTGTGATATCTATCTATATATGCGTATTGGAGACGTGTTTGGTGTGATAAAGCCTACACTACTCGTTTTGATGATTGTCTATCCATCTATCTTATGATATATCTATCTTATAATATCTATCTATCTACATAGGCGTATTGGAGATGTGTATGGTGTAGTAAAGGCCTACACTACTCGTGTTGGCGATGGTCCTTTCCCCACAGAACTTCTTAACGAGACTGGTGCCTTCTTACAAAAGGTTTGTGCTGTTCTTTGCATTGTAGTAAAGCTTCATATGGACTCAATTTGTTCTTTAGCACGGCCTTTACTTTAACTAACTACTATCTTACTTGATAATAGCATAGAGTCAAACCTTTGAATTAAGTCTCATGGAAATAACATACTAACTATTAAAGACAACCAACTTTACTCTGCTAGGTTTTTCTGTGAATACGTCTGTTTTGAGCCAAGGCATTCCCTGTATTCTTACTGATAATTTCACACATCTGACATTGCAGCAGTAGCAAAGTCTGTCATTATGACGCGGTTTTTAGCTGAGATTGAAACCCATCACCACCTCGAAAACGAGTGGATGCGCTATGTGTTAAGCCAAGGTCACGGGTTAGTCTCTGAGACCTTACTTGAATGAGTCTGAATGTAGCCGAGGCATTCTCTCCTATTCTATTATTAATGTGCATCTCACAAATTAGCAATAGGTTTCTATATTAAAAGATAATCAATCACTCAGGAGGGGCATGAGTTTGGTGTAACCACTGGAAGGCCAAGACGTTGTGGCTGGTTGGATATTCCTCTGCTTAGGTAATTATGGGGATGGCACGGTATTATTGTACAGATCTTGTAATTCAAGTATCTAGAACACAGAAATATTCAGGAAATGTTTAAAAAAAGTTTTAGGCGTGTCACACTCACAGGGGAGTATATTCTGCACAAGAATAATTTTTTTCTCGTCTAAAATAAATTAACCCCCCCCCTCTCTCTCTCTCTCTCTCTCCTTTTTTCCTCATGGAGGAGGAAAAATGAAAAATTAACTAAGTAGCCCTCCTCTCCCCTAAATTCATTCAGTTAACTATAGTTTTCTTCTTTATTTTTCTAAATACATTACAAACATGGCCCAGTTTACTCTTCAACCTCTTTTTTCATATTTTCCTCATGCTGAATATACAACACCCCTGATTTGTCATTCCTTTTTCCACCTTAAGTATTTAACCACTCCCCTTATTTAGAGTAGAGGCTACTCTAGGAAACTATAAATTCATACACACGACCTTCTGGTTGAAGAACACGTAATGTTTAAAATATTAACCTGTTTGTTATACTCAATAAACGCCTTTTACAGGTATACCAACACAGTGAACGGCTACTCTGCCATTGCTCTCACCAAACTGGATATCTTAGACAAGGAAATTCAAGTGTTATTTTGTAAAACAGAATATTGAAGATATGATTAGGTTCCTAAATTATATGTTCATCTTAATTTAAATCTACAATACAAAGACCGAGAGCTCTCGTTCTCTAAATATCTCACTGTTTTGAACAGCAAAAAATTAGGTGAATCGGTACATGAAAAGATTCCGTAAAACCAATTGTTTAGTTAATTTAGAAAGATCATAAAAAGCATGAAATTAAAAATATTTCCTGTTAAACCTGATAATAGGAAGATTAGTTTGAACTAATATAAACGATAAGATTTTTACAGCATTTTAACAGTCAAAACAATTTATTTTGCTAATACCTGTTGATAGGAAGCCTCAAATGATTTAACTGTCTAGGATGTTTGTTTATCTTGCTTGCACCTTATCTTGTATTTTTTTCCGTAATGATTAGCCCTGAAAAATCTGAATTTAAAACTTGGATGTATGCTAGTTGGATGAGATTAAGATTGGTGTTGACTATGTGAAGAATGGAGCCAAGCTCAACTATTATCCTTCATCTGCTAAACAGTTTGAAGGAGTAGAGGTATAAATATTGCGTATATAAATTTTCTTGTTAAAAGTATTAGATATTCTACATGTTGTATTCTACAAGCATTTTTTCATCAACATTTTAAGAATGTCTAATGTCTATAGATTAGAAACAGAGGTGAATATTCATATGATATGTTTCTTTTTTCAAATAATTTGGGCTAAAAGTTATAGAATATAAAATAGAGTCCTAATATATCGTTTGTTTAGAAGAGGGGTCAGGAACAATAGCCTAAAACCATCCTACGAAATTTGGAGAGCTTGCCTTCAAAGTTCATCTTATTTTGACCAACAATTTCTTATATCTTTAGCTTTAGACAAAAAAATACTACTTTATATAACATATCTATCTAATCAATCTATCCATTTAGGTTGAATATATAACAATGCCTGGCTGGAAGCAGGATATCAGTGGGTGCAGAAAGTTTGAAGAATTGCCAGACAATGCAAAGAGTTATATTCTCAAGATTGAGGAGCTACTAGGTATAGTTTCGTTCTTGTTATACTACATTTTTTATCTATTAAGGTATGTGTTCTTAGATTTTAAAAATTATGGCCGCTCTGCCCGCCAAAAACTGCCGATTCTTTGCTTTGATTGGCGAAACTACAAAAATTAAGCAAACATATCTACTCTATAACCCTAACTTTTATCTTTGCTTTACGGTGGACTGCAATCTATAATACAAAGTAGCTTGATGTCTGTCCGTCTGTCTGTCTGTCTGTCCCTTAAGATCTCGGTAACCACTGAACCGATTGGATTCTACTCTTCAGGGTATATACCTATTGGTCCTGTGGTGGTTTTAAGCTATTTTCTTGGGGGGTGGGACACCCCCAACCCCCCCAAAAACAAAAAAAATCCCCCCCATTTTTTTTTTTTTTTTTTTGTAAGAAATCCTATGTGGAAGATTTCCTTTGTGGAATATTTTTTTTTACAAATTTCACCTTGCACTTTTTTACCATCTCTTGGGGCAAAGCCCCTAGAGGCTAGGGGCGAAGCCGCTAGTTAGATATAAAAAATGATCTTTTGTAATATTTTAATATTTTTTTTTCATTTTTTCTGTTGGTTTATGTGTACTGTAGTGGTAACATATTTCAAGGAAATTTACTTGGATCATATTGAAGATAGACGGCTGAATTCAATAATGTTTTCTTTTAGTGGCGTGCACTGGATTTTATCATTTGCCCGAAAACTACACCTTCCTCGGGAAAGGGGGGGGGGAACACATTTTTTCAATATTCTTAATTTTAGTTTATTTTCTTATTCCTAGGTGGCGTTGCTGTCCGTTGGGTTGGAGTGGGTCAGTCACGTGACTCCATGATCTTTAGACCTGAGGTTTGATGGCGCCAGAGTGCAGCAGAGAAAATACTCTCAAACATATCCAATCCGTCTGTAGTCATAGGCATAGCATCATCTTACACATTATAGTCATAAAGAAAAACAAGAAAGATAACACCCATAAAAGTGAAGCTCCAAAATCAGAGGTAGAACAATCGAACATTTTAGCATTTGTAAAGTGTCAGAACTTGCATTCTTTCTTTAATTATTATATGATGAATAGGATAATTGTATCATTTAAAAAGTTGTTGTTAAAAATAAAATAGTTTCGGAATTTCTCATAAAGGTTTTAGAGTTGCCACGCTTTCTAAATCGTACCTAACTTAAACTATTACAGGAATCCTCCTATAAAATTTGAATCAATATGACAATTTTAACATTCCTACATTAACGTCAAGAGCTATCCGCTACAGAGGGAACTGATCCTATTTTAGAAAAGCTTCGCTTATAAAAATACAAAAATGACAAGGTGCTAAAAAAAACGAAAGTTTTATCTATAATACAAAGTAGAACGATGTCTGTCTATCCGTCTGTCCCTTAATATCTCGGTAACCACCGATCGGATTCTACTGTTCAGGGTATATACCTATTGGTCCTGTGGTGGTTTTAAGCTATTTACTTGGGGGGGGGGGGGACACCCCCAACCCCCCCCCCCCAAAAAAAAAAAAAAAAAATTGTTTTCTGGGGGGAAACTACTTCAAAATAAATGGCAGCACCAGAAACACTTCATTTTTTTAAAATACCTCTTGGGGCGAAGCCGCTAGTACTTAATAAATTAAATAATATTTAATAAACATAATATTTTCTCCTCAGATTTGACTAGCGATTGTAAAAAAAGAATTCACTAAAATAAATAACAAAAGAAATATTTGAATAAGATGATGTATAATTTTCAGTTTAGCTCGGTTTATGAAACCGACACAGTATCAATATAAAAAAATATGTATTCACTACCTTCAACAAGCAACAAAACAATCAGCCGTAAACGGACAAAAAACGGTTTTTATAGAAAAAAAAATAGAGAGAGGAAAACCAGTTCCTGCCTTACACAACAAAAAATGCCTGTTTTTTTATCCCCACAATTTTGTCAGCAATGAATTTACTATTAGTTTGAACCATGCCAGTCTTATGAAAAATAGCACAATATCAATATAACTATTGTCATAGTGTACCAATTAAATGTAATTTAAATGCTATAACACATTTTAGAACTTAAACAATTACGGGCACTTAAAAAAGTTTAAAAACGTGTACTTAATGAAATGTAACTGTAATGCAATGAATGTTATGAAATGAGAAATGCTTGAATAATATTTTATATATCTGTTTTTGCGTAATGTTTAAATATTAGATCTGTTTTGTATTAGCTGCAGTTTACTGTAAAATATTCCTGGGATCGATTATCGAAGATTTTTGGGAATTAATGGATCCCAGGAACATTTTACCGAAAACTGCACTTACTCCTCTTTTTTTTAAAATAATTATTTCAAAAATGATCTGTCTGAAATTTTTTTTGAAAAAAATGAATCTATAAATTGCTTATACTCTAAAATAATACTTCTAAATCTATTTTGATTATAACTGTGATTTAATATTTAGTTATTTAGTGCCATAGAATATTTTTAAAAATTCAATAATATACTTTTAGAAAATATTTAATAATATGATTCTTTTAAACATTGCGTAGCACCTAATTTAAAAATACATTCCAAAAAACAGGGAGGGAGAGGACATTGGACTCTAAATTATACATTTACTAAAAGTTTTCTAATTAGTTAACTTTAAAACTTTGGGTGCTTTTATTAAATCTAGATTAGTTTGTTTAAACTAGAAGGGTCCAAATTTTACACAATTTACGTCCATTGTCTTATCCCTTTAAATAACTAACATAACATGTAATAGTTTTTATTTGGAATATTGTTCTCCAATTATAAAAAAAAAGCGGAATGTTTTAAATAGAATTTCTTTATTTCATATAAATGTTAAAATTATTATATACACGCACAAAAATATAAAATGCTTTTTATACTACTGTAATTTTAGAATTGTAGTTCGGCTTTGCCATGTTATAAAAAATTAAGAGGTTAAGAAGAAAAAATGTATTAATTATTAATGGGCATTAAAAAAAGCCTGAGGGTCTAGTGCAGCTCACGGTAAAAATACTCCTGGTAACGATTATCTCCAAAAATATGTTAAGTCTGAGGGCTACTAGCGGACAAACTTGGAACTCTATGCTTGCACTAAATTTGACCAACAAGAGAAGTCCTAAATATAATCGGGAATAGTCATTATTCAACAACGCACAGTTATCTCGCAGTGAACCTAAATAAATGCGCGCAAAAGTCCAAATTTTCATGTTTTTTCAGTGAAGCTTTTTATTTCGGGCCTTGTGCCGCTTAATTTATTACTTTTTGTTGACTTGACCTGTAAGTTTAGCCGTTTACTAAGCTAGCAGCCTATAAAGTTCATCGATATTTTGAGATAATCGTTACCGGGAATATTTCATCCTGAACTACACTAGATAAAGACATCATGTTTTATTTATAAAATTCAATGCTAACAAAAACTAAATCGAGCTTCACTATGACTGATATAAAAGTAGTTGGATCTTAACGAATAAAGATTATTTTTCAGATTGTTAGATGAAAATTAGTTTATTGTAATAAAATGTTTAGCATTTGTGCTAAATTTGCAAGGTAAGTTTTCATATTTTGTAAAGGGTTTATCTTTATAATGAAATTCATTATGTTAAATACAGATGGTTGACAATAAAGCAACCTAAAAATATTCTCGATTATTCACATACGCTGTTAGGTTTGAGCTCCATGAATCTTTTAGCTGTTATTATTTAGTTTCTTGTAATATATAATAGTTTTCTGTTAAGGGGGGGGGGGGTTAATGCAACCATCTCGTAATCAATGATTAAATGGCACTTAGAATTCTAATTTCGATCTGAAATTTTGCATGAATAATCCTAGGTAGGTATATTTTCCGTAAATCGAACAAAAAGTTGAAAAAGTAACGGCTAGCGGCTCAGCCGTTTTGCCATTTTTTAGCTATCTTAAGAGCAAATTAGTCATAAAACCTATCTCTACACAATACTTTTCATCGCTCAAAAACCTTATAAAACGGATCTAGGCGATAGCTGTTGGTACTAGAAATTTAAAGAATGGTTATTGCTATCATTTAACATGAATTACACCAAAAATATGTTTCAAAAAGTTGATTCCTACGTAATTTATGATGAATTTGCCCTGAAAATAGGCAAAAATACGGCTAAACGGCTGAGCCGCCAGCTATTACTTTTCCAACTTTTTGTTCAATTTAGGGAAAATAGACCTGCCAAGGATTACTCATGAAAAATTTCAGATCGAAACTCTAATTGAATTCTAATTGCCATTTAATCATTGATTACGTGATGGTTGCATTAAAAAAAAAAACCTTATATTTACCAAAAAATGCGTAACGGTAAAATGTACCTGGGATCGATTATCTTTAAAAATTAATGAGTTAGTCTGCTATTTGTCGAAACAATGTTATAAGCGTCATAAAAAAAACCTACAATAATACACAGGGAATGCTTGACTGTAGAAAACACTCGTAAAAAAAAGTTTTTTTCGCTCATATATACATACATATGTGTTTTACGATAATATTGTGCATTAATGTGTAATGGCTACTGCAGATATCATTTGTAGATTATTTTGTCGGTTAAATTTTGGTCTAACATAATATACATATACCTGCGTTCAGCCAGTATGATGCTACCATAGATTTTTAGAGATAATCGCTCCCAGGAACATTTTCCGTGAACTGCGCCAAATCCAAGGACTTTTTTATGTTCATTAAAACGAGAATATCACTTTTCAGGTTAGCTGTAACCAACGAATTACGGCACAACCCTACTACATCCTTTGGACTCATTAATAAAGGTTTGTACGTTATTCTAGAAATAAGTTTTTATTTAATTATTTTCTAAAATCTATCTGATTTGTAGCTAATATTGCAGTAATAATTCAAATCAAATAAATGATATATGTATAGAATAAAGCCTGATTTTGGACATTGCGTTTTTATTTTTATTGAGATAACAATTTTTGAATGGATTTCAAAAAGTTTTAAATACAATAGATACTCCCCACCCAAATAAAATTATAACCCTCATGTTATCTCAGCTCACCTACCTACCTACTTGGATTATTATGTGCTCTAATAAGCGGGCTAAAATAACGACCCACCCAACCACCCCTTTACCCCAACCCCTTCTCTCCTATTGAAAGATTAAATTTTTAATTTCTTACCTAGGTAGTGAATTATTATCTGGAAGTGTGCTACCATGCATCAGCCAAGTCAACTTTAAAAACAGTCATAACAGGAAAAAAAGAATTAAATACCTACCGAGTTTAATTGAGAATTAGATACCTACCTAGTTAGATTCAGAATTATGACCTGCCTAATTAAATCTAGAATTAAATTCCTATCTACTTGAATTTAGAATTAAATACATAAATATTGTTGATTTGACAGCAACTAGCAGATAAATCTTTAACTTTTTAATCTAATTTTTTATCGTTCAGAGATAGGGGTCAAGTGTACCTACCCAGTAAATTTTTTCAAATATAGGTAGATATATTTATTTAAAATCAAGTCTATTGCTCCGCAGTAAATTGAGACCTAATTAATGATTTCGGGCGGTTTATGACCATCAAGGGGCACAAAGATGTAATAGCCCCACACAGCCAGGAACCTTAATAATGATAAATTTGAAAATATGCCCTCTTAAGCTATTCTTACATTAAGTTTTTTTTCTGTGACAAATTTAAGACTATTTGATATTTAATTCTTTTTTTTTGCTACACAGAGACCTGAGAATGGGATTTAAGTTTAAGAGGGAGCGTCCTATTGGTCCTGATAAAGCTAAAGCTCAAAATTTTATTCCTGACATCAGGTAAAATTTCCATTATTTTGGGCATTCGTTCCCTAGGGGCTAAAATATGGATACTTCAATATTTTTATTTCATATCCGTAGACAACTGTCTATTATACGACGTACAAGTATTATGTTTTTCTACATGTAGGGTGTCAAAAACTGTGTGGGTGTATAAACTTAAAACACTGGGTATTATTTAGGGTGTTATTTGGTGTCTTGAATTATTAAAACTAATAAATACTATGTGATGTGTTACATAGGTGTTTTGATCACAACTAAAAATAGAATATTCTGCTAAAGTAACAACTTCAAAATCCTTTCATTTGGAGCGCTCCAATTAATTTCTATTATTTAGGATGGCCCTAACTCTACTCAATTAAAAATTATTTAACCTAGTGTGGCCTAAACTCCACACAATTTAAAATGCTATTATTTAGGGTGGCCCTAATTGAGCAACACTTTAAATGCTATAATTTAGGGTGGCTCGAATTATACACAACCGAAAATACTCTGATTTAGGGTGGCTCTAACTGTACGTACACAAATTGAATGGCCATAGTTTAGAGTGGCCATAATTTTAGACAACTTGAAATGCTATAATTTGGTGTGAGTGTGACCCTAAAGTAACTGAAAAACAATTAAATGCTTTAATTTAGGGTGGCTCGAACTGTAGATTATCGTAAGAAAGTTGAGTATCCCGCGGACGGGCTTTACACTATTAAAAAGCTGCCAATGAAAAAAATGGGAGGTCGTCATCCAGTCACTGGCCGTAAGGTAGGTTTTATATTTATTCTAAAGTTCTAGCCATTGCGGCTTGCCTATGTCTTAACATCTGAGTCGTGAACAAGAAAGTAAAAGAGGGGGAGCAGAGAGGGATTAAAATTGACGTGGAAAACTAAAGGAATTGAACGTTTTTTTTTCATTTTTTTTGGGGGGGGGGATGAGAGAGGATAAATTGCGCTATAAGATCAGGTTAGGATAGACTTTTTTGGGGATGGTAGCCCCGCAAGTGTATAGGACACGCAGAGTTAGGGAAGAGGTAAGGCATAGGGGAAAAAATCTACCCTTCTCCTTATTTTAAAAATAAAGGAGGGGCACACCAAAATATGAATATATAACACTCACAATTTAACTCAAATGAACTCTGAAATATATCTTAAATTATTTTTAGGTTATTGAAGGTGTCGGAGGAGGGTCAAAGAGAAAATTTCGTTGGATTGACAAGCACCGTCTCCCAGTAGACTGGCCAAGGCATACTTTCACACATTTTACCATTGACATTCAAGGGTAAGAAGTGTAAAGGGGTGTTTACTCCCTTAAACTTTGAGAATTTGAACCCTCAGTTTACCCATCAAAATTTTATGAAATAAATTGCACATACATTCATAAATCCTGCAATCGATTTCAGCATAATTTAGAAGAAAAAAAACGATACAGAATAACTTCAAGTAGGTACCTATTTTCAACCTTTATTCAACAGGTAATGAAAATTGAAATAAAATCATCATGTGTGAAGTGAATGTATTGTAACAGGGATGGCAGTGTTTTAGAGGAGCGTGTCCTTGGAATCTATTATGATCCTAATCAGGCTGCTAAGATTGCTTTGACTGGTAAGACTTTATAATTGTGTTCCCTATTATGTGTCTTTAGATAATAACTTTTCTACCTACTATTATTTTTGTTAATACAAAAATATATTTCCAACACAAGATAAAAGAATATTTCAAAAGATAATATATAAGAAGAAAAAATAACAAATATAAAAAGAAGTATTTAATTGGTCAATGGTCAAGGTCAGGGAATGCTTTTCAGCTATTTAATTCCTTTTGAAATTGTTGAAAAATTGAATATTTTTTTTTGCGTAAAACTTTTTTTTATGTAGCTGAAGGCCGAAGGGATAAATAAGGGAAGAGGGTGGAGGGGAAGTTTCACTTAGAATTGTATTTCTGAATCACATTCTCTAGACCCTGGTCAAGATATATATTTTCTTAATAATACAGTAACATGTTTCTAGCGCCTGTGCCTTAGCTTCCAGGGGCTATGTGTTTAATAGGGGAGCGAGGCAGCAGAATATAGACTACAACCATCCTAAGACCTTAGTTTTATAATTAAATAGACTAAAACTAATTCAGGACATATATAAAAATATAAAAAATCATAAGTTTCAGCGGTTAGAAAGATCTTAAAGAACAAATAAAAATACTTACTACTTTATATTCTAGGTTATGATGACAAAATAAGATGGCAAGTAGCTACCAGCAAACTTCAGAATGGAGATCTCATTAGAACCTTCACTGATATTCCTATCAATCCAGGAAATTATCATGTTTATTTTTGTCATGCAAATTTACAGAGGTTTTCTAGGGGCGATTTCTCTTGGGAGGGTGGTGGTACCCTTCCCCAAAATAGTTTTAATCCTTCCTAGTATCTATGAAAATCTACTTTGTAGAGGAGAATCATATCGGTTCAGAAGTTAGCGATATACTTTGGTATAAAAAGACACACAGACATCCTGGTAATTTTATTCAATGATTATTAAATATTGTTGAAAAACTTCTGAAGCATTAGTAATGAAAAATAACATGATTAATATCTGTAGTGAAGCCAAAGGAAGGAGATTCTCACCCTGTAGGAGCATTACCTATTGGAACTTCTATATGCCAGGTAATCATGCTCATAGAGGCCTCAATGGGGGGCAATTGGAAGGGTGCAGTTACGTTGACCCTAGATTCTCAATTTGAGTTTTTAAGAAAATAGATAACAATATTTGAGTTGAATACTTTTATATTCAAAAATTTTTATCAAATACTTACTACCTATTAAAATTCAAAAATACAGATCAAATAGATCAGAATAGTTTATAATATTTAAGAATAATATTATAGCATAAAATAGAAATGTTTCTATTAGAAAACTAGTTTGGTTCTAAAATAGTATCATTAATTGAGTAGGTATTTAAGTAAATTTAAACTTAAATTAAGAAAGTATTTTTATTTAATATGAATGAGGTACTACATCAAATAAAGTTTAAAGTCACAAAAATATATTTAGATAAATAGATTATAAGGTTTTTTATAATAATAGAATAATTATTTAGATTAGGATTTCCTTTACAAAGTTTTACTTTAATAAATATGAATTTAGTTTTGCTTATCACATAAAAATTTATATAACCATGCAAGTGCAAATAAAACTATCAAGAGGCCAAATTAGGCTTTTTAATCCTAACTACACTAAATGTAATAGATAAAATATAACACATATATGCAATTTAATTGTGATAAATTAAAATCAAGCACACCCCATACCATTACTGATGAAGTATATTCATAAAAAGGACGCGCACCAACTATTCTATTCCCCAACAAGGATAAAAATCAACACATCAGGCACCGAAATTTTTCGTTTATTGGCATAAACATCATCAGGGTCTAAAAAAATATTAAATTTTTTCACAAAAAAGTATAAGAAATGGTTATATACACAATAACATAACAAATCATTTTAGCAAAATGGTCAAAATTTAAAGAAACAAGGACAATTATATCAACAAAAAGCGTAGTAACAACAGGACTATGTAAATTTAAAATATGTAATAAAAAAATTCTATAAAATAAAACAACTTACATGGTTATTTATATACATTTTTTCACATAAAATTTAGCAGTATCTTCGTGCATTGTCAAGAATAGAATGAGTTTTTTGGGGGGAAATTAGTTTGATAACAATACAGGCGGTCAAAATGGTCAAAATTTGGGTGGTTGTTGAAAATCATCTGTTTAAAGGGTTAAATAACTATTACAAAAATGTTATATATAATAAAGACAAAAAAAGGAGGTACAAGAAAAAAATTTTTAGGTTGCAACTGGCAATTAATAATTTCTGTTTAATCCAAAGATTACAGTATTTTTTTCCAAAATCCAATATTTTTCACGAACATCTAATAAAGTTTTATCTTTTTTATTTAATTTTTCAAAAGGTGTAAAAATCATATCTGAATGAGAGTGGTTTCTACTGTTAAAATGCTTTGGTACAGGTTTCTCATTCTTTTTATTTATGATATCCCATGAGTGGCTGTTAAAGCGTCTACACACAGGTGTCGTAGTTTGGCCTACATATTGCATATCACATTTTTTACATTGAATTGAATAAATAATATAACTATCAGAGCATTTAATTTTAGATTTTATAGGATATTTCTTTTTTGAATGACTAGCAACATGTTCTGTTATGTTTTGACTATGGTTACACAAATCAC